>NW_027441916.1:102500-402500 GCF_048569485.1 Anomaloglossus baeobatrachus
TACAGCTGACAAAAATGTGGAATAAAATGTGATCAAAAAGTCATATAAATAAAAATTGTAACACTCAAAACTAGTGATGAGCGATCCTGCCAAGGATCGGGTCAAGATCGCCCAACCCGCCTGAGGTCACCGATTGGATTGGTGATCCTTGCCGATCCTAGCTGAACCCATTAAATTCAATGGGAGGCAAAAGTGATGTATTGTAAAATTGTTTGATGGGGGAACTGTAATAGAAAGAAAATAAAAAGGGTTAAAGCAGTACATATTTACCGAGTGTCCATGAGGCTGCAGTGCTACTTTCGAGTCCGCTAATTATCCCTCATCCATATTCACTGCTTTCCCCTTACACCGGCATCTTTGATTAAACTTTTACCACGACCCGACCCTCTGAGACAAGTGTCTGTGCTTGGTTGAAATAAAAAACGCTGTGTCCTTATACTGGTGATAAATAAATACTTAAAAAAACAAAACAAAAAAACGGTATGTGGTTCCCCATAATTTTGTTTCCCAGTTAAGATAAAGCAAGCTGGGGGCTGGTATTCTCAGGCTTAAAAAGACCATGCTTATTGGCCCCCAAGCCTAAAAATAGCAGCCTGCAGACAGCCAGGATAGCCGCATCAACTAGATGCGACTATCCCGAAACTTCAATTGGCTCTTCCCGATTGCCCTGGTGCGGCAGCAATCAGAGTAGTAATGGGTTCATAACAGCTATGAGCTGCCACTAAGCCCTGGATTTGTGATGGGCAGGGGTCTATGAGATCCCCCATCACTAATCATATAAGTAAAAAGAAATAAAACACAAACACGGAAAAATCCTTTACTTAAAAAAACAGTCTTGACTGCAGCCAATCAGAGATGCCAGTGGGCAGGGAAAGCGGTGAATACGTATAAGAGATAATCATTGTCCCCGGAAGAAGCGCTGCAGCTGCGGGGAGACTCGGTATGTCCTGCTTTAACCCTTTTGTGTCTTTCTTTTTTTTTTTTTTTACAGTAGCCAATCACAGTCATACCAATACTTGACATCACTGTGATGGGTAGGTAGAGGATGGTTTTACCATCCGAATATTTACCGATCCTTGGCAAGATCACCCACTTTTGCGGTAAATGTTCGGATGTCCAATCCCAATTCGGTCAAAAATCGTACGATTTTAACATTTTCCGATCTTTGCTGATCAGGATTGCTCATCTGTACTGAAAACGTCATCTTGTCCTAAAACTAAAAACAAAACAGCCATACAGCTCAGTCAGCTAAATAATAAAAAAAGCTATATTTCTCAGCCTACAGCAATTCAGAAACTTTTTTTTCTATAAAATAGTTTTTATAGTTTAAAAGAAGCAAAAAAAAGTATAATTTTGGTAGGCTGTAATTGTGGTGACCTGAAGAATAAAGCGGTCATCACTTTTATGACTTGGTGAACAGTGTAAAAAAAAAAAAAAAAAGAATAAAATGCTGAATTGATGTTTCTACATAACTTTGCCTCACAAAAGGTGGAAACGAAAGTGATCAAAAAATGCGTCCTAAAATTTTACCAATGAAACTCCAACACATCCCACAGAAAACAAGCCCTCACATGACAATTGTCAGCACAAAAATAAGAATATTAGAGCCTTCAAATTTTGGTGAAAAACATTTATCTATTTAACAGTGTTTTTAGTGTGATAGTAGCCAAATATAAAAACACAATATAAATCTGGTATTGCTGAAATCGTTCTGACCATTAGGAATGAAGACGCCTAATCATGTATTCCATAAGGTATAAGGAGTAAAAAATAAAGCCAAGTCTTCAACTGCTGTTGATTTGTTTATTCTTCCTCCCAAAGATCGCACCATAATGAGGCAGAAGGGGTTCACATTGAGCTCTTGTCTGGCCTGTGGTCCGGCGGTGTCTATCTTTTTACGCGTCTATTTAGGCATGCACGATAGTGTGATGAACAAGAGAATTGTTCACCTTTAAGATGGACACCGCTAAACAGAGGCCAAATGGAATCCGGAGTAACAGTGCTGCCTCATTAGTGAGCGATTCACATATTTCAGAGAAGTAGATGGAAACCGTGATGTAAGTGCTCAGTATAGAGCACAGGATAAACGTAAACTGATCCAAAACATTCTGTACCCTAAATTGACAAATAGCATTCAGTTCAACCCACAAAAACACAATTCCCCACTCAGGTGTGTCATATGTTGAAGGAAATATTGGGGGCGTTCACGTTATTGGTAGCACAAAAGACTAATGAAAAGCGTTATGGCTCCTCCTCAAAACAGAAATCCAGCAAAATCTGTGCTCCCAAATTTACATACTCCCCTCCCTTCTGTGCCTAAGGCCCCTTCACACTTTTGTGTCTCCAGTACATGTGACGTCCGTTTTCACACGTACCGGAGACATAGGCACACGTAGACCCATTAAAATCAATGGGTCTGCGCACACATCGGTGTTTTCACATGGACCGTGTGGGGCATATATGTGTCCGCGTGCTCCACACGTAGACATGTCTGTTTTTCTCTGGCAGCATGGATGTCACATGCACCGCACGGATGTGCTCTGTGTGACATCAGTGTGACACGTACTGGAGAAAACCACATTTCTGTGAAATAAAATTAATTTCTATACTCACCTTCTTCAGCCCTGCTGTTTCTGCCGCTGCTGTGACTTGCTTACGACCCCCGCCCATTATACTCATCACATATTCACTGCACTTCGGGCCGGAAGCAGCAGCAGGGAGTCAGCAGGGACGGAGACGGCAGAGTGAAAGACATCAGCACCACGGATAGCAGCAACCAGGACAGGTGAGCAGAAAGTTCCTGCTCTCCATGTGTTATCACGGATAGCACACAGAACATTTGTGAGCCAAAATCACGGCACATGGAGGGCCGTACGCAAATTTACATATCCGTGCAAAACGTGCATGATTTTCATGTACGTGGAAAGAGGCGTAAGCCACAGTTAACGTCCATATGTTGGCATTATTGTAGTGAGTAGTGCCCATTTAATTTACGAGGTGTGTGTCTCCAGAAGCATGGGTTGGGCACAAGAGAACTAAGAGAGATAAGAGAACTACAATATACTGGGCACGACAAGGGCTTATTTGCTATTTTTAATTCTCCCACATTCACTGCATTTGACTTCATGGGTGTTCCCTTCCCTCTAGAGTCCTGCCGTATTACCAAACAATACTGTACGGTCACTGTATTGCCTCGTTCAGGAGAAATGGTGCAACATATTATGATGCATTTATTGACTTATTCCCCTTGTGAAAATAGGAAATCTGGGGTTAAACCAAAATTTTAGTTGTAAAAATGTAATTATTTTTTCTTCATCTCCTAAAGCCTAAGCCATACGGCGAGAAAATCGGTGCGAGTGGAGTGCGATAAAACATCGCATTCCACTCGGACCAAATTTAGCCTGTGTGTCAACGCACATGAGCGATTATTTTCTCAGCCCTAATCTGACCGAGAAAACAATCACAGCATGCTGCGATTGTAGTGCGAGACTCTTTTCTCTCGCACCCATTCAAGTGAATGGGGCGAGAGAAAAATCACGGTACACCAGTGTACCGCGTGTGCAGAGCGAGAATCGCAATAGCCGGCTACGGAGGAGAGAAGGGAGATAAATCCCTCCCTCCCCTACTCCGTGCCGGCCTGCCCCTCTGCAGCGCTGGCCCGCCCCTCCTCAGAGGCGGCTCGCAGCTGAGGTCCATTCGCACAGTCGGACCTCACTTGCATGGATACTAGCATGACACTCGCCTCCTGCTGTTCTGCCAGCGCGAGCAGAGTGTCATGCGAGCATCATAGTAGTGCCCCATGTGGCCCTGACCTAATAGTGTAAAATTTTATGACACACCTGTAATGTCAATATGTTCACTGCGCCCCTAGAAGAATTCATTGAGGGGTGCAGTTTTTTAATGGGTCACTTGTGGGGGGTCTATGCTGTTCCGACACCTCATGGGGGTTTGCCAATGTGTCATGGAACCTCTAAATTATTCCAGCTAAATCTGAACTCCAATATGGCACTCCTTCCTTTTTTCACTTTGTACTGCGCCTCAAAAGTAGTTTTTGATCACATATGGGGTACTGCTGTACTGAGAAGAAATTTCACAACAAATTGTATGTGTCACTATCTCTCGTTACCCTAGTGAATTTAAAAAAATTGGTGTTAACGCAACATTTGTGAAGTTAAAAAATTTATTTTTTCATTTTCGCAGCTCAACTTTATAAAATCCTGTGAAGCACCTAAAAGTTCGAGGTGCTCACCAAACATCTAGGTAAATTAATTGAGGGGTCTAGTTTCCAAAATGGGGTTACTTGTGGGGGGATATCAGGGAATCTCCAAACGCAACATGGCGTCTGCTAATAATTTCAGCCAATTTTGCATTCAAAAAGTCAAATGGCGCTCCTTCCTTTCCGAGCCCTGTGGTGTGCCCAAACAGCAGTTTTCCCACCACATAATGGGCTATTGGCGTACTCAGGAGAAATTGCACAACAAATTGTACAGTGCATTTTCTCCTTTTACCCTTGTGAAAATGAAAGATTTGGGGTTAAAGCAACATTTTTGTTCTAATGATGTAATTAATTTTAAGGCTCAACATTATAACATTCTGTGAAGCACCTGAGGGTTTAGGTGCTAATCAAACATCTTGATAAATTCCTTCAGGGGCCTAGTTTCCCTTCACATTGCTTTAGTTCATGTAAAGAACCTAAAGGATTAATAAACTTCTTGGATGTGGTTTGGAGCAGTATGAGGTTTGCAGTGTGTGTGCAGTGACATCCAGGAGGTCATTGGAGTTCCCACTGACCTCTGATGACCTCCTAATGACACCCGCACTACAGCGGGTGTCACGGCGGTGACTTTATTGATTTCATCAGCGTTCATTAGTAACTCCGATGACCTCCTAGACGTCACTGCACACACTGCTTGCTGGATACTCACCTGTCACCGAAAATACTGTCCCCGGCGCGGTCCCTGGCGATGCTCCTGCTTCCAGGTCCAAGGTGCAGTGAATATGCAATGAGCATAATTAGCGGGGGGTCAGAAGCAGGAGAAAGCGAAGCTGTAGGAAGAAAGCAGCGCTGGATACAGGTGAATATAGAAAATCTTTTTATTGCAAAGACACGTGTTTTCTCCGGTACGTGTCACACTGATCACATCAGTGTGCGATCCGTGATGCCGAAGAAAAAATGGACGTGTGTGGGTGCGGGGACATGTGGGACCACACAGACGTGTGTGTGTGTAACTCTACAGAATAACATGGGTGCATATGGCAACCGTGTTAGAAAGGGATGTTACAAGTACCTGAAACATGGACGTCTGAAACTGGCCTAAAAGATAGTGATGCCCCCGTACAATGACTGCTGCCCCTCGCTTGCCCTAAACAAATTCTAACAAGTAAAACAGGAAAGTCCAGCTCAAATGAACAGTTGTTTCTTTTCTTGAGAATTTCAAGTACACGGGACATTATAGCGTTTTCCTTGTGAAAAATTTTAAGTCCCGTCACTCCCGTGTACTTGAAATTGTTAAGAAATAAAGAAGCAATGTTCATTTGAGCTGGACTTTCCTGTTTCACTTGTACGATTATCAGGCCGTGGCAGGGTCTCTGTTCTGGCTCTGAACAGAGAGTGGATGCAGAGATGGTGAGCTGGATTTGTTGCTACTATTACTAAACAAATTCTATTTTTTTTTTTTATTTTTTTATTTATCCACAAACTCGAGCTTGGATAAAAAATAGTAAAAATCAAGTATACAGGTACAACAAAATCAAATAATCTGAAACATATGCCTCAGAGCCTGATAGGCAGAATGGGCCCACCACAAGCTCAAGTCTGGAACTAAGTTTTAATAGAGCTATAAAGGATATAACCCATGAACAAAAAAAGAAAGAAAAAGAAAAGCGACAATTAAAAGGAAAGAACAAGAAAAGAAGGGCACAAACATGCATACTGGGGATGTCTAGGGTGGACGCAGGGGGGAATCTAGTGAAATCCAAGGGAAAGGGGGAGGGAACTCCAACCCCCAAGGGCACAGGCACCCAGTACCCAAAATATTCTATCTTCCGGTCATCAGCGCCTCATAATTCTCTATATATTTAAAATCCAGCCAAGGAAACCAGGTTGTGTAAAAGAGCTCATACCGATCATAGATAGAGGACATCATATCCTCCATTTGCATGAGGTTATTGACCCTAGAGGCCCACATGGCCAGTAAGGGGGGAGTGTCAGACTTCCATTTCAGAGGGATGCACAAGCTAGCGTCCATCACCAAAAATCTTAGCAGAGAATGCTTAGGTTCTGTGCGCACGTTGCGTATTTTCATGCAGTTACGCTGCGATCTGCACTGCAGCGTAACTGCATGTGTCCTGCGACCCCAGCACAATCTATGAAGATTGTGCATGAGACGTGCGCACGTGGCGTATTAGAACGCAGCGCTTCGGCTGCTGCCCGAAGCGCTGCGTTCTAAGAAGTGACATGTCACTACTTTCGTGCGCTTTGCATGCAGCCCCCGCTCTGTCTATGGGAGGGGCTGCACTCAGAGCGCATGAAATCGGCTTTTCATTACGGACTCTTTCTGCAGCGATTTGAAGCGCACGTGTGCTGTTCAAATAGCTGCAGAAATTTCTGCAGGGACAGAATGCAACGTGCGCACATAGCCTTATAGTTGTTTATTGATGACTCCGACAGCTGCAACAGAAACCGTTCCGGAACCAGCTCCTGAGTCGTACCAGTCACATACTTTAATCGCTCCCCCCACATCCAACCAGAACCTCTGTAAAGCGGGGCAAGACCAAAAGATGTGTACAAAATCAAGCTCTCCCTCACAAAATGTCTAGCAAGAGTGATGCGTCCCCGGGAAATCTGATGCAGTTTGGTCGGGACCCTATACCATCTCGCTAATAAATTAAAGTTAGCTTCTTGATCTAATTGAAGCCTTGTGGGCAAAGACCAAGATTGTCCCTATTTGCTCGTCCGACAGTGTGATCCCCACCCAGGTCCCTCTCCCACTTTCATAGATACTCCGAGGGAGAAGCATCCTCTAGATTTGACAGAGGGCATAGACCAGAGAGAGAGAATGCGGCACTGTTCCCCCTCCCAAACACACCTTCTCGAACTCAGTGGGGGGCCAACGTAATGGTCAAAAGTGGGTAGGGAGCAAATAAAGTGTTTGAGTTGCATAGATCTCCATAGCACGAGCGAGCCCGGTGACTCCGCGTCCTGAAGATCAGCCAAAGAAGGCTACCCGCACCCAGTCCCAAACTGACAAGCTCTGAACCTGGTACCTATAATCTAACTGCTGAAAACTGGATCTGCAATGCTGGGGAGGAACTCAGGGGAGCCTATAATGGGTGAGAGCGGAGAGGGCACAGGGAGCAAGTACTTTCTGAACGTACATTGAGAGCAACACTCCAACGTTGCACCGATGGTCTGATGGGACCTCAAAGTCTGGGAGGGAATGTTTGTGACTCAAAGAGCGGCCGAGAGAAAGATATTCAAAAAGCTTTCCTTCTTCCTGGGAATGACCTCTCCCAGCAAGGGTGACAAGCTACTCGCCACTATCCTCGTAAATAACGTCAAGTCAGCATTAAGGAGGGAAATGGGGAGGTAGCTTGAGGAAAGGGTGAGATCCTTACCCTCCTGTGGAATCACTACGATTTTGGCAGCCATCGTATCCCTGGGCAGGGGAGGCGAGGGGGGAAAGGGTCACATTGTTGAAGGCCTGTAAGAATGCTGAGTAGAGGAGAGGACCCATATTCTTATAATAAATTCATGGAAATACATCTGGTCCCAGGGCTTTCCCCAACAGGGAATACTTGATAGCAACCACAAGCTCTGACTCCGAGATCGGTCTCTGCAGCTCCAAGTGATCCCCAGGTCTGATCCGCTTCATACCCGACCTATGGATATACACCTCTATATGTTTGCGGAGGTCCTCTAGGGACTTCTCCGACCGGAGGGTGTCGATGGAGCAGAGTAAGAGTAAAAGTCCCTAAATGCCACTGCAATTTCCTTAGGCAGGACTGCTGACCCTCCACCAGAAGACCGCACTAAAGGGACATACCCCTTTAGCCTCTGAGTCCATAATGTTCTTGCGAGGGTTCTGCTGCTCGTTTCCAAACTTGTAAAAATGGCATCGGCACCGGGCCAAAGCACTTTGAGCCTTGACGTTCAGCAGGGCGCATCTCATTTCCTAACCAAGAGGGTACCTACGGTAACGTCTAAGGAACCCTTATGGTTAAGTTCTAACTGGCGAATTTCGGACAGAAGAGCAGTGACCTCCTCGGCTCACTCCCTCTTCAGTCGAGCCCCATGCTTAATAAAAAGCTTCCTAGTGACACATTTGTGCACCTCCCAGACCACAATCGGTGACACCTCTCCGGTTGCATTGCCTTCCAGATATTCTTTCAATCCTGTCCGCACCTCCTCCATTACCGTCGGATCAGCCAATAACGAAGTATTCAAGGTCCATTGACTGTCTAAAAATGGGGTTCCACAGCCTAACTGAAAGGGTAATCAGCGCATTGTCCATCCTGGCATGTTCCCCACATCCTCATATATTCCTCGATGCTGGCATGTCCCCACCCCCATCCTGATATGTTCCTCCATCCTGGCATATGCCCCCATCCTGATATGTTCCTCCATCCTGGCATGTCTCCCCATCCCGGTACAGCCGCACAGAGTTTAAAAAAAAAAAAAAAAGCATACTTGCCTTAAAATATCCACTCCACCACTGCGCGCCTCTGGGTCCTCAGTTTCTGCGTAGCTAGAAGACGTCAATACGCCGACAGAGGGCTCTGCGTGTCTGTCTGGCACTCGTGCCATAGGTTTGCTATCACTGCTCTAGGAGATGATGACCTTCTCCATGAACGAGTCAGAATGTGAGGTTCCAGATTCTTCATGAAATTTGTTGTTTGTTTGCCCTCGTCCAAGATGGAGTATGTTACCTCGTCTAGCCCTTGAACTTCCTGTGTGCCCTGCTTATAAGTCCTGGTCCGGGGTCCATTCCCTGCCTGAGTATTTTGTGCTACTGGCTCCTAGACATTCTGGCTTGCTATGGACTGCCTGCTGCATCTTAATTATGTGCTCTGCCTCAGCACTGTTCTTATGCAGGTCTCATTCATGACGGACTGTGCGCTGAATTTTTGCGGGGCTTACTTCTGTCCTAGGTAGTATACTGAAACGTTTTTTGTGCACTTAATTCTGGACATTTATTACCTGCTGCTGTGCTGATTATATCCTGGACATGTCACCATTTTGTTGCTGTGCTCATAAACTGGACATTCACCATCTGTTTGCTGCAAACATTTCCCTGGACATTCACCTCTGCTTACAATATTCTGGACATTCATGCTCTAGTTTGTTGCAGACTCATATCTATTCTGGACTTCGGCATATCAGTTGCTGTGCGCGTTATTCTATTTGCTGTCTGAACAGTTACATATAGTGTGGGTGCATTTACATTCTATTTGTAGTTGTATTCTGGTAGTCTCTGCCTAATTTCACTGTGTTTATGGTTTGTTTAATACAGAGCATTCACCCAACCCTTGTCTCAGTTTCGTTATATTAACTGCGATTAGATTAGTGTATCGACATAATTGTTACACAGTTGCTGCCATCCGGAGGTACGTTGAGCGTATCCCTCTTCTCCTTTCTCAGTGTTGGGGGACCTGACGTGTCCAACGAAAGCCAGCCAGGTAGAGACATCTCGAAGGACCCCAAAAAAGAGAACAGACTTGGAAGGTTTAAGTGCTTTTTAAGTAGGAACATTGACTCCCCCTTTTGGACTATGAGGTGGAACGGGTGACCCCAACGGTATGAAGCATTGACTTCCTTAATTCTACACAAAAGGGTGCAGCTGCCTTCTTATGAGAAGGGTTCTGCTGGAGACGTCTGGAAACAGTGACACCATAGCACCCTCCATATCCACCGGACCATGAGACCAGGCCCCCTGTAGGATCCGCTCTTTGTCCCTGTAATAATGCAAGTGGCACAAAACATCTCTTGGACAGGAGGAAAGATGAGCATTTGGCATGGCCACCCTATGGATCCTGTTGAATCATATCATGTATTAAAAATAACTAGCACTCTTGTATACAGACGCTCCTGGGACCAGTCCTTTGGAATGCCTTTCAGACGGATGTTATTTCTATGGCTTCTGTTCTCCTGATCCTCTAAGATCAGCGCCAGATCTCTTATGCGGTTATTAGATGTTTCACAGTCTCTCTCCAGTCGATCCAATCTGCCCTCCAAGGATTCCTGGGCCTGCTCTGTAGCAGTGACCCTATCATCCAGCACCCCCATCTCCTCTCTTATAGCTGTTAATGCTGATAGCTGGGCCTGCTCTATCCTTGTCATTATCTCCTCAAAGACATTTTTGCTAGGCAAGGCCAGAATCAGTTCCCTCAGGGCCTGCAGATCTTGAGTGTCAGAGGAGCGCTGCATGGGTGTTAAGGAGCCATTGAAGCTGCCCCCATCCAATGCAGAGGGCTTCCCAGAGCTGAATATTGCCTGTACCCTCCATCTCTTGCGTGCCTCCTGAGAGATGTATCACCCCGGCCCCATCCTCCCCCCTCTGCCAGACTGCACAGAGGCCATGCACCCACTGTCCAAGCCTGTATCTGAGGCTGAGTCCCTCTTACATCCTCCAGTCTGGGCTATTACATGGAGAGACTCCCTGGGCCCCGCAACAACTTACAACATGTGCAGGCTCCCGTTGTTGTTTCGAGAAGTTCTGCCCGGAGCACACAGAGCTGGCCAGCGCCATCTTGTCTCCAGCCGTGCGCGGGTATCTGTCACGCTCCCCGGGTCCTCTGCTCCGCTTCCCGGCTCACCTGCTACGCTCCCCGCTCTCCAGCCTCCATCGCCCGCGCTTCCCAGGCCTCCTGGTCCCCGCTCCCGGCGCCCGTCGGCTTCCCAGCCCCAGCCCGGCTCTGCTGCGTCCTCCTCTCAGCTTCCTGCCCTGGCTTCTGGCACCCGGGCCGCGCGCATGCGCATTAGGGCGCGCGCGCGGTCACTGACCCTTTCTTAAAGGGCCAGTGTCCACTGACAGGAAATGTAGCACACAGGTACGGGGTATAAAGGGGTGCAATGTCCAAGGGGGCGGGGCCTGATCTTCGTGTTTCCCAAGCTAGGAGTCAGGTCTCCTTGTGTCTCTGTGCCATACTCACGTATCTCTCTTCTAGAGCTGATCCTGCCTCGCCATCCGGTCCTGCCGCATCCCGCTGCATATCTGCCATCCTGACAGTCCGTACCATCTCTGACCCCTGTGGTGACCCGTCATCTCGCTCCAACGGTTCCGGACTCCGCCTGACATCATCTCGGCTTCCGAACCTGAGCTCCGTCACCCGGACTACCATCAGTGACTCCGTGGTCCCAGGGACTTCTCTATTATACTCTTGTGCACGGACTGCCCTGCTACCTGTAGTGCTCCAGCTACCGGACCCCTTAGCATCATCTAGGAGTTCGGCCCAGTGGATCCACCTCCTGGGTCTGCCCTTCCACCTGGCCCTAACAGTAAGATCAGGCCATGGATCCCGCTGAAGCACTAGCGGCCTTGCAGGAGGAACTCCAACGCCAGCGTGAGACCCAGACCCGCATGCTGAACTTCATGACTTCGGTGGACGCCCGCCTTAACACGCTACAAGCGTAAATTACATCTTCAGCATCTCGGGCTTCCACTAGCCAATCCACGGCTCCAGCCCCCGTGGCAGCCTCTTCGGATGCTTCCAGACTTCGTTTGGCTTCACCACCCCGGTACGCCGGAGATCCCAAGACCTGCAGGGGTTTCATAAACCAATGCTCCCTCCATTTCACGCAGCTGCCGCATTTGTTTGCCTCCGACCAAGCCAAGGTCGCCTTCATCATGTCCCATCTAGAGGGTGAGGCACTGGCGTGGATGAACCCCTTGTGGGAGAAGGAGGATCCTGTGACCACGAACATCCAGGAGTTTCTGCAGGCATTCCGTGGCACCTTTGACGAGCCCGGACGCGCCTCCGCGTCTGCCTCATCTCTTCTCCGGTTACGTCAGGGGACTCTGACGGTGGGTCAATACGCAATCCGTTTTCGCACCTTGGCTTCGGAACTTGGCTGGAACAACAAGGCCCTAACTGCCGCCTTCTGGGAAGGACTCTCGGGTCGAATTAAAGATGAGCTGGCTGGTCGTGACGTACCATCCACCCTGGATGCCCTGATTACCCTAGCGACTCGAGTGGACATCCACTTTCAGGAGCGATCTAAAGAGGTGTCCCGTGAGAGACGTCCGGTACGGCATTCCTCTCCTCCGCAGAAGTCCGCCATTCTCCAGTCAACGGCATCTGGTGTCTCCGTCCATGAGCCCATGCAGGTCGACCGTGTGCGGCAGTCTGAACAACGTCGAGCAGAGCGGCTCGCCAAGGGCCTCTGCTTCTACTGCGGAGAGGGCACACACCTGCTACGCTCCTGCCCAGAGAGGCCGGGAAACTCCAAAGCCTAGGGTTGGTAGGAGAGGCCACCCTAGGTGCTGGGACTCTCTCAGACCCGGTTATGTGGACTGTACAAGTGTCAACGGGAGAGACGCGGTTCACGGCCGAGGCGTACCTCGATTCTGGGGCAGCAGGCAATTTCATCCAGCAAGCCACGGTGGACAAGTACCAGGTGCCTGTCACTCCACTCGACAAACCTCTCGTGATTGCCTCTGTGGATGGGAGACCCCTCTCTGACACCATCTCCTGGATCACCAAGCCGGTGGAACTACGTATCGGTGCCCTGCACACCGAGAACATCGCTCTCTACGTCCTTCCACACATGTCCCATCAAATCCTGCTGGGACTTCCCTGGTTACGGACACACGAGCCATCAGTCACCTGGGGCACTGGTGAAATCACCCGATAGGGCTCTTCGTGCCAGGAGAAGTGTCTGAAGACCATACAACCCATCCGACGACCTCCGGTTCCAGAGAACCTACCGGGACTGCCCTCGGCCTATTGGTCCTTCGCGGACGTCTTTGATAAAAAGGAATCTGAGGTACTTCCGCCACATCGTCCGTACGATTGTGCCATCGACCTGCTCCCGGGAACAACACCACCTCGAGGACGGATATATCCATTATCTCCAGCCGAAACAAGGGCCATGTCTACTTACATCACAGAGAGCCTGGCAAGGGGATTCATTCGGAGATCCTCCTCTCCTGCTGGAGCAGGCTTCTTCTTCATTAAGAAGAAAGAGGGCGACCTACGCCCATGTATAGACTACCGGGGATTGAACCAAATCACCGTAAAAAACAAGTACCCTCTGCCGCTCATCCCCGAATTGTTTGACCGGCTTAGAGGAGCTCGTGTGTTCACCAAATTGGACCTTCGAGGTGCCTACAACCTGGTCCGCATCCGCTCTGGGGACGAATGGAAGACCGCGTTCAATACTCGCGATGGGCACTATGAATACTGCATAATGCCCTTCGGCCTGTGTAACGCACCAGCAGTCTTTCAGGAATTGGTGAACGACGTTTTCCGGGACCTTCTCTACGTCTGTGTGGTGGTGTATCTGGATGATATCCTTGTCTTCTCTCCGGATCTCCAGACCCACAGAGAGAACGTGCAGCTAGTTCTACAAAGACTGAGAGAGAATCGTCTGTACGCTAAGTATGAGAAGTGTGTCTTTGAGCAGTCTTCTCTCCCCTTCCTGGGTTACATCATCTCCGATACCGGACTGCAGATGGATCCAAAGAAGGTCTCCTCCATTCTCAACTGGCCTCCTCCTTCTGGACTGAAGGCAATCCAACGCTTTCTGGGATTCGCCAACTACTACCGCCAGTTCATCCCTCACTTCTCTGCTCTGACCGCTCCTCTCTCCGCCTTGACCAAGAAGGAGGCTAATCCAAAGGACTGGTCACCTGCGGCCGACGCCGCGTTTGGCTCCCTGAAGCGGGCATTTGCCTCCTCTCCTGTGCTCCACCGTCCGGAGTTAAACCGCCAGTTCACCTTGGAGGTGGATGCCTCCTCCTCGGGAGCCGGAGCAGTGCTCATGCAGAAGTCCTCCTCCGGGAAGATGGTGACTTGCGGTTTCTTCTCCAAGAGCTTCTCAGCGCCTGAACGCAACTACACCATCGGTGACCGAGAGCTATTGGCAGTAAAACTGGCTCTGGAGGAATGGCGCTACCTTCTGGAAGGAGCAGTGTACCCCGTAATCATTTACACGGACCACAAGAACCTGGAATACCTGCGGTCCGCTCAGCGACTGAACCCACGGCAAGCCAGGTGGTCCTTGTTCTTTGCCAGGTTCGATTTCCAGCTCCATTTCCGACCCGCGGACAAGAATGTACGCGCTGATGCCTTGTCCAGGTCTTTCATGCCCATGGAGCAGGAGGAGGAGACATCACAGCCCATCATCTGTCCTAGTAAAATCATTCCAGTGGCTCCTGTCACCCTGGCCCAGATACCGCCCGGGAAAACCTATGTCTCTGAGACTGACAGGCAAAAAGTGTTACACTGGGGCCATGCCTCGAAAACAGCCGGTCATGCTGGTCAAAAGAAAACATGGAGTGCGATTGTACGTCATTACTGGTGGCCATCCCTTCGCACGGACGTCGCTGCTTTTGTCTCTGCCTGCTCCTCTTGTGCCAGGAACAAGACGCCCAAACACCTGCCATATGGCCGTCTTCTGCCTCTGCCTATACCCTCAGTTCCCTGGCAACACATTGCAATGGACTTTATTACGGACTTGCCATTGTCCTCCGGACACACAGTCATATGGGTCGTGGTGGACCGGTTCTCTAAAATGGCTCATTTCGTCCCTATGGCTGGACTGCCCTCTGCTCAGGAACTCGCGGATGCCTATATACATCACATCTTCCGCTTGCATGGCTTTCCATCACACATCGTGTCCGACAGAGGAACTCAGTTCACCTCCCGCTTCTGGAGGGCTCTCTGCAAACATCTGGGAGTGACTCTGGACTTTTCTTCTGCCTACCATCCTCAGTCTAATGGCCAAGTGGAAAGGGTCAACCAAATCTTGACCTCCTTCTTACGACACTACGTCAACGCCCATCACGACGACTGGTCCACGCTTCTTCCTTGGGCTGAATTCTCCCATAACCACCACGTCAGTGAGTCCTCCTCCAGCTCTCCCTTTCATGTCGTTTACGGACTTCAGCCCTCCGTCCCATTGCCTGTATCTCCTTCTTCGGATGTCCCTGCTGCTGATGCTGTAGCCCGTGACTTTGCAACCATTTGGGACTCTGTCAAGGCGTCCCTTGGGCGTGCTTCCCTGCGGATGAAGAGACATGCAGACAAGAGACGTCTGGATCCTCCGTGTTTCTCTCCTGGAGATCTAGTCTGGCTTGCTTCCAAGTACGTCCGATTGAAGATACCATCCTACAAGCTGGGTCCTCGCTACATCGGGCCGTTTAAAGTCCTCCGCAAGATCAATGAGGTCTCCTACAAGCTACAGCTCCCGGCCACGATGAGGATACCCAACTCCTTCCACGTCTCCCTGCTCAAGCCGGTTGTCCTTGGTCCCTTCTCCGCTGCTGCCAGTTCGGCTCCTCCTCCTATTGCCGATGACGACATCTATGCGGTAAGGGATATCGTGGCCATGAAAACTGTACGGGGCCGACAGTTCTTCCTGGTGGACTGGGCTGGCTATGGTCCTGAGGATAGGTCCTGGGAACCCCGGGAGAATGTGGGTACTCCTTTGATCCGTGCCTTCCTGTCCCGGTTGCGGGGAGGGGGGCGTGGGGGGGGGGGGGTACTGTCACGCTCCCCGGGTCCTCTGCTCCGCTTCCCGGCTCACCTGCCACGCTCCCCGCTCTCCAGCCTCCATCGCCCGCGCTTCCCAGGCCTCCTGGTCCCCGCTCCCGGCGCCCGTCGGCTTCCCAGCCCCAGCCCGGCTCTGCTGCGTCCTCCTCTCAGCTTCCTGCCCTGGCTTCTGGCACCCGGGCCGCGCGCATGCGCATTAGGGCGCGCGCGCGGTCACTGACCCTTTCTTAAAGGGCCAGTGTCCACTGACAGGAAATGTAGCACACAGGTACGGGGTATAAAGGGGTGCAATGTCCAAGGGGGCGGGGCCTGATCTTCGTGTTTCCCAAGCTAGGAGTCAGGTCTCCTTGTGTCTCTGTGCCATACTCACGTATCTCTCTTCTAGAGCTGATCCTGCCTCGCCATCCGGTCCTGCCGCATCCCGCACTCCGAACGCTGCCTATCTGCCATCCTGACAGTCCGTACCATCTCTGACCCCTGTGGTGACCCGTCATCTCGCTCCAACGGTTCCGGACTCCGCCTGACATCATCTCGGCTTCCGAACCTGAGCTCCGTCACCCGGACTACCATCAGTGACTCCGTGGTCCCAGGGACTTCTCTATTATACTCTTGTGCACGGACTGCCCTGCTACCTGTAGTGCTCCAGCTACCGGACCCCTTACCATCATCTAGGAGTTCGGCCCAGTGGATCCACCTCCTGGGTCTGCCCTTCCACCTGGCCCTAACAGTAAGATCAGGCCATGGATCCCGCTGAAGCACTAGCGGCCTTGCAGGAGGAACTCCAACGCCAGCGTGAGACCCAGACCCGCATGCTGAACTTCATGACTTCGGTGGACGCCCGCCTTAACACGCTACAAGCGTAAATTACATCTTCAGCATCTCGGGCTTCCACTAGCCAATCCACGGCTCCAGCCCCCGTGGCAGCCTCTTCGGATGCTTCCAGACTTCGTTTGGCTTCACCACCCCGGTACGCCGGAGATCCCAAGACCTGCAGGGGTTTCATAAACCAATGCTCCCTCCATTTCACGCAGCTGCCGCATTTGTTTGCCTCCGACCAAGCCAAGGTCGCCTTCATCATGTCCCATCTAGAGGGTGAGGCACTGGCGTGGATGAACCCCTTGTGGGAGAAGGAGGATCCTGTGACCACGAACATCCAGGAGTTTCTGCAGGCATTCCGTGGCACCTTTGACGAGCCCGGACGCGCCTCCGCGTCTGCCTCATCTCTTCTCCGGTTACGTCAGGGGACTCTGACGGTGGGTCAATACGCAATCCGTTTTCGCACCTTGGCTTCGGAACTTGGCTGGAACAACAAGGCCCTAACTGCCGCCTTCTGGGAAGGACTCTCGGGTCGAATTAAAGATGAGCTGGCTGGTCGTGACGTACCATCCACCCTGGATGCCCTGATTACCCTAGCGACTCGAGTGGACATCCACTTTCAGGAGCGATCTAAAGAGGTGTCCCGTGAGAGACGTCCGGTACGGCATTCCTCTCCTCCGCAGAAGTCCGCCATTCTCCAGTCAACGGCATCTGGTGTCTCCGTCCATGAGCCCATGCAGGTCGACCGTGTGCGGCAGTCTGAACAACGTCGAGCAGAGCGGCTCGCCAAGGGCCTCTGCTTCTACTGCGGAGAGGGCACACACCTGCTACGCTCCTGCCCAGAGAGGCCGGGAAACTCCAAAGCCTAGGGTTGGTAGGAGAGGCCACCCTAGGTGCTGGGACTCTCTCAGACCCGGTTATGTGGACTGTACAAGTGTCAACGGGAGAGACGCGGTTCACGGCCGAGGCGTACCTCGATTCTGGGGCAGCAGGCAATTTCATCCAGCAAGCCACGGTGGACAAGTACCAGGTGCCTGTCACTCCACTCGACAAACCTCTCGTGATTGCCTCTGTGGATGGGAGACCCCTCTCTGACACCATCTCCTGGATCACCAAGCCGGTGGAACTACGTATCGGTGCCCTGCACACCGAGAACATCGCTCTCTACGTCCTTCCACACATGTCCCATCAAATCCTGCTGGGACTTCCCTGGTTACGGACACACGAGCCATCAGTCACCTGGGGCACTGGTGAAATCACCCGATGGGGCTCTTCGTGCCAGGAGAAGTGTCTGAAGACCATACAACCCATCCGACGACCTCCGGTTCCAGAGAACCTACCGGGACTGCCCTCGGCCTATTGGTCCTTCGCGGACGTCTTTGATAAAAAGGAATCTGAGGTACTTCCGCCACATCGTCCGTACGATTGTGCCATCGACCTGCTCCCGGGAACAACACCACCTCGAGGACGGATATATCCATTATCTCCAGCCGAAACAAGGGCCATGTCTACTTACATCACAGAGAGCCTGGCAAGGGGATTCATTCGGAGATCCTCCTCTCCTGCTGGAGCAGGCTTCTTCTTCATTAAGAAGAAAGAGGGCGACCTACGCCCATGTATAGACTACCGGGGATTGAACCAAATCACCGTAAAAAACAAGTACCCTCTGCCGCTCATCCCCGAATTGTTTGACCGGCTTAGAGGAGCTCGTGTGTTCACCAAATTGGACCTTCGAGGTGCCTACAACCTGGTCCGCATCCGCTCTGGGGACGAATGGAAGACCGCGTTCAATACTCGCGATGGGCACTATGAATACTGCATAATGCCCTTCGGCCTGTGTAACGCACCAGCAGTCTTTCAGGAATTGGTGAACGACGTTTTCCGGGACCTTCTCTACGTCTGTGTGGTGGTGTATCTGGATGATATCCTTGTCTTCTCTCCGGATCTCCAGACCCACAGAGAGAACGTGCAGCTAGTTCTACAAAGACTGAGAGAGAATCGTCTGTACGCTAAGTATGAGAAGTGTGTCTTTGAGCAGTCTTCTCTCCCCTTCCTGGGTTACATCATCTCCGATACCGGACTGCAGATGGATCCAAAGAAGGTCTCCTCCATTTTCAACTGGCCTCCTCCTTCTGGACTGAAGGCAATCCAACGCTTTCTGGGATTCGCCAACTACTACCGCCAGTTCATCCCTCACTTCTCTGCTCTGACCGCTCCTCTCTCCGCCTTGACCAAGAAGGAGGCTAATCCAAAGGACTGGTCACCTGCGGCCGACGCCGCGTTTGGCTCCCTGAAGCGGGCATTTGCCTCCTCTCCTGTGCTCCACCGTCCGGAGTTAAACCGCCAGTTCACCTTGGAGGTGGATGCCTCCTCCTCGGGAGCCGGAGCAGTGCTCATGCAGAAGTCCTCCTCCGGGAAGATGGTGACTTGCGGTTTCTTCTCCAAGAGCTTCTCAGCGCCTGAACGCAACTACACCATCGGTGACCGAGAGCTATTGGCAGTAAAACTGGCTCTGGAGGAATGGCGCTACCTTCTGGAAGGAGCAGTGTACCCCGTAATCATTTACACGGACCACAAGAACCTGGAATACCTGCGGTCCGCTCAGCGACTGAACCCACGGCAAGCCAGGTGGTCCTTGTTCTTTGCCAGGTTCGATTTCCAGCTCCATTTCCGACCCGCGGACAAGAATGTACGCGCTGATGCCTTGTCCAGGTCTTTCATGCCCATGGAGCAGGAGGAGGAGACATCACAGCCCATCATCTGTCCTAGTAAAATCATTCCAGTGGCTCCTGTCACCCTGGCCCAGATACCGCCCGGGAAAACCTATGTCTCTGAGACTGACAGGCAAAAAGTGTTACACTGGGGCCATGCCTCGAAAACAGCCGGTCATGCTGGTCAAAAGAAAACATGGAGTGCGATTGTACGTCATTACTGGTGGCCATCCCTTCGCACGGACGTCGCTGCTTTTGTCTCTGCCTGCTCCTCTTGTGCCAGGAACAAGACGCCCAAACACCTGCCATATGGCCGTCTTCTGCCTCTGCCTATACCCTCAGTTCCCTGGCAACACATTGCAATGGACTTTATTACGGACTTGCCATTGTCCTCCGGACACACAGTCATATGGGTCGTGGTGGACCGGTTCTCTAAAATGGCTCATTTCGTCCCTATGGCTGGACTGCCCTCTGCTCAGGAACTCGCGGATGCCTATATACATCACATCTTCCGCTTGCATGGCTTTCCATCACACATCGTGTCCGACAGAGGAACTCAGTTCACCTCCCGCTTCTGGAGGGCTCTCTGCAAACATCTGGGAGTGACTCTGGACTTTTCTTCTGCCTACCATCCTCAGTCTAATGGCCAAGTGGAAAGGGTCAACCAAATCTTGACCTCCTTCTTACGACACTACGTCAACGCCCATCACGACGACTGGTCCACGCTTCTTCCTTGGGCTGAATTCTCCCATAACCACCACGTCAGTGAGTCCTCCTCCAGCTCTCCCTTTCATGTCGTTTACGGACTTCAGCCCTCCGTCCCATTGCCTGTATCTCCTTCTTCGGATGTCCCTGCTGCTGATGCTGTAGCCCGTGACTTTGCAACCATTTGGGACTCTGTCAAGGCGTCCCTTGGGCGTGCTTCCCTGCGGATGAAGAGACATGCAGACAAGAGACGTCTGGATCCTCCGTGTTTCTCTCCTGGAGATCTAGTCTGGCTTGCTTCCAAGTACGTCCGATTGAAGATACCATCCTACAAGCTGGGTCCTCGCTACATCGGGCCGTTTAAAGTCCTCCGCAAGATCAATGAGGTCTCCTACAAGCTACAGCTCCCGGCCACGATGAGGATACCCAACTCCTTCCACGTCTCCCTGCTCAAGCCGGTTGTCCTTGGTCCCTTCTCCGCTGCTGCCAGTTCGGCTCCTCCTCCTATTGCCGATGACGACATCTATGCGGTAAGGGATATCGTGGCCATGAAAACTGTACGGGGCCGACAGTTCTTCCTGGTGGACTGGGCTGGCTATGGTCCTGAGGATAGGTCCTGGGAACCCCGGGAGAATGTGGGTACTCCTTTGATCCGTGCCTTCCTGTCCCGGTTGCGGGGAGGGGGGCGTGGGGGGGGGGTACTGTCACGCTCCCCGGGTCCTCTGCTCCGCTTCCCGGCTCACCTGCCACGCTCCCCGCTCTCCAGCCTCCATCGCCCGCGCTTCCCAGGCCTCCTGGTCCCCGCTCCCGGCGCCCGTCGGCTTCCCAGCCCCAGCCCGGCTCTGCTGCGTCCTCCTCTCAGCTTCCTGCCCTGGCTTCTGGCACCCGGGCCGCGCGCATGCGCATTAGGGCGCGCGCGCGGTCACTGACCCTTTCTTAAAGGGCCAGTGTCCACTGACAGGAAATGTAGCACACAGGTACGGGGTATAAAGGGGTGCAATGTCCAAGGGGGCGGGGCCTGATCTTCGTGTTTCCCAAGCTAGGAGTCAGGTCTCCTTGTGTCTCTGTGCCATACTCACGTATCTCTCTTCTAGAGCTGATCCTGCCTCGCCATCCGGTCCTGCCGCATCCCGCACTCCGAACGCTGCCTATCTGCCATCCTGACAGTCCGTACCATCTCTGACCCCTGTGGTGACCCGTCATCTCGCTCCAACGGTTCCGGACTCCGCCTGACATCATCTCGGCTTCCGAACCTGAGCTCCGTCACCCGGACTACCATCAGTGACTCCGTGGTCCCAGGGACTTCTCTATTATACTCTTGTGCACGGACTGCCCTGCTACCTGTAGTGCTCCAGCTACCGGACCCCTTACCATCATCTAGGAGTTCGGCCCAGTGGATCCACCTCCTGGGTCTGCCCTTCCACCTGGCCCTAACAGTATCCCGAGGCCAGAACCGCGAGGAAGCGCGTCAAGCTCCTGGGGGACTTTAGACTCAACGCTGCTGGCGCCGGGGTAAGCGTTTATATCAGCTTCTTCTTGGGGGACATATCCGATCCGGAGGGCTCGGCGGGAGAGGGGTATTACGCTGGTTTCACATCAGCGTTTTGCTGCCGCACTGCCAGATCCGGCATAAGTGTAGTACAGTTCAATACAGTTCACTGGCAAGCTCCGGGCACATGCGGTTATGTGACCGGAGCTTGTGACAGCATGTGACCGGGGCTTGCCGCACTGTCTGTGAACTGTATTGAACTGTACTACACTTAGGCCGGATCTGGCAATGCGGCAGGAAAACGGTGATGTGAAACTGCCCTTAGGCTGTCGGGTGCGGGAGCTCCAGTGAAGCATGTCCTCACGCTGCCATGTCCAGGACACGCCTCCATTCTACCACTTCTTAAATAGTAAATAGCGCAGGTAGAAATAAGTTTGGTAGTTTTAAGTTACTTAGCTTGGTCAGTGCAGGTAAACTGGTGTGACGCTCCAATGCATTTCCTCCTTCATGGGTTCATCAGGAGGCCGAGATATATATATAGATAAATGTTATTGATGTAATGCAAGTTACCTCCACTGACCAAGCTAAGTAACTTATAACTATCTACATTATTTCTACCTGCCCTATTTTACTATTTAAGAAGTGGTAGAATTTGTTTAGGGTGAGCGAGGGGCAGCCGCCGTTCTTCACTGACTTGTAAAACACGCACATGTACCTCCGTGTTCCGTGATTCACGGCACACGTGGGTTGTCCATGTGCAATCCGTGATCCGTGATTGCAAATGGACATTACTCACCTGCCTTCGCTCCTGCTGTCCATGGTGCTGAACTCCTTGGCTCTGCAGTGTCCGCCCACCGCTCTCTGCAGCTACTTCCGGGTCAGCTGTTCCTGCTTTCATGAATATTCATAAACTGGGAAGGAGCTGCAGAAAGCGGAGGCTGCACAGCGAATCGCTGGAAAGGTTAGTTGAAAATGTTTATTATTTTATATGTCAGTGTTTTTCTGGTACGTGTTTCACGGATTACACACGGATCACACCATAGTGTGGTCCGTGGGTCATCAGTGATGCCAGAAAAAAATGGACTTGTCTCCGTGCAGAATAACGGACACGCGTATTCGCTTCACCGAGACATGTTCAGTGAAAAATTACTGATGTGTGAGCAGACCCATTGATTATAATGGCTCTGCGTATGTCAGTGATTCTGGTACGTATAAAAAAAAAAAGCACAAACGTACCAGAATCACTGACGTGTGAAGAGGGCCTTAGGGTTTAAATCCTCCTTTGTTAGGCAGGTATATCAGCTTCTTAGGGTCATCATAAGGAAAGTGTTTTAATCACTTGGTTTATCACAATCTTGTTATTGTCTATTTTAATTCATATCTAGTAAAAATTGGTTTTAAAGTGTATCTGCTTTATTGGGATTTTTCTATGTCATTTCTGGATTTTGTTTTGGATTCAAACATATCCTATTACGTTTAGGTTTATAAAAGCGACAATACACAAAAAAACGACATAAATGTGATATGGATGTAATCGTATGGACCTGAAGAATAAAACTGTCTTAATATTACCACACGGTGAACAACATTTAAAAAAAACAAAACAAAAAAAACCCAATTCCTGAATTGCTGTTTCTTCATGATAACCAGCATGGATTCATGAACGATAAGTCGTATCTAACCAACATGTTGGTTTTCTATGAGGAGGCAAGTGTAATTCTGGATATTGGTAATGCAGCTGATACGATTTAAGGCCCCGTCACACGCAGCGACTTATCTATCGATATATCGCAGGGGTTATGGATTCCGTGACGCACATCAGGCATCGTTAGTGACGTTGTTGCGTGTGACAGCAAGGAACGACCGTTAACGATGGAAAATACTCACCTTATCGTCCATCGTTGACACATCGTTCCTTTTAAAAAAAAACATCGCTGATTGTTGAGCACGCAGGTTGTTCGTCGTTCCTGAGGCAGCACACATCGCTACGTGTGACACCTCGGGAACGATGAACTGCAGCTTACCTGCGGCCGCCCGCAATGCGGAAGGAAGGTGGTGGGCGGGATGTTACGTCCCGCTCATCTCCGCCCCTCCACTTCTATTGGGTGGCCGCCTAGTGATGCCGCACGAACCGCTCCCTTAGAAAGGAGGCGGTTCGCCGGCAACAGCGATGTCGCTAGGCAGGTAAATCCGTGTGACGGCTCCTAACGATATTGTGCGCCACGGGCAGCAATTTGCCCGTGACTCACAAATAACAGGGGCGGGTGCTTTCACCAGCGATATCGCTGCGTGTAACACCCCCTTTACTTGGACTTTACAAAGGCATTTGATGCTGTGCCACATGATATTCTTGTAATGAAGCTCCAGAAGCAAAAACTAGGAAAACTATAAGCAGATGGGCAATGATTTAAGGAATTGGCTAAAAGTTAGGAAACAAAGAGTAAATGGTACATTCTCTAAATGGGCTATAGTTAGCAGTGAGGACCACAGGGATCTGTGCTAGGACCAATTCTTTTTAAAGGAAACCTATTAGGTGCAATATGCATCCAGACCCATGAGCATTTCTGGGTACATATTGATAATCCCTACCTAGCAATATGCACCCAGAACCACGAGCAGTTCTGGGTGCATATTGCTAATCCCTGCCTAGCAGTCCCAGCTTATTCTAGGATATATACAGTAAAGGGATCTTTAGAAAAAGTATTTCTAAAGATCCTCTATGATATGCTAATGAGCGCAGGCACTAGTGCGCAAGGGTGTTAGTTCCTGCGCTCATTCCGCCCTTTTAGCATGGTAGCATGCCCACAGGAGCGTGCTAACATGCTATTCAATGCCCACTGCCACGGTCATCACCAGTGGTGACACACGTACATGTATCGGTTGCTGCAGCCTCAAATGCCAGGCACTGCGCATGATCAAGTCACCGAACTTCCGGTCATGTGCACTATGAAGCCAGTGTACGCGTTCTGGCTTCAGAGAGGTCAAGTATGCATGACCGACGAAGTGACGGAGACATCTGATCATGCGCACTGCCGGGTTTCTGAGGTTGTAGCAACGGACAGGTACGCGTGTCACTGCTGGTGATGATGCTGAGACTGGGCATTGAATAGCATGTTAGCACGTCCCTGTGGTATAAAATATTCTTTATAAATAAAATATAAAGTCACATATGTAATCAATCAAACCTCTTTGCGGGTAACGCGATGATGGTTTGCAAACCAGGCGTCACTGTAAATAGAAAAAAAAAACACATTAGTACAGGCATGTAAAACATGAACTACAATAAAAAACTTTCACAGAACTTTCTCATGGATAGCACTGGTATAAAGAGCGGCACAGTGGCTCAGTGGTTAGCACTGCGATCTTACAGCGCTTGGGTCCTGAATTTAAATCACATCAAGGAAAATATTTGCAAGAAGTTTGTATGTTCTCCCCGAGTTTGTGAGTTTTCTCCCACACTCCATAGACATACTGACAGGTAATTTAGATTGGGCTCAATGGGGACAGTGTTACTGATCCATGTAAAGCTCTGTGGAATTAATGGCTTTGTATAAGTGAATAAATATTATTACCACCTTTGATATTTTCGGAAAAAATCGGTGTCGGGTCAAAATCAGCAATGCAAGTCCGTGACAAAATTCAGAACCGTATTTCGATGACATCTGACCGATTTTTGATGACTGACAGAATGGACAAGTTTGGGGAGGAAAAACTGATGCCACCCTTTTCAATCGCATTGGACCGGTTTTCTCGGATGTGAAGAAAACAGTGGTGTGAACCTCCCCTTTGTGCCAGTTGCGGGCGCTCAGTAACTGTCTTTACTGAAGTCCGCCTTCTTCACTATAATTAGTGTAGCTTTACAAATTTAGTGGACATTTTTAGCGCAATTATAACACGTTTTTCCTATTACACAGTGTCAGTAGCAGGCGTTCAGTCATTTTTTTACATTTTAGCTTAGTTTAGCAATTTACTATCAAATCTCTGTAGGAATTATTCTATTACAGATTTTTTTCTAATGCTCTATAGATTTACACTTCGAGCAGGTCAGTTGCAGGAGGTCAATAACAATATTTATTCACATTCTATTACAGCATTTTATAATTTGATGTTCTCATTTATTTTTCATTTCTATTCTTTTCTTTTAATTTTTTTCTCATTCTTTTTTCTTCTATTCTCTACTATACAACAAAACACATCTGAATAAAATTTGGTTACACAACACATGTGAAAACGCTACAAACACACAAAAACCCATGTAAAAGAATAACGTGCCATTCATCCCCAATAGCGTATTCAGCTGAGGCAAACGCATGCGTCTGACAATCTGAGGATGAGGATACAACATTCCTCTATTTCCAGCTCCTCCGCTACCTCCTCTAGTGAGAATGAACCCCCACAAAGATGCCCCAGGACAGATGAGGAATGCCGACAGATAGTGATCCCCTGGGAACCTCACACCCTGAAAATTCAGTCTCAGATTACTGGTCGACAACAGATTACAGTCTCCATCAGGAATCCAATTTGATACTGCAGGTCTCACAGAAATTGGCTATTGTAACCCCTTCACCACCTAGTCTGTTTTCCTCTTCATGACAAGGCCAATTTATTTTTTTTTTTAATTCTGACCAGCGTCACTTTATGAGTTAATAACTGCAACACTTCAGCGGATCTCAGTGATTCTTTTTTTTGTGACGTATTGTGCTTCATGTAAATGGTAATTTTAGGGTGACATTTTCGTGTTTTTGTGAAAATGTTGGAAATTTAGCGAAAATAAGAAATTTAGCAATTTTCAAATTTTGAAATTTTATACCTTTACCCTTTATACCATTTACCACATGTCTACTTTAAAAACATCACCATTCTAAAAAGTGCAGCTCTCAAACTGCTCAAAACCATATTCAAGAAGTTTATTAACCTTTTACGTGCTTCACAGGAACTAAAGCAATATGGAAGGAAAAAATAAAATGTAACTTTTTCCCACAAAAATGTTATTTTAGTACCAAATTTTGCATTTTCACATGGGTAACAGGAGAAAATGCATTGTACAGTTTGTTGTGCAATTTCACACGATACTCAATATGAGATGGAAAACTACTGTTTTGGCTCTCGGTAGAGCTTGGAAGGGAAGGAGCGCCATTGCACGTTTTGAATGCAAAATTGACAGGAATCATTAGCGGACACCTGTCACATTTGGAGATCTCCTCATTTGAATAAACAGTGGAAACCCCCACAAGTAAACCCATTTTGGAAACTAGAAACCTCAAGGATTTACATAGATGTGTGGACACCTTAGACCAGAGGACGCATGCGGCCCATGAGGCTGATTTTTTGCGGCCCACAGACCCCGTGACGATCGCAGCTCTATGTCGGGAGACGGCAGGCAGGCGCAGAGGAGCTGTCTGCACTACACCGATGGATGATGCAGCCAATCAGATGCAAACAGTGATGTCGCTGTATGAGGTCACCTCCTTGCATCTGATTGGCTGGCGGAAGCCATTGGTATAGTGCTAAGAGCTCCTCTGCGCGGCACCGCAAATGATTCAACAGTACTATAAAATCGTGCCTGCCGGCGCCCAGCATAGACCTGCGATCGTCACGGATCTGCGTGCTGCAAAAAGCAGGTATGTGCCCACGATCAGGACACGCTGTGTCCTGGATGCGGCGGGTCCTGACTGCAGGGCTGTGAGTCTCCTCCGCAGGAGAATACAGGAGACCGCAGATGCTAGTGCCCACGATCTGAGTTCGGGCCGCTGCGGTCTCCTCGCTATATTCTCAGTACAGATGACACTTGCGACTCTAAAAGCCGCACCGCAGGTCAATGTTTGCTGAGGGCCGCACACGCACAGTGGATGGAATTTCTAGAAATCCCCTCTGCTTGTACTGTACAACCCAGTGCTCTGGATGCAGCTGAAACATACTGCCTCCAAAACGCTGCAAACACTAATTCGCACGCAGCCCTGAGGGAAAAGGGAGGAAAGGTGAGAAGTTTGTTTTTTTTTTTTGGCGTTTGTGAAGAGCGGTATAATAGGGGACAAGGATGAGGGCACAAGGATGGGCACAATACTACAAGGATGGGCACAATACTACAAGGATGGGCATGAGGATGGACACAATACTACAAGGATGGGCATAGTACTACAAGGCACAAGGATAGACAATACTACAAGGATGGGCACAATACTACAAGGATGGGCAGAATACTACAGGGCACAGGGATGAGCACAATACTACAGGGCACAAGTATGGACAATACTACAAGGATGGGCACAAAACTACAGGGCACAAGGATGGGAGACATTACTACAGGGTACAAGGATGGGCACATTACTACAGGGCACAAAGATGGGCAAATTACTCAAGGTACAAGGGAGGGGAGGGGCACATTACTATAGGGCACAAGGATGGGAGACTTTACTACAGGGGACAAGATGGGGACATTACTACAGGGGACAAGGATGGGGGACACTGCTACCAGTATGGGGGATATAACTACAGGACAGAAGGATGTGCATATTATACAGGACACAAACGGGACATTACTACAGGATGCGACATTACCACAGGATGGGGGACATTACTAAAAGATGTTGGATAAGATGACTGTATGATGCTGCTAATTGTAAAACAATATTAGAAGGGGATTAAATGTAAAAGAAAATATTTAAAATAAAGCATGACTTTTTTGCCAAAATTATCTTTTATGGGGGCGTGGCCAGCAGCACATGGAGACAGAAGCACAGTAACTCTGCTCCTGTGCTTACCGGCTCCATACAGCGGCACAAAGCATTCATTTGAGCTAGCTCGAGTCCTATTTGGAGGCTAAAGACCCCAGGAAAGCAGGGGTATGAAGGAGGTACGGCGCGGCCGTGGCAGAGGGAGGAAAAGCCCCTTAAAGCTTACCCAATTCTATCCAACAGCAGATGGATTCCAAGATGGTGCTGGAAGATCACAGCATGGCCTGACAGCATCTAAGAATACTACCCCCCCCCCAACCCCTTCCCCGCAGGCTGAGTGAGTCAGAAGCTACAGGCAGAATGAGTCACAATCAAAGACCACTGTGGGGGGCACTGCCGATTGTCAGTGCAAGATAAGGATGAATCAGACCAGAACAATGGGGAGCAGCCGGGGGAGGCGAAGTCGGCCTTGAATTTTGAAATCCAACCCTAGGCTTCTCCCCCCCCCCCCCACACAGAAGGCTCACAGGCCTCAGGCTGTAGCACAGGGAGAGACAACCAGGATCCTGGTGAACATTCCTCAGAGCCACTGACAGAATATACTATGAGGAAACTCATGGCAGAGCTAATGGCTTCCTTTACAAGGGACATGCAAAGTGTACTCAAGTCTATGCAAAGAGATATCGCAGCAATAGGGGACTACACATCCCATCTAGAGGACAAGATGGCAGAACTAACAACTGCACACAGTGAGGTGGTGGACTCTGTGGTATCTATGGATGAAGAATTGGATGCCATGAAGCTTAAAATAGTTGATATGAAAGATTGATCGCGCCGAAATAATGTCAGACTGAGTAGCATCACAGAATCAGTTAAAACAGACTAGCTTGAAGAACTCCTCACAGATTACTTCTCATGCCTGCTACCAGACGCTACACAAAAAAAAAAAAAAATTGCCTTCCTCGACCCCCAGAGATGTCATAATGAGAATTCACTTTTTTCATAAAAAAGAGAAATTAATGGAAGCAGCCCGCAATCCACCCTCACTGCCAGAGCGATTCCAAGGCATTGCTATATTTACTGACCTATTAGCAGTCACTCTAGCCCGCAGAAGAGCCTTCATAAACAGTACAAAAATTCTCAGAGAACAACATTCCATACAAATGGGGCTTTCCAGTGAAATTAAAAAAAGCAGGGCAAGCACGTGGCATGCAACCCGGAACAAGCTCTTCAATTATGCAAGGAATGGAACCTACTTACCCCCTCCAAGGAACATCAAGATGGATCCTCACCACCACGCCATATTCCAGAAGAATGGTCTAAGGGGTGCTTCACACACAGCGAGCTCGCTGCCGAGATCGCTGCTGAGTCACGGTTTTTGTGACGCAGCAGTGACCTCATTAGCGATCTCGCTGTGTGTGACACTGAGCAGCGATCTGGCCCCTGCTGCGAGATCGCTGCTCGTTACACACAGCCCTGGTTCGTTTTCTTCAAAGCCGCTCTCCTGCTGTGACACACAGATCGCTGTGTGTGACAGCAAGAGAGCGACAAATGAAGCGAGCAGGGAGCAGGAGCCGGCGTCTGACAGCTGAGGTAAGCTGTATCCAAGATAAACATCGGGTAACCAAGGTGGTTACCCGATATTTACCTTAGTTACCAGCATCTGCAGCTCTCACGCTGCCTGTGCTGCCGGCTCCGGCTCTCTGCACATGTAGCTGCTGTACACATCGGGTTAATTAACCCGATGTGTACAGCAGCTAGGAGAGCAAGGAGCCAGCGCTAAGCAGTGTGCGCGGCTCCCTGCTCTCTGCACATGTAGCTGCATTACACATCGGGTTAATTAACCCGATGTGTACTGTAGCTATGGTAGGAGAGCAAGGAGCCAGCGCTCAGTGTGCGCGGCTCCCTGCTCCCTGCACACACAGCTGTGCGCTGGTAACTAATGTAAACATCGGGTAACCATACCCGATGTTTACCTTAGTTACCAGTCTCCGCAGCTTCCAGACGGCAGCTCCGTGCAAGCGCAGCGTCGCTTGCACGTCGCTGCTGGCTGGGGGCTGGTCGCTGGTGAGATCTGCCTGTTTGACAGCTCACCAGCGACCATGTAGCGATGCAGCAGCGATCCTGACCAGGTCAGATCGCTGGTCGGATCGCTGCTGCATCGCTAAGTGTGAAGGTACCCTAAAGGCTAAGGGGTGCTTCACACACAGCGAGCTCGCTGCCGAGATCGCTGCTGAGTCACGCTTTTTGTGACGCAGCAGTGACCTCATTAGCGATCTCGCTGTGTGTGACAATGAGCAGCGATCTGGCCCCTGCTGCGAGATCGCTGCTCGTTACACACAGCCCTGGTTCGTTTTCTTCAAAGCCGCTCTCCTGCTGTGACACACAGATCGCTGTGTGTGACAGCAAGAGAGCGACAAATGAAGCGAGCAGGGAGCAGGAGCCGGCGTCTGACAGCTGAGGTAAGCTGTATCCAAGATAAACATCGGGTAACCAAGGTGGTTACCCGATATTTACCTTAGTTACCAGCCTCTGCAGCTCTCACTCTGCCTGTGCTGCCGGCTCCGGCTCTCTGCACATGTAGCTGCTGTACACATCGGGTTAATTAACCCGATGTGTACAGCAGCTAGGAGAGCAAGGAGCCAGCGCTAAGCAGTGTGCGCGGCTCCCTGCTCTCTGCACATGTAGCTGCATTACACATCGGGTTAATTAACCCGATGTGTACTGTAGCTAGGAGAGCAAGGAGCCAGCGCTCAGTGTGCGCGGCTCCCTGCTCCCTGCTCACACTGGTAACTAATGTAAACATCGGGTAACCATACCCGATGTTTACCTTAGTTACCAGTCTCCGCAGCTTCCAGACGGCGGCTCCGTGCAAGCGCAGCGTCGCTTGCACGTCGCTGCTGGCTGGGGGCTGTTCACTGGTCGCTGGTGAGATCTGCCTGTTTGACAGCTCACCAGCGACCATGTAGCGATGCAGCAGCGATCCTGACCAGGTCAGATCGCTGGTCGGATCGCTGCTGCATCGCTAAGTGTGAAGGTACCCTAAGTCTGATGCTAACTAGTCACAATAAGGATATTGTGTGACTCATTAAGTAAAGAGACTGCTCAAGATTCCAGATAAGATGCAGTGACTGTCTTTGGTTAACCATGTCATCTGCCCCTTCATGCCCTATCTAAATCAGTCTTTATTTTTTCTTCAAACCCTCCTTTTGGGACTTTTGAAGATAGGAGCCGACCCTGGCACGGATCCCGATACCTCCAGGCACCTGGGTCTGAATATGGACCTCTTCATCTTGCCCCTCAGAACTCCCTTGAACTTTAATTTTCTTTTTTCACTCATTGATTTTTCTGATTTTCCTTTTGGCCTGAAACACACTTCCGCAGAAAAAAACATACGTGTCTCCCGTTCCGTTTTTCGGGTCCGTGTTCCATTTTTTTTATGGGCGTTTCTCCGGTACATGACATCTGTGTGATGACGTATACTTGCCGTGTGTACGTGTGGAATGTCCGTGTATGCGTACGTGTCATGTCCGTGTGGTATCCGTATGTGTTGATCTGTGTGTGTTGTAAAATGTCGATGCTACATAACCGCTGACAGCCGACACAGACAGAGACAAGCGATGAGAATTGTCATACCACGGCTTTGTCTGTGTGTGGCGTCCTGATTAGCGGTCACCTCACCCGTGATGGAATCACCGGTGTCTGCTAATCCCCTGAGTAACTGAAGTTAGCGGCGACATTTGCGCTGCCGTCACGTAGGTTATCTGCGGCGTCACCCACCTGACACCACAACTCACCTGTGACTTCTTCGCTGATCGCGCAGCTCACTTCAGACACTTGGGTGACTCGCAGTCACAAGGGGAGGATCCAGTGGTGGCCGCGAGTAACCTGAGTGACGTCATTGGTGATCGCGCGGCTCACTTAAGTTGCTGCTTGGAGGTTATGGAGAGCGGTCATTGTGTGTGGCCGCTCCTGTCACCTTCATGTAGCAGAGCTGAGAGCGTCGTGGGACATCCATGGATTACGGCGGACCTGGATGCGTTTTTTAGTTTTATTAATTTGGTGATCGAGGGTGTTTGTTTGTTTTAAATTATTCTAAATAAAGGTTTTTTGAATGTGTGTTTATTTAATTTTAATAACAGGTTAAACATGGCAGTTATCTTGGGGAGACGGCTGCCATAATTAACCTAGGACTTAGTGGAAGCTATGGGCTGCTGCCATTAACTCCTTATTACCCCAATTGCCACCACACCAGGGCAATTCGGGAAGAGTCGGGTAGAGTCCCGGAAATGTCGCATCTAATGGATGCGGCTTTTCCGGGCGGCTGCTGGCTGATATTGTCAGGGTGGTGGGCTCCCCATAATGTGGGGCTCCCCATCCTGAGAATACCAGCCTTCAGCCGTGTCACTTTACCATGGCTGGTATCAAAAATGGGGGGGGTTATTTATTTTACTGCACAATATAGACACTCCCACCGGATGCAGTGATTGGTTACATTCAGACACGCCCCCACGCTGAGTGACAGCTGTCTCACTGCAACCAATCATAGGCGCCGATGGGTGGGGGAAGCAGGGAATAGTAGATTGAATAATGAGCGGTCGGCATTTTCAAAATAATTGAAGCCGCGTATCTTTTGCACAACTGTTCATCGCCGTGCTGGTGATCGGGGATCGGTAAGTAATGGACAGGGGGAGATACAGACTGACCGACAAAGGGATATTGACTGACAACCACAGAAAATAAGGTAAATTGACTGACAAATTAAAAATAGATTGACCGACATCGCTAACTAAAAAACGCACACGGACAGTACGTGTAGCACACAGATATGCTACGTGTGCCGTTAGTGCAGGCACGGACCCATTGACTTTAGTAGGTCTGTGCCTGCGTGATGCCGGCGAAAAACGGACATGTCGACCGTGTGGGAATAGGTACACACGCACAAACGCACGTTCCATGTGTTTTTACGTGTGTGTGCCTGCTACTGTCGCGGGCGGAGGGGACGCGCTCGCCACGCTCGGGTCCGGGGCTTCTGCTGCTGCTACTCGGTGGCTCGAGCGATGGGCCAGACTCGGGGACTCGAGCAGCTCTCCTCACCCGTGAGTGAAAAGGGATGGTTTGTTTGGGGAGAGAGTTCGTGACGCCACCCACGGGATGTGGTGATGATGGCACCACCGCTGCTGATGACGGGGATCCCGGGAGAGTTGGTAGGGAGCAGCTAGGATGTTGTCCCCTCCGTGGGTAGGGGGTCGGTGCTCCCGGGGCCCGGTGATGTAATGGGGAGGCTGGATGGCCGGGGTGCAGGGTTGCAGGGACAGCGCGGTGCCGGACGGCACTGGTGTACTCACTTAGACAATCAATGACAGAGTCTCTGGTAAACCAAACGGCCGGATGGACGGGTCCCACAGCCGGCTGCAGTGTTGTTGTACTCTCCCCGGACGGCTGATGGTGGCTGTCTTTCCCTGCACCTGTCTAAACTGTGTTGACTCCGATGGTTTCCCAACGGTAGTCTGCTCCCCGGCGTATAGGTACCGTAGGAGCCCTTTTGCCCGCAGGCGCTGGCCCTTGGATCTCTAGCCTGTGGCGGTGGCTGTATATCCTCACGGTGTGGACTGTTGCCTTCTGTCGGGACTTGGTTGTTCGGAAACCCCTGGGGTTCCTGTCACACTCGGATTTGACTATTGTCGGTGGCTCCAAGCCTGGTCTGGGTCCGATGGCCCTGCCTGTGTGCTTAGCTTCACTCTGCTCTCCGGTTCGGCACCGGTGGGCCACCGTCCAACCCCAGTCCTACGGTTCCACAGAGTTCCGCTAACTCCTGCAGACGGCCACCACCGTCTGCCAACCTTGCTGTCAGTGCCTGGGCTCCTACCCAGACACACGCAGTTTGTGACCTCTCACTTTCACCTCCTAAACTGATCTACTGCTTTTCCCGCCTCCAGGCTTGTGAACTCCTCGGTGGGTGGGGCCAACCGCCTGGCTCCGCCCCACCTGGTGTGGACATCAGACCCTGGAGGGAGGTAACAAGGGTTTTTGTCTGACTGTTGTAACTGCCTAGGGTGGGGGTGTGTATGTTATGTCTGTGACTACCTGGCTAGTCCAGGGCGTCACACTACCATAGGGTAGCATTGGTCTACGTGTCTCCATGCCGCCAGTATGTGCAAAAACGTACCAAACACGTACCGGCGGCACGGATGTGTGTCGGAGGCCTTTGAGCTTTCTCGTTTGGGATCACTGGGTGCTTTTGTAGGTTTTTTTCTCAGCACCATGTTTAAATTTGGGTGAAGGGCTCAGCCAGCCCCAGTTAGTGCCCTGTATTGTAGCTCAATCAATTGAGCTAGGTTTACTTGTTTCTTTGTTAGTTTCTCAATCTGAAAAAAAAAAAAATCTGATGCAACATGATCTATGTAACAAGCAGCAATATTATCGGAGGATGGACGTGTACACAAGTGGTCTAGTTACTCATACTGGAGTATGTAAGCGAAGATATTTTCCTGCAATTAATCTCTATTTGGCTTACCTTCCCAAAGGTTGGGATAAGGTACTCAATGCAGCCCATGGCAACTCTGTAAATTTTCTCGATGGTGATTAGATTCATGTCCATTAATGCTAAAGGGTTAAATTCACCATTTAAGAGATCAGAACTCTGGAAGGAGGCACTCCACATGAACACGGATGTGTTAGACTGCTTTCACACATCAGGTTTTTGCTGTGCGGCACAATCCGACGCTTTTCCGCCGGGTGCGGTTTTTCCTCATAGACTTTTATTAGCGCCGGATTGTGCCGCATGTACTCGCGTTTGATCCGGTTTTTGCCGGTTGCTGCAAAAATCGTCCCTCTGGCGGGCGCACAGGACGCAGAGAACCTTTTTTGCCAGCGGCAAAAAACTGCATAGCGCCGCATGCGGCGCTGTGTGACATGGTGCATAATGAAAGTCTATGCACGCCGAATCCGGTGGCATGCATCAAACGCTGGAAGCATGTACCGGATTCAGTTTTTACTTCTGAGCATACCCAGAAGTGAGATAAATTCATTGCTTGTCAGAAAATATCTCTCTCTTGCCTAAGAAAATCGGTGCGAGTAGAGTGCGATAAAACATCGCATTCCACTCGCACCAATTCTAGCCTGTGTGTCTGCACACGAGCGATTATTTTCTCAGCCCTAATCGGACCGAGAAAACAATCGCAGCATGCTGTGATTGTAATGCGAGACTCTTTCTCTCGCACCCATTCAAGTGAATGGGGCGAGAGAAAAATCGCACTGCACTCGCAGTACTCCGGTGTACCGCGTGTGCAGAGCGAGACTTGCAATAGCCGGCTACGGAGGAGAGAGGGGGATAAATAAATCCCTCCCTCCCGCAGCTGTGGTCCGCTCGCACAGTCGGACCGCACTCAGATGCAGGGACACTAGCATGACACTCGGCTCCTGCTGTGCTGCCAGCACGAGCCGAGTGTCATGCGAGCATCGCAGTAGTGCCCCGTGTGGCCCCAGCCTCTCTCTCTCACACTCACTGACTCATTCACTCACTCTCACCCACTTAGGCTGCTTTCACACTACGTCTTTTTAACATGCGTCCTGAACGTTTTTTTGCTGCAAAAGCGGATCCTGCTTTTACAGCAAAAAACACATGCAAACGCATGTGTTACTTTGCAGGATCCTGTCACTGGATGTTTAGGGGCGGGCATTGGAGTCATGTGATCGGGAGTGATGGGAACTAAACGTGCCAGACTGGGAGCCGGCTTCTTACAACTGCGGAGGTTCGTAACCAAGGTAAACATCGGGTATACTTGCTTGGATACCCGATATTTACTTTGATTACGAGCGTCTGCAGCTGCTAGGAGCCGGGCTCCCTGCACACGTAACCAACGTAAACATCGGGTAACTAAGATAAGTGGTTACCCGATATTTACCTTGGTTACGAGTGTCCGCAGCTCTCAGGTGGAGGAGAGGGAGGGGGAGAGACAGAGAGGTAGGAGAGAGAGGGACTGATCACGCGAGACTGGTTCTGGGCATGCTCAGTAGAGCAAGCAGGATCCTGCCTATCAGCATGCCAGCGTTCACATGCGTTTGCATGCTGTTTAGTCAGGATCCAGCGATTTGCAGTATTTGGACGCAGCTCAAAAACGCTACATGTAGCGTTTTTGAAAGATGTTAAAAAACTGCAAGTCGCTGGATCCTCACTATAACGCACGCAAACGCAGGTGAACGCATGTTAACGCGAGTCCATTGCAAATGCATTGAAATGAAAACGCATTTGCACTGGATCCGTTTTTGCGTTAAAAAAACGTTCAGGACGCATGTTAAAAAGACGTAGTGTGAAAGCAGCCTTACCGATCACCGACGCGGCGCTGCATGGCTGTCACACTGTTGGCGGCTTCTCCTGATTTTGAAAATGCCGGCCGCCCATTATTCAATCTCGTATTCACTGCTTTCCCCGCCCACCGGCGCCTATGATTGGTTGCAGTCAGACACACCCCCACGATGAGTGACAGCTGTCTCACTGCAACCAATCACAGCCGCCAGTGGGTGGGTCTATTTCTTGCATTAAAAAAAAATAAATTAAAAAAAAAACGGCGTGCGGTCCCCCCCAATTTTGATATCAGCCAAGATAAACTCATATGGCTGAAGGCTGGTATTCTCAGGATGGGGAGCCCCACGTTATGGGGGGCCCACCACCCTAAAAATATCAGCAAGCAGCCGCCCGGAATTGCCGCATCCATTAGATGCGACAGTCCCGGCTTATCCCGAATTGCCCTGGTGCGGTGGCAATTGGGGTAATAAGGGGTTAATCATGGCAGGCGTCTGAGACACCCCAATGATTAACCTGTAAGTGAAAGTAAATAAACACATACACCCAATAAAATACTTTAGTTGGAATAAAAGACAAAAAAAACCACCCTCTTTCACCACTTTATTAAAATCCCCAAATACCCCTCCAGGTCCGACATAATTCACAGAGGTCCCGCAACGCTTTCAGCTCTGCTACATGAAGCTGACAGGAGCGGCAGTAGAACACCGCCGCTCCTGGGAGCTCCACACAGCAACTGAAGGGAGTTGCGCTGTCAGCGGGGTCGTCACTGAGGTAGTGCCGGTGTATGTGCTGTGATGATGCGTGCGGTAGTGCAGGGGTGTGCGGTGATGATGCGTGCGGTAGTGCAGGGGTGTGCGGTGATGGTGCATGCGGAGAATTTGGTAGAGAATTTGGGGACATTACCCCCATAATAGTGTCAGCAGCAGATCCTCGCCCCATAACAGTGTGTCATGATCACATTTTTTGCTTAAAGTTTTATTTTCCTATTTTCCTTCTCTAAAACCAGGGTGCGTCTTATGGTCCGGTACGTCTTATAGTCCGAAAAATACGGTATATACTTAACAAAAAAGTGCAGGTTTGTTATAATCAAGCAAAAAATGTTCACAATAGTGATCCAACGGCGTATAGAAAAACATGGAATCAATAAAAATGTCACTTTGTCCTGCACGGAATGCGGCCCCTCTCAATTTTTTTTTCTATGTGCGGATATTTCCCCAGCTGAGTTTGAGACCCCTGCCTTAGGGCGGCTTTGCACGTTGCAACATCGCACGTGCGATGTCGGTGGGGTCAAATCGAAAGTGACGCACATTCAGCGTCACTTTCGACATCGTTGTGTGTAAATTCTAGATGATACGATAAACGAGCGCAAAAGCGTCGTTATCGTATCATCGTTGCAAGCTCCGACTTTTCCATAATTTTGCTGCAGTGATGGTACGATGCTGTTCCTCGTTCCTGTGGCAGCACACATCGCTGTGTTGCGCCGCATGAGCGAGGAACTTCACCTTACCTGCCGCCGGCGGCTCTACGGAAGGAAGAAGGTGGGCGGGATGTTTACATCTTGCTCATCTACGCCGCTATTGGCCGCCTGCCGTGTGACGTCGCTATGACTCCGCACGACCCGCCCCCTTAGGAAGGAGGCGGGTCGCCGGCCAGAGCGACGGTCGCAGGGCAGGTAAGTGCATGTGAAACTGGCGTAGCGATAATTTTCGCTACGCCAGCTATCACAAGATATCGTACCTGCGACGGGGGCGGGGACTATCGCGTGCGACATCGCAGCATCGGCTTGCGATGTCGCAACGTGCAAAGCCCGCCTTAGACCCAAAAGTGCTTCACAGAATTTTATGTTGAGCTTTGAAAGTGATAAAATAAATTTTTAACACAAAATGTTGCTTTAACCCCAAATCTTTCATTTTCACAAGGGTAACAAGAGAAAATGCACTGTAGAATTGTTGTGCAATTTCAACTGAGTACACCAATACCCACATGTGACTGTACAGTTTTATTTTGCCACAAGGCAGGGCTCAGGAGGAAAGGACCGCAATTTGACTTTTGGAGCAAAGATTATCCTAGAATAGTTTACGGACTCCATTTGCAAAGCCCCTAAGTGTCAGAACAGCAGAAACCACATCAAATGACCACATTTTGGAAAGTACACCCATTTGGGACTAGGAGTGTAGTGACATTTTGTTCTCTGGAAATAGCACATGTAATGCTCAATACATTGTAGTTCCTGAAAATTGTGCTCTCCGTAAATTAAGCAGACTTTCGTCACTACAATGCTGTACATGTGGCATGTGGACATTAACTGTGGCTTTGGCACATTGTGGTGCTCAGAGTGGGTAGGGGCATTAGGATTTGGGGGCGCAGAATTTGCTAATTTTCTTTTTTGGGGGGAGTCATAGCGCTTTTTCAGAACCTTCCGTTAACAGGTGACGGATGTGAGTGAGACTTATTATTTCTGGGTTGAGTGCTACTTGGTGACAATTTGAGGTACAGAACATTTTTGCTCAGTTCACATTTATTCTGTGTTCTATGCTGAGCTTTTACATCAGGGTTTTTATTTACATCTCCGAAAAACATGATTTAGGTGAAATCTCTGATGGATCCACTCACTCATAAGGCAAAGTTACTCCAGGCTCCGTTTGGCCTCTGTTCAGAGATGTTCGTCTGTTCAAAACTGTTGTCGACTCCACTTTTGTGCACATCTAAAAAGATGGACACTGACGCACCACAGGCCAGACAGGAGCTGAAAGTGACTCCTTCTGCCTCATTACATTTAATTTTCTGTTGGAAATTTTATCTGAATCATATTTTTCTAGGTTTTACACAAACCCCGATGTAAGCGCTCAGCATAAAATGCAGAATTAATGTGAGCTGAGCCTTTGGGAGGCAGAATAAACAAATCAACAGCAGTTGAAAAATTGGTTTTATTACTATTTTTTTCTGTGGTTCATCTTGCAGTATAAATGATACCGCAACTTTATTATTAAATTCAGTATGATTACAGCAGTACCACATTTATATTGTTTTTTATATGTTGCCGCTTTAACATCATAAACATTTTTATTAAAAAAATTTTGCATTGCTGCAGCTTTATTATTTTTGCTGATGAAGCAGTATGGCTGATTGTTTATTGCAAGAGAAGATGATGTTTTTAGCGATAGGATTTTTATTTAAATGTGCGTTTTATATCGCAATTTATTTCACTTTTTTGTCAGCTTTATGATAAAAAGACAGTTTTTCCTATGTTGTTTAACTTTTTTTTTTTACCGTGTTCACAGAATGCGTTAACTAATGTGACAGTTTTATAGATTGGGTTGTTACGGATGTGGCAATATCAATTATGTGTGCTTTTTTTTTAACATAAATATTACATGTTTATTGGTGGAATTTTATTTTTTGTTCTATATTTTCTGATTTGTTAAAAAATATTTTAAATTTTTTTTTTTAAACTTTTTTTTACATAGTCCCTATATGGAACTTATTAACTTTTATCGCCCTGATTGCTGATATAATGTATTGCAATGCACCAGCATTACAATACATTATATCTGTCAATGCTGCACTGACAGGAAGCCTTTTAAACCATGATCCCAGAATAATCTACAATGCCTTCCTATAGCTGAGTGATCCGGAGCTCATCATGATGACCTCGGATCACCAAAGCAACGATCAAGCCTTCATGATGACGTCGCGGGGGCATCGGTTGGGCGAGAGAGGGAACACCGCCCCCTAAATGCTGCGATCGATATCTAGTACAGCATTTAGGGGGTTAAACAGCCAGGGATGGTGCAGGAACCATCCTTGGATTTGAGAGTTGGAGCTCGGCTGTCACGTAAGCCAAGATCCCAGCAGATATCACATCAGCACAGTTCCTGCACCAGGACAAACCGTTATGTCCAAGGTCAAGACGTCCCCGCCAAATATTAACCCCTTCAGCCCCCGGGCACTTTCCGTTTTTGCGTTTTTGTTTTTTGCTCCCCTTCTTTCGAGAGCCGTAACTTTTTTTATTTTTCCGTCAATCTTGCCATATGAGGGCTTGTTTTTTGCGGGACGAGTTGTACTTTTAAATGAAACCATAAGTTTTACCATATGGTGTACTGGAAAACAGCAAAAAAATTCCAAGTGTGGAAAAACTGCAAAAAAAGTGTGATGGCACAATAGTTTTTGGGATGTTTTATTCACCATGTTCACTATATGGTAAAACTGATGTGTGCGTATGATGCCTGAGGTCGGTGTGAGTTTGTAGACACAAAACATGTATAGGTTTACTTGTATCTAAGGGGTTAAAAAAATTCACAAGTTTGTCCAATAAAAGTGGCGTACGTTTTGCGCCATGTTCCGAAACCCATAGCGTTCTCATTTTTTGGGATCTATGGCTGAGTGACGCCTTATTTTTTGCGTCTCGAGCGGACGTTTCTAACGGTACCATTTTTGCGCAGATGCTACGTTTTGATCGCCTGTTATTGCATTTTGCGTAAAACGTAATTTTGGGGTTTGGAATTTTTTTGCCACTACGCCGTTTACCAATCAGATTAATTGATTTTATATTTTGATCGGGCATTTCTGAACGCGGCAATACCAAATGTGTATTTATTTATTTTTTAACCTTTTCATTTTCAATGGGGTGAAAGGGGGGTGATTTGAACTTTTAGGTTTTTTTTTTTATTATTTTTTAAAACTTTTTTTTTTTTTTAATTTACTAGTCTCCCTAGGGGGCTATAGCGATCAGCAATCCGATCGCTCTGCCCTATCTGCTGATCACAGCTATACAGCTGTAAACAGCAGATACAGTCACTTCCTGATTCATTCGGCTCCGGGCCGAGTGAAAACGAAAGGGACTCGTCATAGCTGCAGGCGTCATCACATAACCCTGAGCTACCATGGCAACCACCGGAAGTCACGTGATTTCCGGTGGGGGCGGCGGTAAGTGAAAATCCTGACCGCGCGTATATATATCTCGCTGCCAGACTTTGGCAGCGAGATGTAAGGGGTTAATGTTACGGGTGGAATGCGATTCCACTCGTAACATGCAGGCACACTTGTCAGCTGTTGAAAACAGCTGATATGTGCGCCGATCGCCGCAACCTGCCCGCGGCAGGGGCAGAGCTTAACCTCATACAATCCATGACGGGTAGATCCGTCAAAGGTCATGAAGGGGTTAAGTACCATTTATGTCCAGGGTCACGAAGGGGTAATCTTTTTCTAAGAGGATTTCATAAATCTCATGATGGCCCAAACAAATGAAAACACCCATTAATTTTTTTCCCAAAGCCCCACTTCATCAATTGCTAATTGGACCCCGTTAAATGTGGTAGAAATTATGAAATTTTGGGGCCTTGTGCTTTACATGGGAATACTTCAGAAGCCAGTACTTTGCCAATATAAAATATCAGCACTTCTATATATCACTTCAATTTTTTTGCATAGCTATAACCCAGACAAGCTTTGAGGCTATGCTTAAATTTTTGTATTATAATGATAATGCGGTTTCCACAGCAAAATGACTCCATCTTTGATTATTTAAAATTAGGCAGGTCATTGAACACTTCAGAAAAATTTACTGAGGTCTATATCCTCCAAAGGGACAGCTGATGAGTCTCTAAAACACTTCAAGGGAAGGATTAAAGGGAACCTGTCAGCAGAAATTTTGCACAAAACCTAAAAGATTCCCCTTCTGCTGCTCCTGGGCTGCATTCTAGCATAGTTCCTATTGTTATTGTGCCCCCTTTTAGACCAAAATAAATACTTTATAAAGTGGTACCTTTTCCTATGCAAATCTTGTTCATCGTACACTGGGGCGGGCTGTCTGGTGTTCGTTATCCTGCTTCCTGCTGCTTTACGCCGTCCCCCGCTCAATTTCATACTTCAGGACGCCGCCTAGTGCGCCTGAAGTCTCGCGCATGCACCGTGCCACTCTGGCGGGACTGCACAGTGTGACCGCTGGTGACGTGTTGCGCAGGCGTGAGATTATGGGCGGCGCTCTGATTTTCATTAGCAAGTACCCGCCCATAATCTTGTGCCCGCGCTTTCCCCTCTGCGTCCACCGTTCTGCGCAAGCGCTGGCCAGATGAATCCACGTCACCTCTTACCAAGATGGGAAAGAGGTGACATGGGGTCATCTGGCCAGCGCTTGCGCAGAACGGTCGAGTCAGAGGGGAAAGCACGGGCACGAGATTATGGGCGGGTACTTGCTGATGAAAATCACAGCGCCGCCCATAATCTCACGCCCGCGCAAAACATCACCAGCGGTCACACTGTGCACAGTGCACAGTCCCGCTAGAGTGGCACAGCACATGCGTGAGACCTCGGGCGCACTGGGCGGCGTCCAAGTATGAAATTGAGCGATGGGGGACGGCGTAAAGCAGCAGGAGGCAGGATAACAGACAGCAGACAGCCCGCCCCCGTGTACGATTAACAATAGGAAAAGGTACCACTTTATAATGTATTTATTTTGGTCTAAAAGGGGGCACAATAACAATAGGAACCATGCTACAATGCAGCCCAGGAGCTGCAATAGGGGAATCTTTTAGGTTTAGTGCAAAGTTTCTGCTGACAGGTTCCCTTTAAATTCCAGCAATACCTACCCAGTAAGGGTTAAAAAGAAAGGAATCAAAATAAACAAACTGTGATAGTATCTTCCAGGGCTGTAGAGTCGGAGTTCATTTTGGTGGAGTCAGAGTCGGTATAAAATGGACCGACTCCGACTCCTAAAATATATAATAAATTGAGGACAGTAGTTCAATGCAGAATGTGCTGAATATTTTTTCATCGGAATTTGGGAAAGTTATCGAATGTCCTATAAATGGCTGTTCTATTCCTGATCTAAAGCGGGCTTTACACGCTGCGACATCGCTAGCCGATGCTAGCGATGGCGAGCGTGATAGCACCCGCCCCTATCGTTATGCCGATATATGGTGATCGCTACGGCAGCGTCACACGCACTTACCTGGTCGTCGTCGCTGTGACTGCCGAACAATCCCTCCCTCAATGGGGAGGGACGTTCGGCATCACAGCGACGTCACCGCGACGTCACTAAGCGGCTGGCCAATCAAAGCGGAGGGGCGGAGATGAGCGGGACGAACATCCCGCCCACCTCCTTCCTTCCTCATTGCTGGCATGTGGCAGGTAAGGAGAAGTTCCTCGTTCCTGCGGCGTCACATTCGCACACAGCGTTTTTGCTGCATTTTTTGAGAGTACGTTTTTTAGCTGCAAAAGCAGATCAGCTTTTTAAAAAACCGCATCACTTGAAAGGTTTTTGAGCTCATAGATAATGTTTTCAATAGCAGAAGATTAGAAAAACACCACACAAAATGACATGCTCAGTGTGGCTTGAGATGTTCCACCAGCCCAGGGGGTTGCACAGACACTTCAAATAAAGGGGACGTATTTGTACGGGATTTGCCGTATACTGTCTGTGACACCACCCACGGTGTATGGTGATGTGTAGCACCACCACTGCTGCTGTTGGGTACCCCGGGTGCGATGTGATGGCAGCTTGATGTTAACCCCTCCGTGGGTAGGGATGGATGCCCCGGGGCCCAATGTCTCTGTGCTAAGGGTGATGATTGCAGGGGCCGGCGCGCCCGGTCAGACCGGGGGTTGTTAGCTTAGTCACAATTAAAGAATTCAGACGAGTCCACTGGTAAACCAAGGTGACGGTGGCCGGCCGCCGCTGCCGGGTGCATTCAGGTCCCACGCCTGGGCTGGCTGTCTGTATCACTTCTCCCTGCACTGTTGTGAGTTCTCTTTGGGCTTTCCGGTATGAAACACGGAAGCCCGCTCCCAGAACTATGGGTGGGAGCCGTGCCCGCTGACACTGGCTCTTGGGATCTACCGGGCCCTAGCGTATGCCCTATACCCCGCGGTGAGCTGTTGTCTGCTTTTTGGGACTTTTGGTGGGACAGGACCTATAATCCTGCCCTCAATTGGTTAATTAGTTAGGCCGTCTGTTCCGGTTCTGGTTTCAGGGTCCAAGTACCCCCTTTGTGCACGGTTTCCGGGTCGGTTCTCTGGTGTCAGTATCGGCGGGCTCCAACCCTATCCCGGTCCACCTCGGATCTACGGCAGCCGTCTTCCCGTCTCCTGCAGACACAGACCACCGTCTGCCACCTAGCCAGCACGCCGGGGCTCCAACCCCGATGCCTTTGCTCACTGAACTTCAACTCCTCACTACTCCACTCTTCTCCACTTCAGACTTGAACCTCAACTCAGCTTAAACTCGAACTTAAAACTACTTCTTTTCCCGCCCCGGGTTCTCTAGACCCCTAGGTGGGCGTTTCTCATCCGCCTGGTTCGGGACACTGGTGTGTCTGTCCTACCCTAAGGGGGGTGGCTAGGGTTTCAGGTCAGCTGGTGTAACCCTTTGTGGGAAGGTGTTGTGCGGGGGCCTAGACTGTGTGACTACCTGGTGTGCCAGGGTGTCACATTCCCCCTTGGTTGAATAAAGACCGTCCGCGGGCTGTCCGACCACCACTGTTTATTAAACAGGAACTGTAAGAGGTCGTGGCCTAGCTCAGTATGTGAGTGGAAGCAGATCCTGTAGCTCCTGCCAAGCATCTAGAAAATCACTAGGGGAGAAAACCAAAAAAACACTCTCAGAAGTCACAGGCTGCAGCTGGACGACCCTCTGTCCCCCCCCTGACCTGATTGCATTGCTTACTGGCACAGATATGACAAGGAGGGGGCCGAAAAAGCAGGTGGGAGAAGTGGAGGAGCAGAATCAAGATGGTGCCGTGGGCAGCATGGAGAAAAGAAAAGATAATGGTGCAGACGCTGAGGAGACCAGAAGACAGGCTGCAACAAGGCTGGAGCGTTTTGCCAGGCAGGAGAGCGGTGCCCATCACAGAGAGACAGTGAGAGGTGAGCTGCAGATGAATATGGGACTTGCAGACAGCATGGTGCTGAGTGAAGGAGGGGGGAGGGGTGAGAGCAGCGAGGGAGCTCAGGCCTGCATGGCAGAGACAAATCCCAGATCTCAGGCAGCACAGCTAGGAGAGCTGGCAGGCACACAGAATATCCCTGAAGAGCCCACACTGAGAGACATCCTCACAGCAGTAATGCTCTGCAGAGCATCTATTACTGAGGTGACCCTGCAGCTGGGGAGCCTGAGAGAAGACATGGCATCCATGCGGCACAAGCTTCATGAAGTGAAAGAGAGAACAGGAGAAGTTGAGCAAAGACTCAGTATCACGGAGGACCACATGGCAGGATCTGACAGAGACGGGCAGCGTGCAGCACAGCAAATAGCAGCACTCCTAGCAAAAACGGATGACCTTGAAAATAGATCAAGGCGTAACAACCTGAGAATAATTGGCATTCCAGAGAAAGTGGAAGGTACATCCCCAACTGAATTTTTTGAGGAATGGCTGAAAAGTAAAATTGGATCTGAGCATCTCACCCCTCTATATGCGGTGGAATGAGCCCATAGGGTTTCCACCCGCCCCCTGCCTCCTGGACACCCACCGCGACCTGTCCTGGCCAAAATACTGCACTACAGAGACCGGGATAATATCCTGAAGCATGCCAGAGGACACCCGGACCTGATCATCAATGGCTCCAAGATATCCACTTTTCCAGATTACTCCATAGAAGTGCAAAAGCAAAGAGCCAAGTTCATTGACATCAAGAGAAGGCTGAGACAACTGAATCTGGTATACTCCATGATGTACTGGGCGAAACTCAGAGTGGTAGCTGGAGGAATAGTGCACTTTTTCCTGGATACTAAGGAAGCGCTAAGATGGCTGGATAGCAATGAACAACGCTTGCGGCGGGAGGGTCGTGAAGGGGAAGCTGGAGACTGACTTTTGGGGACACCCTACCTCTCATCGCATGCAGTGGTGTAGAGGAAAAATACTATGCTATGGTTGCCGGGGAGGAGTTCCTGTTTGAAAATTTTAAAAAACATTTTTTTTTTTTTTTTTGTTTACCTTGGCAATCTAAATTTAAATCTACATTTAATGGACTCTAGAGGAAAGGGGTCTGAAAACACCACTGAGGATGGGAGGAAATGGAATCCTGGCTATGGAAAGGGACTTTCCAACTCATACTGTACTCACAATGCATAAATATTGAATTTTTTTTCTCCCCCCCCCTCTTTTTTTTGTTTTTCTTTCTCCCCTCTCGCTCCTCTTATTCCACCCTCTGTCTTCTTCTTATACTACTTTTCTCTTTCTCTTCTTTGTTTTGCCCACTTCCCCCCCCCCTTTCTTTCTCCCTTTTTTCCCTTCTTCTTTCCCGTAACTTGCTTTTGTTCTTCCCCCTTAATATTAAAAAAAAAAGGGGGCATTGCGAGAATATGGCAGGACTGCAATACTGATCAGATGGACAGCCGGATATCGTGCACGACAAACAGGCGGGGTCCGCCCCTCCTTCTGGAGGTCCTGGTTCTGGTGTTATTGATGGTTGATAGGGCCCTGTCCGTCGTAAAAGAGGAAACGCTACAAAAGATGGACGCGGTATCTGGCAGACTTGCAAAGGCAAACATATGCCCTCCGTCCCTGATACAAAGGGGACTGGTGGCAACGATGTGTTACTATGATTATTGTTGTGGGGGGTGTTTATATTGGGGGGTTAGGGGGAGGGTGGGCCGGTCGACAGTCTCATTTGGCCTATTAAGGAGCTCTGGGAGAACGAGAATTTGTCAATTAATCATATGGCGGGACGCATTAAGCTAATTAGTTGGAATGTTAGGGGCTTAGCCTCTAGCATCAAAAGACAAGCAGTATTTCAATTTTTACGCACAGAAAAACCTAACCTAATTTGCTTGCAGGAAACACACATGATACCGGAGAAGCTGCATCTACTGGATAGAAGGTGGTTCAGGGTGGGGTATCATTCTACATATTCTGCATACTCCAGAGGGGCCAGTATACTAGTCCGCTCAGGCGCACGGTTTGAATTTCTAAAGGTCATCATGGATAAAGATGGGCAGTATGTATATCTTTCCTGTAGGCTGGGGACAAGAGCCGTAGTAATTATATCCCTATACATACCTCCGCGATATTGCAGCAAACTACTTCACAGTCTGATAAATTTATTGGCAGACTAAAGGGGTTCCCTTTATGATAATGGGAGATTTTAATAATATTCCGAATTCACATTGGGACAAAGTGAGACATGAGGTACGAAAACTGGGGGGTAACTGTACACCATTCGGCAATTTACTTAAAGAAATGGCGCTGATTGACCTGTGGAGGACTCGGCATCCGGAAGTGTATCAATACTCCTGTTATTCGGCTACGTTCTCATCCCTGTCGCGCATTGATCTGGCCTTGGGCAATGAAGCAATGCAAGGTTTGGTAGTGGGTACTAAATACTTCCCCAGGACGGTATCAGATCATTCGCCCCTGTGTATAGAAATAGACCTGGGGGAACAACAAAACCAAAATAGACCCTTATGGAAATTAAATCCCTATTGGTTACAATTAGTGGAAGAAGGGGGGGGGGGGGTATTAGTGATAGTTTAAGGGAATACCTTAGGTTCAATGAAGGATCAGCATCTATTGGAATGGTTTGGGAGGCAATGAAGGCGTACTTGAGGGGATTGTATATAAGGGGTATATCTAAGGTAAAGTCGGAGGCAAGAAGGCAGAATCAGCTTGCGTTTCAGGAATTGGGGGAGGCGGAAGATGCTCTAATATCAGACCCCGCGCCAGCGGCAAAAGCTAGGATGAAGGCAGCTCAAAAGATGGTTAATAGATTGACCATACAGGCAGCGGAGAGAAAGAAAATGTTCCAAACCATGCAGTCCTTTGATAATAGGTGACCCGCCCGTTCTCCATTCTCAGTGATAGCTGCGGCACAGAGGGAATCGACATATATTGCATGGTTACAGTCAGTAGATGGGGCAGTTGTCACGGACACCTCAGGGATCCTAAAAGTACTAGAAACATTCTACTCTGATCTATACTCAGTCAAGGTGCACCCGGAGGCGGGGGAGGTGGATGAATTTCTAGGCACAGCTCAGGTGCCAGTCCTCTCAAGGGAATCTAGAGAGTTACTAGACAAGCCATTTGACTTAGAGGAGTTAGAGCTAGCTCTGAGTGATATGGCGAATGATAAGGCGCCGGGGGTAGATGGGTTTCCGGCTGAAGTATTTAAACAACATAGGGAGGTTTTACTGCCGGTGCTGCTTAAGGTATATAATTCATGTCTGAAAAGAGGAGAGCTTATGCCGTCTATGCAGGAGGCAATAATTGTGGTACTCCCTAAAGAAGGCAAAGACCCGGGTTTGCCAGACTCTTACAGACAGATTTCACTATTGACGGTAGATGTAAAGCTCCTAGCTAAGATGCTTGCAATAGGCTCACCAAAGTCATTACATCCCTAATACACCCAGATCAAGCAGGGTTTATGCCCAACAAATCCATGGCAACTAACCTTGGGACACTGTACCTGAATATGCAGATACCGGTGGAAAATAAGGGGAGGCGGGTCATTCTCTCCCTAGACGCGGCCAAAGCTTTTGACAGCGTAGAGTGGGGGTACCTATGGGCTACGATGCGATCAATGGGGTTTGGGGAAGTGTATATTAGGTGGGTGCAGCTGTTGTACTCTGCTCCTACGGCAAGAATTAGGGCAAAAGGCAGCATGTCAGATAGATTCTCTCTATAGAGGCACAAGGCAGGGGTGCCCACTGTCCCCCCCTGTTGTTTGCTATCGAACCACTGGCGGCGGTGATGCGGCGGGATCCTGGTGTAGTGGGTTAACGATATGGGAGTGTGGAGGAGAAAGTGGCCTTATATGCGGACGATTTATTATTGTTTCTGGCAGATGCAGGGAGTTCCTTGGAGGCGGTAATGAGGGTCGTATCTAACTTTGGAAGGATATCAGGGCTCACGATAAATCGGGACAAATCTGTTTTGATGCCACTAGATGAAACGCCTTCCAATGTAGTGGTGACTTGTGCTCCGGTTCAGGTGGTGTCAGAGTTTAAATATCTGGGAATTATGATATCCAATAAACTGGCTGAGTATGAACGTCTTAATCTCACCCCCCTTTTACTTAAGTTCAAACAAAAGATTCTGGCCTGGTCCTATGTGTGAGGACTACCCTCACAATTTGTTGGTATGTTTATGAAAGTTTTAAAATGCAATATTTATCTGATTTAAAAAAAAACAGGAACTGTAAAATAGAAAAAAGGGGGTAACGTAAACAAATGAACATTTTTCTTCCCTTTATGGGAGGCACATCTTGAACGTTGCAAAATCGAACGGGCCACCTTCTCATTGCACCCACCCCAAACAACCTGTTCCCTGGTGCCACCGCTAAGCACTGGTGCGCACCCCTTTCCCAAGTCCAGGAACGAGTCCGGGTGACGTCCATACGGGCCGGGTAAAAAGTTCCTTACCTGACAGTCCTTATCACGGGCCCCTAGTCTGGGGACCCCTGGCCTGGAGGTTAGCCACCAGTTGCAGTGGTGACTGGGCCTCGGCCTCCTCCACCGCAGGCCCTTCCTCCAATCGGCCTCTCCAGAGACTGTGGCAAACAACTAGAAGGTGGATGGGGTATTTACAAGGCTCAAAAGTTTTTGGGTTGGCCTGCCATTTCTCTACCGTGGTCCATTAAAACTGTAAAATTACAACGGGGTTAACTGAAATAGCCGGGAACCGCTACTGTGGCGCCCTGGACTAGCCAGGTCGTCACAGGGACTACAACACAACAGCCCCACCCCGAGATAGGCACATCAGTCAGACACAAAATCCTTGTTGCCTCCCTCCAGGGGCTGATGTCCACACCAGGTGGGGTGGAGCCAGGCTGTTGGCCCCACCCACTGAGGAGTTCACAGTCCTGGAGGCGGGAATGGAAGTCAGAACAGTTAGGGAAGGGAAAGAGTGAGGAGTAAAGTGGTAGTAGAGGAGCAATCTGACCGTGTCCGGGTACGTGGCCCGGGCACCAAGAGCAAGGTTGGCAGACGGTGGTGGCCGTCTGCAGGAGAGGCAGATCAACGCGGAACCATAGGACCGGGGACGGGCGGTGGCCCGCCGGTACCGAACCAGGGAGCGAAGTGAAGCCAGCACAAACCGGCAGGGCCTGCGGACCCCGACCAGGCTTGGAGTCGCCATTAAACAGGTCAAATCCGTTAGTGACCGGAACACCAGGGGTTTCCAAACAGCCAAGACCCGATTTGAAGGCAACCGTCCAACTAGCACAAGGGAAATACAGCTACCGCCACAGCTAGGGTTCCCAGGGCCAGAGCCTGCGGGCAAAAGGGCTCCTCCGGCCCATATACAAGCTGGGGATCGGGTTACCGGTGGGAAGCCATCGGGACCGAAGATACACAAAAGGTGCAGGGAAAGGCAGCCACCACCAACCGTCCGGGAGAAACCACAGCAGCCGGCTGCGGGACCCGTCCATCCAGCCGTTTATTTTACCAGAGACTTTGCATCCATTTGTGGCTGAGTGAGTACTACCGTGCCGTCTGGCACCGCGCTGCGCAGTCCAAGCGACCCTGCACCTCCCCGCCGCTGCCTCCCCGTCACCTCACCGGGCCCCGGGATCACCAACCCCCCTACCCACGGAGGGGAGAGAAACATCCCAGCTGCTCCCTGCCATCGCTCCCGGGATCCTCGTCAATAGCAGCGGTGGTGCCCCAACCTCACCACAAACCGTGGGTGGCGTCACGGACCAAATCCCCCAAACCACACTACCCCCTTTCGCTCACGGGCGAGGAGCGCCGCTCGAGTCCCCGGATCCGGCCCACCGCTCGAGCCACCGAGCAGCAGCAGCAGCGCCGGACCCGAGCGTAGTGAGCACAGCGCCCTCCCCGCCCGCGACACTACCTCATACTCATCATCCTTGCTTGGAAATGGCGGAGAGTGGTGGAGGTGCAACTGATCCCCACCTTTCACCCATCTCTTCACATCGAGGGTGAACCACCCCCTCTCTCCGCAGTGTCGGGTATATGAGATCAACTCTCCGGGCTCCAGATCTCGATCCGGGTGGCCAGTAGGTAGGTGTGGGGCCACATCTCTTCGGGAGACGAATATCTCGGCCTCCAGGCCCGGCTTGTATATAAAACCCCATCCCTTTTGGGGGTTAAAATGCCGGACCTGTCCTAGATAAGTAGGGCCCCGCACCTGTAAGGTGACCTGTCGGTTCAGCACTTTTGCCTTCCGCTTCTCTTGGGCCGTGATCTCTGTCTTCAGCTGCTGCCGCTGCCAATACGGGGCACTGGTTCCGTGCTCCGCCTCCTCCTGCTCAGGGGTTTGGATCATCCGGACGCCCTCACTGCCGGCTACGACCAGCCTCACGTGAAGTGGAGGGCTCCGCGGATCCGCGGCCTGCTCTGCAGGTGCATCCCGGCTGCGCCTCAGTGGGAACCGGGTACTGGGGAGCGGTCGGCGTCTCTGCTGGTGCTGACTTCCGGTCGGGCGTCGCCTCTGTTGCGGCCGGGCGGATTGCCGGGGCCGACGTCATCAAGCGCGCCGCTATCTTCGGGACCTGGGATGATGTCATCTTTGGCGCAGCTGGGCTCGGGGCCAGAGGGGATGTCTTCTGGGCTCTGGTCTGGCGCGGGGCTGGTATGGGTGCCGGCGCGGTGGTGTGCGCATGGCCTGAGGGCTCCGTTGCCGGGTCCTCGTGGGAAGATGGAATGGGTTCCGCTGCCGTGGCTTGGGGCAGCGGACCGATTGGGTCACTAACTGCAGATACGGGCAGCGAGGGAGGCGACGTGGCGGACGGGGGCGGACCGAGCTCCTCAGCCTGGTGGGCTGGTTCCGATGGAACATAGGGGCGTGGGTCGTTTACCCGCTCTTCCGAGGCCGCCATCTCTTCGCGTGCCCGGACGGCTGCAGCCAGATTCCTCATCTCGGCCGTCCATCTCACCAGCATATAGTTGGCCTGGGTCTGAATCCTGCGGCACATCTTCGCAGTCTGGGCTTCCACCCATTCAGCAGTCCCGGGAGCTGGTTCCTCCATGTTCAGGTCGCCGGACCGGGCAGACATCCTCTCTAGATGGTTTCCAGGAACCAAAGGATGGCAGAGTCCTGGTGTCCCTCTGCCTCTTATCTCCTCGGATTACATGCTGCAATTCTCGCCCTCCCCCTGGTTTTTTGGGAGCAGACCTTTCTCGTGTCTCTCAGTTTCATTTTTCGGGCTCAGGGTCACTTCCTTCCGGCCCTTGTTCCCAGGGGACGGGGTTTCAACTTCGCGCCCTTTCCTGGGGAAGAAGACGCTGGGTTGTCGTTTTTCGCGCCCAAAAATGGCGGCAAAATGGCGACTTTTCAAAAATTATTGCAGCGGAGCACCGCTGACAGTCCAGAACAAGGCGCACTTCCACAGGTAAGTGGATGGGTTACAATCCTGTTCGCGATGCCAAGTTTTGAGGTGTGCCGCCCCCATGCCAGCAGCCGAGCTGCTCGGGTCCGGATCCGCAGTGTGGATCGAGGGGTTCCACCGGCCCCGAGGGTCGTGAGGACACTTCAAATAAAGGGAACGTATTTATACGGGAATTGCCGTATACTGTCTGTGACGCCACCCACGGCGTATGGTGAAGTGTAGCACCACCGCTGCTATTGCGGGGTACCCCGGGGGCAATGTGATAGCAGCTTGATGTTAACCCCTCCGTGGGTAGGGATGGATGCCCCAGGGCCCAATGTCTCCGTGCTAAGGGTGATGATTGTAGGGGTCGGCACGCCCGGTCAGACTGGGGATTGTTAGCTTACTCACAATTAAAGAATTCAGACGAGTCCACTGGTAAACCAAGGTGATGGTGGCCGCGGCCGGATGTATTCAGGTCCCACGCCCGGGCTGGTGGTCTGTATCACTTCTCCCTGCACTGTTGTGAGTTCTCTTTGGGCTCTCCAGTATGAAACATGGAAGCCCACTCCCAGAACTATGGGTGGGAGCCGTGCCCGCTGACGCTGGCTCTTGGGATCTACCGGGTCCTGGCGGATGCCCTATCCCCCGCGGTGAGCTGTTGTTTGATTTTTGGTACTTTTGGTGAGACAGGACCTATAATCCTGCCCTCAATTGGTTAATTAGCTAGGCCGGTGGTTCCGGTCCTAGTTTTCAGGGTCCAAGTACCCCCTTTGTGCACGGTTTCCGGGTCGGTTCTCCGGTGTCGGTACCGGCGGGCTCCAACCTATCCCGGTCCACCTCTTATCTCTGGCAGCCGTCTTCCCGTCTCCTGCAGTCACGGTCCACTGTCTGCCACCTAGCCAGCACGCCGGGGCTCCAACCCCGACGCCTTTGCTCAATGAACTTCAATTTCAACTCCTCACTTCTCCACTCCTCTCCACTTCAGACTTGAACCTCAATTCAGCTTAAACTCGAACTTAAAACTACTTCTTTTCCCGCCCCGGGTTCTCTAGACCCCTAGGTGGGCGTTTCTCATCCACCTGGTCCGGGCCACTGGTGTGTCTGTCCTACCCTAAGGGAGGTGGCTAGGGTTTCAGGTCAGCTGGTGTGACCCTTTGTGGGAAGGTGTTGTGCGGGGGCCTAGACTGTGTGACTACCTGGTGTGCTAGGGCGTCACACTCATTCTTTGTGAGGATCCGTTTTTGAGCCCAAAAATGGATCGTCACAAAACGATGTGTCTGAATGTCATATCTTGAAACCCATTCACTTTGCTGAGATGCCTAAAGTCACTGCATTTCACTGCAAAAAAACGGATCCGCAAAAATTGCTGTGTGTGAATGTATGTAGCCTGAGGATCTAGGCTCTGTCTTAACTGAGATAAGTCTGTGCTGCACTTGAGCACCAGTGAAGCTCCTCCTCTACAGGCAAGGGTAAAAAGTAAGCGTAAGAAAGAAGGAAGGCCTGCACTCATCTCAGAATTGCTAGAGTGAACAGGATAACAAGATTAAAGTAATTACTTCTTGAAGAATATTTAAACTTTCAATAAACCGTGCATAAATCAATAGTCCAGTATACTGTATGTTCTCTCTGTATGCTTATTTGTTTTTTCTTTGAGCTCATGTACTTTTGGAAGGATATCTTCTATACAATATACATACAATATACAGGGAAAATACAGCAACAGGATTGATGAGGACTTGTATAAGTATAGAAGCCAAAACATCAAGCTATTAGCTCTGTTATCAGTTTCTTTGTTCCTGGAGTATGATACACAACAAACTTGCTCACTCCCTCCTCCTCTCTTCATAGACTGAAGCAATCTGTTGTGAAACATTTAGTGAGCTGTGCCTAAGGGTGGCTTTACATGCTGCGATATCCGTCCCGATATTGCTAGCATGCGACACACCCCCATCGTTTGTGCGAAACGGGCATATCGCTGCCCGTCGCACACAAAATCCGGCACCCCCGTCACACATACTTACCTGCATAGCGACGTCGCTGTGACCGGCGTACCGCCTCCTTTCTAAGGGGGCGGTCCGTTCGGCGTCACAGTGACGTCACTAAGCGGCCGCCCAATGAAAGCGGAGGGGCGGAGATGAGCGGGACGTAACATCCCGCCCACCTCCTTCCTTCCGCATTGTGGCCGGAGGCAGGTAAGGAGATGATCCTCGTTCCTGCGGCGTCACACGTAGCGATGTGCACTGCCGCAGGAATGAGGAACAACTTCGCCCCTGCGACAGCAGCGATAACTGCCAGTGGAGCCCCATGTCAACGAGGAGCGATTTTGGACCTTTTGGAACGATCTAAAATCGCTCCTAGGAGTCACACGCTACGACATCGCTACAGCAGCCGGATGTGCGTCACAAAATCCGTGACCCTAACGAGATCGCTGTAGCGAAATCATAGCGTGTAAAGCCTGCTTTAGAAAAGCCTGAGATTGGAAATTCAAAGTAAAGCTATTTAACGACATATTTTACAAACTTTATACCCATCATCTGTACTATTGATTTATGCAAAGTTTGTTTTATTTCTATCTAAAGTTATACAGTGGGGAAAATAAGTATTTGATACACTGTCGATTCCCACCTACAGGCCCCTTTACACACTGCAACATCGCTAACGACATCGCTGTAACGTCACCGGTTTTGTGACGTAATAGCGACCTCCCCAGCGACATTGCAGTGTGAAACGCATCAGCGACCTGGCCCCCGCTGTGAGCTCGCTGATTGCTACAAATCTTTCAGGACCATTTTTTGGTCCTTTATTTCCCAATGTGCAGCATGCATCGGTGTGTTTGGCACAGTTATAACGACTTCGTTAGCGACTTCCCTTTCAAAAAGCTGCTTTGACACGTCCCCAATGACTAGCTAGGTCGTTCTGCAGATCCGTATCGCTGCTGCATCGTTGGCCAGTATACAAAGAATGGAGAGGTCTGACATTTTTATCTTATGTACACTTCAACTGAGAGAAACAGAATCTACAGGAAACGCCTGACCTCTGTAATTGTAAACAAAATTGCAAACAAAGGTTTATGTACCAAATATTAAGTTCTGTTTTTCTATTGTATCAAGCAAGTATTTTTTCATGCAGTAAAATGCAAATTATTTGAATCATACAATGTGATTTTCTGGATATTTTTTTAGATTCTGTCTCTCACAGGTGAAGTGTACACTTACAGACCTCTCCATTTTTTGTAGGTGGGAAAACTTGCAAAATTGTCAGTGTATCAAATAAATACTTATATTCTCCACTGTACATGGTTCCCTGTTCGTGCTGGAATTATAATATACTTTTTTTTTTTTTTTTTATAGGACAAAATTATTATGAGTTAAATTATATGATTACAAAATGTCTAAGATGCTCCCTATGAAGTCAGCTGTATTTGAGCATTTCACAGTGACTCAAGATAAAAAATATTTTGTGTGTCAATGCATGACAAGTGACCCAGATGAAAACAAATGCTTTCATGCCAAAATCAGTGCATACTCAGGCGGTGATAAAAATGCTCCTACAAGAGCTTCCAATCTAAAAAGACATTTACAACGCTTCCACCCAGAAGTATTCAAAGCTGTGACTCAGAAAGGTAACAGCAGCACCAAGAAACCAGTGCCCAGCATTTCCTGCCGGACAAGGGTGGAGGAAAGAGCACCTCAAACATCATTAACAAGATATTTTGTAAGTGACAAAGTTACTGTAACAATGATAGCAGATATGTTTAAAAGACAGCTCATACAGCTTGTTGTGAAGGACAGTGTACCATTAACATAATTTGCATGACCAGCTTTTACAGCTCTTAAAGGAGAAATGGCCCGCAAACTTGGTATTGCTCTGGAAAGAGAAAGTATTAGAAAATTAGTGATTGAAGAAGCCCTTAAACAAAAGGAAGATCTTAAAAAGACTCTCAAAAGATGCTTCATGTTTCTTAAAATGGATGCCTGCACACATCACAGAGTGAACTATTTTGCCACCAATGTTCGATATGTTTGTGACAACAAAGAAATTGTTACCAAGTCGCTGGCAGTAAAAAATACTAAAGCTCATTACACCAGCCAGTTTCTCCAGGCCTTAGTGCAAAAAGTTCTGCAAGATTACGAAATCAAAAAAGAACAGGTTCTTGCTATTGTAACAGACAATGCTTCAAACATAAGTACAATTAAACTGATGAATGAGACTAATGAACAGCTAGAAGAAAATTTAGGATTCAGTATGTTTGAGATGAAAGGCCACAGTGCTGTTCATGTAACTGAGGAACAAACAGATATTACAACAGAAAAACAACAAAATGATACTTTAGAATTAGACGATCTTGTTGAAGCTGCTTCAAAACACTTTCATATTCATCACATGCGCTGTGTTGTTCACACACTGCAGCTGGCAATAAGAGATAGTTTGCAAGAGGGACTTGCTGGAAATCTGATTGGAAAAGCGAGGAAATTGGTTATTGCCGCCAGAACCCCTAAAATTGATTCCATCTTAAAGAGACGTGCTGGGAAAGGGGCAATTGTCAATAAAGGCACTCGGTGGAGCAGCACTTATTTAATGATTGAGCGATTGTTTGAACTAAAACAGTTTCTGATAGATATGGCAAACCCTCTGGTAACCCTAAATGAAGGTCAATGGACACAGGTGGCTGAATTGAAGGAATTGCTCAATCACCCACTCACCGTGAGTAAAAAAATTACAAGCTGAGGATTTAACTCCTGGCATTTTCATAAGGGAGTGGAAGAACTTGCTATTTTGCCTGTCCCAAAGAGGTTTAATCGCAGATAGCATTTCTGCTTCAATGAAACGGAGCGAGACAATAAAATTCTTCTGGCAGCTGTTAATGTGGACCCAAGTCATTGTATACTGCTTGATGATCAACAGCTTACTAAAGGAAAAGAAGCTCTGACTGAGGTAGCAGTTAGGATGAGTGGCCTACAGGACTGCCAGGCACAAGAGGACTTGGGTCCTGACAGTGCTACTGCTGCCATATCTTCATCCTCATCAGATGAGGAGTTTAACTTTGACAAGTATTTGGATGAAATGGAGCAGGAAAAGCGTTGCCGCAAGGAAAAAGATTTCACTCCGTCTCCTATAGCAAGCAGATTGACCATATTTCAGCAAATTTTTCACGTGCTCTCAAAGGAACACAAAAATTCAACCGTTCATCAAAACTGACTGTGCATGAGGCAATTCCTTTATACCCGGCAATTGTTAGAGATGTTGCCCATGTGGTTACGGCTTTCCCTCCAACCCAAGTTAGTGTAGAGAGGTTGTTCTCTAGCCTTAAAATTATTAGGTCAGATTTGAGGTCATCTATGAAGGAGGATCTGATGGAAGCAATTCTATTTCTTAGAACAAATTCATAGACTGCACAAATGTTATTTAGTATGTTTTTGTTTATATATATGTGTAATATATATTCACAGTGTATTACATATTTACAATTTTATTGCAGTTTTTTGTGTTCTAAAGTTGTATTCCAATAAAAATATTTTATGTTCTATCTAAATATCTTGATTATTGTATCATAAAAATGATTAAATGTCTGATGTTCACATTGTACTACATTTTTCTTAAATATAAGCAATATATATGGGAGTCGGAGTCTTGGAGTCAGTGCAAGGGAAATTGAGGAGTCTGAGTCACAAGTTTGGCTTACCGACTCCACAGCCCTGCAAAGGACACCTAGATTGAACCCCCTAAATGCCCTCTGTCCTGGGAGTGAGTGGAAAAACTGTGTGGGAATTGGTGCACCCACTGCTGAATCAGGGTTACCACCTCTATGTAGATAACTCTACACCAGCATCCCACTCTTCAAGTCCCTCTCTGCCAAAGCTACCTCAGCATGTGGTACGGTGCGCAGAAACTACGAGGCCTCGCTTAGTTGCTAACTGGGCAGCTGATGAGATAAGATGAGAGCAGAGCCCAATGCAGCAACAACCTAATGCTGGTCAAGTATAAGTACATAAGGGTTGTGCTTATCCTGTCCACAATACACAGAAATGGCAGAATCCTCACCACTATAGGAAGTACACCAATACAGGTCCCCAAATCAGACTGTGACCTGGGGTAAAATAAAGAACGCAATGTTAAAAAAAGCTGGACATGCACATCATACAGATAGTACTGTATATCACGTTTGCATGCTATCACTATGTGCAGGCCAGGCTGGCATATTTCTTCAATTCAGAAGGCAGTGATCAAGGACCTAATGTTTGGAAAAGTGGAGGGCCCCATATGCCAACCTGATGTACTCTACAAAATTTACAACCCTCAATTATACTATCGCAATACTGTCACACGGTGCTTGGCTCCAAATCTGCCTGCTTTGTCATGGTGACATCTGACGCTGTTCATACTGCAAAATCTGACACTCCACATTATGCCTTCTCTGGTACTTCTGCATTGCACAGGTAGACTACAGATAGTCGACCAGCTGTATGCTCAGCTTAAAGGAGTTAATCTCTGCTAGTTAGTGCTGGCCAAAAGTATTGGCACCCCTGCAATTCTGTCAGATAATACTCAGTTTCTTCTTGAAAATGATTGCAATCACAAATTCTTTGGTATTATTATCTTCATTTATTTTGCTTGCAATGAAAAAACACAAAAGAGAATGAAACAAAAATCAAATCATTGATCATTTCACATAAAACTCCAAAAATGGGCCAGAGAAAAGTATTGGCACACTTAGCCTAATACTTGGTTGCACAACCTTTAGCCAAAATAACTGCGAACAACCGCTTCCGGTAACCATCAATGAGTTTCTTACAATGCTCTCCTGGAATTTTAGAAAATTCTTCTTTGGCAAACTGCTCCAGGTCCCTGAGATTTGAAGGGTGCCTTCTCCAAACTTCCATTTTTAAGATCTAACCCACAGGTATTCTATGGGATTCAGGTCTGGACTCATTGCTGGCCACTTTAGTAGTCTCCAGTGCTTTCTCTCAAACCATTTTCTACTGCTTTTTGAAGTGTGTTTTGGGTCATTATTGTCCTGCTGGAAGACCCATGACCTCTGAGGGAGATCCAGCTTTCTCACACTGGGCCCTACATTATGCTACAAAATTTGTTGGTAGTTTTCAGACTTCATAATGCAATGCACACGGTCAAGCAGTCCAGTGCCAGAGGCAGCAAAGCAACCCCAAAACATCAGGGAACCTCTGCTATGTTTGACTGTAGGGACCGTGTTTTCTTTGAATGCCTTTTTTTTTTTTTCCCTGTAAACTCTATGTTGATGGCTTTTCCCAAAAGTCTCCACTTTCGTCTCATCTGACCAGAGAACATTCTTCCAAAACGTTTTAGGCTTTCTCAGGTAAGTTTTGGCAAACTCCAGCCTGGCTTTTTTATGTCTCAGGGTAAGAAGTGGGGTTTTCCTGGGTATCCTACCATACAGTCCCTTTTCATTCAGACGCCGACTAATAGTACGGGTTGACACTGTTGTACCCTCGGACTGCAGAGCAGCTTGAACTTATTTGGATGTTAGTCGAGGTTCTTTATTCACCATCCGCACAATCTTGCGTTGAAATCTCTCGTCAATTTTTCTTTTCCTTCCACATCTAGGGAGGTTAGCCACAGTGTCATGGGCTTTAAACTTTTTGATGACACTGCGCACCGTAGACACAGGAACTTTCAGGTCTTTGGAGATGGACTTGTAGCCTTGAGATTGCTCATGCTTCCTCACAATTTAGATTCTCAAGTCCTCAGACAGTTCTTTGGTCTTTATTCTTTTTTCCATGCTCAATGTGGTACACACAAGGACACAGGACAGAGGTTGAGTCAACTTTAATCCATGTCAACTGGCTGCAAGTGTGATTTGGTTATTGCCAACACCTGTTAGGTGCCACAGGTAAGTTACAAGTGCTGTTAATTACACAAATTAGAGAAGCATCACATGATTTTTCAAACCGTGCCAATATTGTTTTTCACCCCCTTTTTTATGTTTGTGGAATTATATCCAATTTGGCTTTATGACAATTTTTTTTTTCATTGAAGACAAATTAAATGAAGATAATAATACCAAAGAATTTTGGATTGCAATCATTTTCAAGAAGAAACAGAGTATTATCTGACAGAATTGCAGGGGTGCCAATACTTTTGGCCAGCACTGTACCTCTAAGATCACATTCTGTGGGAGACCTTTCACAGTTATTCCCCGCCTTTTTAAGATGGCGGAGCCTGTCCTCCCTTAGCTTTTGCTAAACCAGTCCATGTGCTGTTATGTTCCTGTTGCTGGTGATTTATTGGATGCTGCTTGGTGTGCTGTGGAAATCCTTTTGTCGTCTGGTTATTTCCTGCTCTGTATATCCTCTTTATCATGTATTATATCTCAATCTGTGCAAGTTGTGTGATACAGTTTTTGGTGTCCCACCCTTTGGCATTATACTTGGCCATGATAGTTGGCAGAATGAAATAGGGTGGTTCAACAAGTGCAGTCTGCTAATCCATGGCAATCTGTGTTGGTTGCCAGAGTGCTTGAACCCAAAGTGCCACTCTCAGAAAGATTGTCAAAAGAGCGCAGCCAGTTTGTTAACTTCAGGGAGGCATGCAAATTGTTTTTTTTTCGTATACATCCCCTTTTCTCTGGTAGTGAGGTATTGTATCTCGCTTCTGAGTGGAGACGTAAAAGCATGGGCTTTTTCCTGGCCTTCTGAGTCACCTGTGTTTTTGTCATTGGATGGGATTTTCTCTGCGCTCGCTCTTATCCATGACGATCCAGATAAGGTGTGTTTAGCAGAGTCTACGATTCGTTCACTGCACCAGGAGAATCGGCCAGCAGAGTATTGCTGCGCTGAATTCCGGCACTAGTCCGTTGACACTCAGTGGAATGACCCAGCTCCCAAGAACCAGTTTTTAACGGAGGTGTCTGAGAAGGTAAAGGAGGCAATGGTCATGTATGAAACTCCTCCCTCCCTTGAGTGTGCCATGTCGCTTGTAATCCATAATGATTGCCGGTTCTGTCAGAGGTCTCATAATACCAAGACTCTCTGCGAGGATCTTGCTATGCCTGTATTGCCTCCTGAGGCCTCACTCGAGCCCATGCAGCTTGGAGGGACGTCCCATATGAGGAGAAATTCCTTTTGCTTTTTTTTGCGGAAAGAAGGGGCACTTTATTAGCGCCTGTCCCTTGGTGCCCAAAAATGACTGGCATTACAAAAACTGTTAGACCCAGGGGTTGGGGGATTCCAGAGATACCTCGAACAGCGGTGGCAATGTTGCAAGGACTATGTATTGTGGTCAAGAAAAGGATGTCCCTCTTGTCCTTGACCACTAGCATGTAGTCGCTACATTGGGCTATGCTTTCGCCCTTTCGGAGCATCTGCCCAATAAGCAATATAGGAAGGTGCCTTCGGTTTCTGCGCACAATACCACAAGCTGTGGTTTGCTCAGGCAGAGAGGGATTTGGAAAGTGGGATGCTGGTATAAAAGTTATCAACATACAGGTGATGACTCTTATCCAGCAGTGGGTGCACCAAATCCCACACAATTTTCCCACTCAATCCCAGAGCAGGTGGGAATTACGTTGATTGGATCAGTACCCAGAGATATTCTCGCGTAGTTTGTATAGTTTGATCACGTACCTGGCCTTCTTATTGGACAGGTACTGACAGAAATGCAGCCTCTCCTTGAAGTGGATGAGGGACTCATCCACACAGAGTTCTCTTTGGGGAATGTAGCCTTCAGCAAACTTGCTACTGAAGTGATTGATCACCGGATGAATTTTGAAAATCCAGGTCAACTTGGCAAGGACATTCTGAATTATCCATGAAATGTAGAAATTTATGAATGGGCTCAAAGCATGTCTGGGGCATAGCTATGCGGAATACTGGAGTGTTAGGGTATGTTTACACAGTGCATCTTTGCCAACCACAAAGATGCAGCGTTTTTTGCCCCCCAAAAAATGCACAAAAAACGCACCCGCAAATCTATTGACTCTAAGGGCTCAAAAACACTGGAAATCGCAAAAGGAATTGACATGCTGCATCCTGGCTGCATCTTCAAAAACGCAGGCAAGATGCAGAAAATGATGCACAGTGTGGACAGCAAAATATAAATCTCGTACTTTACTGGGGAAAAGAAAATGCATGCATTTTGGTGATCTTTTTGACAACAAAAAAAAGGTGCACTGTGTGAATATAAAATACCAATATTCCAAAAAAAAAAACAAGTCCTGGCCAAAATCAAGCATGAATACTGATTAGTGATGTGTGTCACTGATCAGTGGTTCGGTGACTGCAGTATGCACGTACAGTCGAGGAGCAAAGAGGAGAGGGGGAGAACGGACCAAAAGAAAAAAAAGGCTTGACTAAAATTGAGCATGGACACCGATCAGTGATGTGCGTCACAGATCAGTGGCTGTAGGACACGCTGGGTCAAGCTCGGGTGCTGTGCGGCTTTTAAACAGCAATCATCTCCATGGGATTATTATTATTATTATTCATTATTATAGCGCCATTTATTCCAAGGCGTTTTACATTTGAAAATGGGTAAACAAAATATAGACAAGTACAATAATCATAAACAAAACAAGGCACAGACAGGTACAAGAGGAAAGAGGACCCTGCCCACGAGGGCTCAGTCTACAAGACTGCCTCTGGCAACAAACTCATCTGAACTCCTGACATCGTGGTCGTTCACATACTGCCGTGTGAGCCGCTGCTAGGACCTGGGTTGGCCTCATCTCAGGTCACTCCAGTGGTTGTCACACAGTAGTTTGTGAGGCAGCATGGAGTGCTCTCACAGTCAATGGAGATCGTTCTGTTCTTCATTGACTGTGACTGAGTATGAGATCATCGCGCTTATTTGTATGCTGTCCTTTGGCTGCTTTTGGAAACATGGGATTGTACCCTTTATTTTTTCACTAATTTATTCAAAGAATGGGATCCTCTCTATATTGGATAACCAGCCACGGTACAGCTGAGGATTGCAGCCTGCAGCTGTACTTATGCTGGTTATGAAAATTTGGGGGGGAACCCTATGTCATTTTTTTTTTTTCTTTCTAAAATTGTTAATTCAGCTAAACAGCTGTCCAAGTTATCTAGCTATCTCTATACCAATCTATTCTATCTATTCATCTATCTTTATGCTATCTGTCTATTTATGTATCTATGTATACAAGCTATCTATCTAAATAGCGATATAAGACAATAACAGATTCATTAATAGAACCATTGACTTTAATTATAAAGGATCCGTTAACGGATTGATTATGAAAGCGATCCCTTGGATCAGTCCGTTAATTGATCTGTTTTTACATTTTCCAAAGAGATCCAAAAACGGAATGATTAGAGGACATGGGAACGCAGCCTTATAAAATAATCGGATTAGAAAAAACAAAACAAAAACCTGAAGACATTTTAGGACATTTCAATGCTCATTCAAAGGAATACATTTCATCTTTTTATTTCGGTTTTTCTGATCTCAAGACGGATCAAAAACCGGAAATAACTAAGGAATGTCTGAACAAAGCCTTACAATACAATGTAAAGGTACCGGAATCACAGTCATATTTAGTGCTTACCTAGGTCTTGTGTACTTGAGTATATTTTTATGTTCTATTGTTGTGTTTTTAAGACGATCTGAAATATATACCAAAACCAATTAGTAATCTCATACACGTACCAGATTAACACAACAGCATAGGACCAATCTTCAACTCTCACCATTGGAAGAAGCAGACCCTATTACACATTATATGGACAAAAGTATGGGGATGCCTACACATTACACCCAGGGAAGTGTTATGACATCCCATTCTAAATCCCTAGTCATTGATAAGAAGTTGAATATTACAGCTTACACTCTTTAGAAAGGCTTTCTAAAGAATTTTGAGGTATTTCTATGCAAATTTTTGTCTATTTATCACGTTAGCCACTGATGTTGGACGAGGGGCCCTGGCTTGTAATTTCTAGTTCAGGCCAAAGGAGTTTGATGGGGTTGAGGTTAGGACTCTTCGATGGCCAGTCAAGTTATTTCACACAAAACCAGGTCAGTTTTGGCCTTTCATGAAATGACTTATGACAACATATTACAGGGCCATGTTGAATTCAGAAAGCACTTTAGAATTTGTTACTCTTTCACAAATATTTGCAGAGTAGATTGCATGTCTAAAGGCCACGTCACACTAAGCAACATCGCTAGCAACATCGCTGCTAACGAACAACTTTTGTGACGTAGCAGCGATGTTGCTAGTGATGTTGCTGTGTGTGACATCCAGCAACAACCTGGCCCCTGCTGTGAGGTCGTTGGTTGTTGCTGAATGTCCTGGGCCATTTTTTAGTTGTTGCTCTCCCGCTGTGAAGCACACATCGCTGTGTGTGACAGCGACAGAGCAACAACTGAATGTGCAGTGAGCAGCGAGCCGGCTTCTGCGGAGGCTGGTAACTACGGTAAACATCGGGTAACCAAGGAGCCCTTACCTTGGTTACCCGATATTTTCCTTCGTTACCAGTGTCCCCGCTCTCACACTGTCAGTGCCGGCTCCCTTCTCTCTGCACACGTAGCCAGACTACACATAGCCAGACTACACATCGGGTAATTAACCCTATGTGTGCAGGGAGCAGGAGCGGCACTGGCAGCGTGAGCACGGGGATGCTGGTAACGAAGGTAAATATCGGGTAACCAAGGTAAGGGCTTCTTGGTTACCCGATTTACCGTGGTTACCAGCCCCCTGCAGAAGCTGGCTCCTGCTGCCTGCACACGTAGCAGAGTACACATCGGGTAATTAACCCGATGTGTACTGTGGCTATGAGTGTATGGAGCCAGCGCTAAGCGGTGTGCGCTGGTAACCAAGGTAAATATCGGGTTTGTTACCCGATATTTACCTTAGTTACCAAGCGCAGCATTGCTTCTACGCGGCGCTGCTGGCTGGGGGCTAGTCACTGGTTGCTGGTGAGCTCACCAGCAACTCGTGTAGCGACGCTCCAGCGATCCCTGCCAGGTCAGGTTGCTGGTGGGATCGCTGGAGTGTCGCTAGTGTGACATCTCACCAGCAACCTCCTAGCAACTTACCAGCGATCCCTATCAGGTTGGATCGTTGTTGGGATCGCTGGTAAGTTGTTTAGTGTGACTGGGCCTTTAGGGGCTGGAATTTATATACTTGTGGCAGTGGGACCATATGAAAAACCTGAATTCAATGATTCAGAGGTGAGTGCTAAGACTTGTGGATAACATTGCTTTGGCTTATACTATATGGAAAGGTCATTCATCGCATAACAAACCTTGAGCTGGAGGTTGCAATGAGGCAGACAATGCTTTTTTCCCAGAATAGTGTTATTACTCCATTAGATATTGTCCCCGGGGCCATAAAAAAACATATATTAGAAAAAAAATCTCTACCCCAAATCTTAAAGTATAAAATATTACTTATTTGTTACAAAAACTATCCAAACAAAATTGTGACACACAATATTAACCCCTTCACGACCATGGACGGATATATCCGTCATGGAGCGTGTCCCGTTAAGCCCCGCCCCCTGCCGCGGGCAGGCGGCGGCGGTCGGCACACATCAGCTGTTTTCAACAGCTGACATGTGTGCCTACTAGTCGCGGGTGGAATCGCTTCCACCCGCGGCCATTAACCCCTTAAATCTCGCTGCAAAAGTCTGGCAGCAAGATCTATATGCGCACGGCCATGTTTTTTACTTACCGCCGCCCCCACCGGAAGTCACAAGCGTGATCACGTGACTTTTGGTGGTTGCCATCGTAGCACAGGGTCATATGATGACGCCTGCAGCTATGATGATTCACTTTCGTTTTCCCTTGGCCGCGAGCAGAGAGAAACAGAAAGTAACTGAATCTGCTGATTACAGCTGTATAGCTGTGATCAGCAGATAGATAAGAGCGATCGGATTGCTGATCGCTATAGCCCCCTAGGGGAACTAGTAAAATAAAAAAAAAGAAAAAAAAAGTTTTAAAAAATAAAAAAAAAAAAACCTAAAAGTTCAAATCACCCCCCTTTCCCCCCATTGAAAAGTAAAGGGTTAAAAAATAAATAAATATACACATATTTGATATCGCCGCGTTCAGAAATGCCCGATCTATCAAAATATAAAATCAATTAATCTGATTGGTAAACGGCGTAGTGGCAAAAAAATTCCAAACGCCAAAATTACGTTTTTTGGTCGCCGCAAGTTTTACGGCGATCAAAACGTAGCATCTGCGCAAAAATGGTACCATTAGAAACAACAGCTCGCGACGCAAACAATAAGCCATCACTGAGCTATAGATCCCAAAAAATGAGAACGCTACGGGTTTCGGAATATGGCTTAAAACGTGCGCCACTTTTATTGGACAAACTTGTGAATTTTTTTTTAACCCTTTAGATACAAGTAAACCTATACATGTTTGGTGTCTACAAACTCGCAGCGACCCCAGGCATCATACCCATACATCAATTTTACCATATAGTGAACACCGTGAATAAAACATCCCAAAAACTATTGTGCCATCACACTTTTTTTGCAGTTTTTCCACACATGGAATTTTTTTGCTGTTTTCCAGTACACCATATGGTAAAACTTATGATTTCATTTAAAAGTACAACTTGTCCCGAAAAAAACAAGCCCTCATATGGCAAGATTGACGGAAAAATAAAAAAGTTACGGCTCTCGGAAGAAGGGGAGCAAAAAACAAAAACGCAAAAACGGAAAGTGCCCCGGGGCTGAAGGGGTTAAAAGATATGTCAACCCTAGGACAAGATTGTTAGTATATTATGAGTGGGAGTACTATCTTTTCCTATCACAATCTGCCATGAATCCTGCCTACTAGTGGCGGCACCTCTACTGTTATGCAGGGCCTATACGCCACGGTGGCTCTCCCTCCCTTGCCCTGATTAACCCTATGTCTAAATACACCAGTAAAGGGGGATAATCTAGAGAATATATCAGATAGTTTTCTTTAATCAAATTAATACAAAAAGTATAAGCATATACTGCAAGAGAAATTTTTTCTTGACAAATACTGATATCCTTAACCCATATAGGACTTTTCTATGTCCTTAGATCACATAGGACTTCCAGATACCAAATAATCCTGTATCTAGGTGTACAGTCCAGATATATGATTACAATGGAGCGATCTCTGTACAGAGAGCCCACCTGAAAGGAGATATCAGATCAGGTAGGTAAACATGCATAGACAGCAGCTGTAAGGTTGGGATATATCGTATTTTTCGGATTATAAGACACACTTTTCCTCCCAAAAATTTGGGAGGAAAATGAGGGGTGCGACTTAAAATCTGAATATAGCGTACCGGTGGGACTGTCTGTGCGGCTCTGTGTGCGGTCGGCCGGGTGCCTGTGGCTGCGTGCCGCTGCCTGTCAGTGCCGGCTGCCTCTCTGTGCGGGTGGGCGGCTGGCCTGCTGGCTGTCACCCTGTGCGTGCGGCTGTGCGAACTGCGGTGGCTGTGCGGCGGGTGTCCCACTGTGTCCGCGGTCCCGGTTTCAAATGATGGCGCCGGGTGTCAGCACGTGCGCTGATGAAGCTCTTGGATGAGAACTCCATCTACGCACATGCCGCTCCGAGAGTCAGCGCGTACGTAGATGGAGCCCTTGGATGAGAGCTCAATCTGCGCATGCGCCGCTCCGGGCGCCATCACTTGAACCAGCACCATGGACAGACTGGGACACTCACCGCACCGGCCTGCTCCACCACTGAGCCGTCGCCGCTGAAATTTAGCTAATTTCTCCACAAGGTAGAGGGAGACAGAGGACCATAGGAATATAATCACATGCAATAAACCGCATTCACTTCCATGGGTATACTTGATATTCCTTCGGGCCAAGTGAGAATTACAGAGATACCACCGTACTTCTGTCCCATAGTTATCTGCCTCGACGCGTTTCCCCCTGGGATGATTAGGATCCTGAGAAGGTTTCAATGTTTGGAGGCCCCCTGAGGTGCCTAAACAATGGAGCTCCCCCACAAGTGACACCATTTTGGAAATTAGACCGAATTTATGGAGATCAGGGGTGGGGAACCTTTGGCCCGCGGGCCGTATGCGACCCGCAATGAAGTTTTCTGCGGCCTCAGGCAGATTCCTGGGGTCGCAGTGCTCGGGCCGGCTACCGAATCTTGCCGGTGGTCGACGCTTTAAATACACGTCCTGCAAGGATGCGCATTCTGGAGTCACACTTGTGAGTGACTCACATCGCATCACCTGGCATTGCCGCACACTCCCCTGACAGGAGTAAGTCAGCTGCATGTATTTCTATGCAACTGATATGCTCCTGTCTGCCGGAGAGCAGCAGGCCGTGTCGTGTGATGCGATATGCGAGGCTCGCGTGAGTCACACGCAAGTGTGGCTCCAGTCTAGTGTTCACTACTAAACGCGTGAGTACCAGTGCCAGAATGCCCAGGACTTACTTTGAGGGTGGGGTTAGCGTTCTGCGCTCCCATCCCACAGAACACAGAAGACAAGCAGCAGCAGCTTTATGTCTTCCAACGCTGTGCAACCCATAGTACTGTGTGCCCCCTCCCCCAGTGCTGTGTATGTGCACCCCTGTGCCACCCATGGTGCTGTGTGCCCCCTCCTCCAGTGCTGTGTGTGCCCCCCTGTGCTGTGTGCCCTCTCCCCCAGTGCTGTGTGTGTGTGCCACCCATAGTGCTGTGTGCCCCCTCCAGTGCTCTGTGCTACCTTCTAGTGCTATGCGCTGCCCCCAGTCTTGTGCCCCACAGTGATGTCCATGTTCCCCTGTGCTGTCTGTGCCCTCCTAGTGATGTCTGTGCTCCGGAAGTGCTGTCCGTGCCCCCCAGTTCACCCTAGTGATGTGTGTGATGTCTGTTTTACCGCAAGTGTTATACGTTTTCTCCAGTGCCTCCCTAGTGCTGTCCATGCGCCCCAGTGCTATCCGTGCCCTCCTCGTGATGTGCGTGCCCCCCAGTGCTGTCCATGCCCCCCCAATGATGCCTACTCCCCAGTGATATTTGTGCCAACAGTGCTGTCCGTGTCCCCCCAAGTGCTGTCTGTGCCCCTCAGCCATATGCCTCTCAGTGATGTCTGTGTCCCAGTGTCTCTTGTGATGTTTAAGCCCCAGCCCCTCCTGTGATGTGTTATCCCCCAGTGTCTCCTGTGATATATACATGGGGGCATATACATCACTGGATGAGCTGGGGCATATGCATCACAGGAGACACTTGGGTATATACATCACAGGAGGGACTGGAGGTATACACATCACTGTAGGGGCTGGGGCATATACATCACAGGAAGGGCTGGGGCATATACATCACGTTGGAGATGATGGGGGCATATATATCACAGGACGGATGGGGCAAATACATCACATTGGATATGCTGGGGGCATACACATCAAAGGGCACTATCAAATCACTCAAGGTCTAGGGAAATATATATGATTCAAAATAACAAATATTTTTTTCCCCATAAATATTTATTAAATATAAAACCAACAAGTGGTAATCACACTATGGTAAGACAAATTGAAATATTGAATACCAATTTATCCCAGTAAATGGGTTAGGATATCAATTTCTTGACCCTGAATGTCAGGGACAAGGTAAGATATATTTTGTTCTAACAAATTGATACAATTCAAAATAAAGGCACTGTAACGTAAACAAGGAAAAAGACAATCATATATCCCAGAGCAGGACTTAACTTTCTGACTGTAAGATGAATCCAATGCAATACAATTTATACAGCGTGTAGAGCTGCATAAATAGGTATAATAAATATACAGTCCATTGTTCGTCCGAAGATCATATATTACAGATGTCACGTATCCAGGTTATTCCGTTTGTAAACAGTAGCCATCTAAGATGAATGAGGTATGTCTCTGCCTCAACGTGTTTCCCAAGTGAATGGTTCATCAGGAGGCAATTAAAGATTATCCATAGATGTATATCTATGACGCAGTCCCATATATAAGATCAGCGGTGGTGCAGAGAATCCTGGTAGTATGATCCACAGCAGTCAATAAGAGTGTAATCATTATAAGCTTAATATTTTTGGAAGTTGGAGTATTTTTTTTAGATTTGGCTACCTTAGGAGGATATCTGTTTTTGTAGGTAACTATTACTGTGCAGAATTATTAGGCAACTTAATAAAAACCAAATATATTCCCATCTCATTTGTTTATTTTCACCAGGTAAACCAATATAACTCCACAAAATTTAGAAATAAACATTTCTGACATGAAGAAACAAAACCCCCAAAAATTAGTGCACTTTTCTTTATGATGACACTCAACAGCCTACTATCCATAGAATCTATCAGTTGCTTGATCTGTTTACGATCGCAGGAGCCACCACAGCCTCCCAGACACAGATCCGAGAGGTACTGTTTTCCGTCCCTGTAGCTCTCACATTTTATGATGGACCACAGGTTCTCTATGGGGTTTAGATCAGGTGAACAAGGGGGCCATGTCATTATTTTTTCATCTTTTAGACCTTTACTGGCCAGCTACGCTGTGGAGTAGTTGGATGCATGTGATGGAGCATTGTCTTGCATAAAAATCACGTTTTTCTTGAACGATACCGACTTCTTCCTGTACCACTGCTTGAAGAAGTTGTCTTCCAGAAACTGGTAGTAGGTCTGAGAGTTGAGCTTCACTCCATCCTCAATCCGAAAAGGTCCCACAAGTTCATCTTTGATGATACCAGCCCATACTAGTATCCCACCTCCACCTTGCTGGCGTCTGAGTCGAAGTGGAGCTCTCTGCTCTTTACTGATCCAGCCTCTGGCCCATCCATCTGGCCCATCAAGAGACACTCTCACTTCATCAGTCCATAAAACCTTTGAGAAATCAGTCTTAAGATATTTCTTGGCGCAGTCTTGACGTTTTATCTTATGTTTCTTGTTCAAAGGTGGTCCTTTTTCAGCCTTCCTTACCTTGGCCATGTCCCTGAGTATGGCACAACTTGTGCTTTTTGATACTCCAGTAACGTTGCAGCTTTGAAATATGGCCAAACTGGTGGCAAATGGCATCTTGGCAGCTTCACGCTTGATTTTCCTCAATTCATGGGCAGGTATTTTGCGCCTTTTTTGCCCACCACGCTTCTTGTGACCCTGTTGGCTATTTGCCATGAAACGCTTGATTGTTCAGAGATCACACTTCAAAAGTTTGGCAATTTCAAGACTGCTGCATCTCTATGCAAGGCATCTCACAATTTTGGACTTTTTAGAGCCCGTCAAATCTCTCTTCTGACACATTTTGCCAAAGGAAAGGAAGTGGCCGAATAATTAGGCACACCTTATATAAGGTGTTGATGTCATTACACCACACCCCTCCTCATTAGAGAGATGCACATCACCTGATTTACTTAATTGGCAGTTGGCTCTCAAGCCTATACAGCTTGGAGTAGGACATGTATAAAAAGTATCATGTGATCAAAATACTCATTCGCCTAATAATTCTGCACACAGTGTATAAACTGTATACAGCAGTCCCTGCATCTGTTATGTGATATATATGATTTACCAATCTTGTTATCACAAAGAGTTGACTGCACTCCAGGTCGAGACAAACCTGGAAAAGTACCGTATTTTTCGGACCATAAGACGCACTTTTTTTCCCCCAAATGTTGGGGGAAAGTGGGGGGTGCGTCTTATGGTCTGAATATAGGGCTGCGGGGAATGAGGGTGCTGTGGTGGAGCGGGTCATCGTAGCAGCCTGCCGTGACCACGTGGACCCGCTCATTTAATATGCACGCTCATCCTCCCGCCCATCATCTCTCAGCGCTGAAGCCGGCACTGACAGGTGGGCGGGGTGATGGGAAAGGGATAAACAGCCTGCCCGCATGATCACCCCTGGCAACTGCAGCCTGGAGTGATCATGTGTGGCTGTATTCACTGCCCCCCGAACATCATCATCCGTGCGGGGGGCAGTGAATCAGTACACATTACTCACCGTTCCCCTGCAGCATCACGATCTCCTCCTGTCTCCTCCGGTCAGCTGACTTGCGTGGAGACTAGCGGGGCGCACAGCGATGACGTCATCGCTGTGCGCACGTGTCCACACGCAGCCGCCGGCACAGACAGGAGGAGATCGTGATGCTGCAGGGAAACGGGGATGGCTTCACTCAGCGGCGCTGCCGCTGACATAGATGGTAAGAGGAGTGGTGCTGCAGGGAGTGAGGTGAGGTAAGGTAAGTATGAACGTTTATTTATTTTTTTTTTTTATGTGCCACAGGATGCGGCCATACACCAGGATGATGGGGGTATATGAGCAGGATAGGGGTTTATTATGAGCAGCATGGGGAGTATATGAGCAGTACGGGGAGTATATGAGCAGGCTGGGGAGTATATGAGCAGGACATTACCCCATAACAGTGTCAGCAGCAGATCCTCGCCCCATAAGTGTGTCATGACCACATTATTTGCTTAAAATTTTATTTTCCTATTTTCCTCCTCTAAAACCAGGGTGCGTCTTATGGTCCAGTACGTCTTATAGTCCGAAAAATACGGTAGTTGTGAGAAGAAAAGTTGCATGATCAATATCACCGAAAATTAACCGCCACACCAAAGAGAAGTAGCTTCGGCCACCATAGTAGGGGTGAGTCAATTGCTTGATCAAATATAGCCTGGTAATTTTCCCACAGATAATTTTGTGCGGCCCCTGAAGGTTGATAGAAATTCACAAATGGCCCCTGGTAGTAAAAAGGTTCCTCACTCCTGATCTAGATGGTTGGTGAGCAGCTGCAACACCTGGGGGTATCACAGAATTTTATAACGTTGAGCCGCAAAAATGAAAATTATACATTTTTAACCTCAAAAAATGTTGCTTTAATCCCAAATTTGTCAAATTCACTAGGGTAACCGGAGATAATGAACCATACAATTTGTAGTGAAATTTATCCCGAGTATGCCAGTACCCCATATAAAATACTTCTGAGGCAGAGTACAAAACAAAGAAATGAAGGAGCGCCATATTGGCGTACAGATTTAGTTGGAATGGTGTGGGCATGCCAATTTCCCATTGGCAGAGCCCCTGAGGTGCCAGAGCAGCAGAAACCTTCCACAAGTGACCCTATTTTACTAACTGCACTCCTTAATGAATTCATCCAGGGGTGCAGCAAGCATATTGATACTACAGGTGTCACAAAATTGTATCCTATTATGGACAGTGAACAAAAAATAATTACATTTTTACCACTAAAATGTTGTTCTAAACCCCGATTTCCAATTTCCACAAGGGGAACAGGTAAAAAAAAAGCCCATGTTACCAATTTCTCCTGAACGTGGCAATATTCTCCATTTGACCATGCAGTACTGTTTGGCCGCACCACAGGGCTCGGAGGGGAAAGGGCACCATTTGATATTTGGACCACAGATTTTCCTAGAATAGTTTGTGGACTGCATTTGCAGAGCCCCTAAGTGCCAGAACAGAAGAAATCCCCCTCAAGTGACCAAATTTAGGAAATTACACCCCTCTGAGAATTCATCCATGGGTGTAGTGATTATTTAGTCTCTGGAAAACACCATGGTGTCAAACACAGAGAACGGTGCAGAATTAAAAATTGCAAATAAGCCTATGTGCCCAGTACATGTCACGCTCCCCGGCGCCGACTGTCACTCACTGCTCCGGTCTCCGGTCCTCCTGCCCGCGGCGGCCCCTCTCACTCCCCCCCCGGTGCGTCCTACGTGCCTTCCGTCTGCCGGTCCCGGCGTCTCCCTGCGACCCAGCACTCTCTGCCTGGCTCCCCTGCATCTCCTTCAGCTTCCTCCTCGCTTCCTGCACTGGTCTCCGGCACTCGGGCCTCGCGAATGCACATTAGGGCGCGGGTGCGCTCACTCACCTCTTCTTAAAGGGCCAGCGTCCCGGGAACAGTAAATGACTGATACAGGTACATGGTATATAAGATTTCCCTTTCCAGGTGGGCGGTGCCTGTTCAACGTGTTTCCATAGCTAGGTGTTTAGGTCCCTCTGTGCTTTGTCTCCAGAGTAACACTGTCTCTTCCGCACAGCCCGTCTGCCGCCCTGACCTTGTCCAGATTGCCGATTCACCAGGAAGTGTCACGGTGACTGTCTGCTGTGGATCCCGCCATCATCCGTCAGCCTGATCCCGTCACCGGTCCACGGTTCCACCTGGTAACTTCAGCCTGCACATCTCGCTGGATCCGGATCCCTTCTGCTGTTCCTACTCGGCACCTGAACCCGGTTCCAGTTATCCGTCCTACCTACGGCTCCCTTTGGACTGTAGACATCTCCTGTGCAGACTTTTGAAGGACTCATACTCTGTACCTCCAGTGTTCCGGCTACCGTGCATCTAGGCCCTCTGGTGGGGTGATCGGACAGTCCCTGTATAGAGGTTAGCTCCGGGTTGCCTCTCTGGGGGAGTCCGGTTCACAGTCCCGTTAATCCACCTCCAGGATGTTACAGATTGAACAGGCCATGGATTCCGCAGGAGCACAAGCGTCCCAGCTGGCCGGATTACAACAAGAACTGGTACGACAACGCGAGACCCAATCTCACATGCTGGCCTTCATGTCTTCAGTGGACACCCGTCTGAATAATCTTCAAGCAACAGCCAAGTCCCTGTCGGATCAGAACACGGCAGCAGCTTCCGTAGTGGCTTCCTCTTCAACCTCAAGACTCCGCCTAGCTTCTCCGCCCCGGTACGGCGGGGACCCCAAAGACCTGTAGAGGTTTCCTAAATCAATGCTCACTGCATTTCAAGTTGCTTCCACAACTCTTTGCCTCTGATCAAGCAAAGGTGGCCTTTCTGATGTCCCATCTGGAGGGTGAAGTATTGGCCTGAATAAATCCCTTGTGGGAGAAAGAAGATCCGGTGACTACCGACATCCGGGGATTCCTTGAGGCCTTCCGTAACACCTTTGATGAACCAAGACGTACCTCCACGGCGGCCTCTTCGCTCCTTCGGCTACGCCAAGGAACCCTTTCGGTTGGCCAGTGCGCCATCCGGTTCTGCACGCTTGCCTCTGAGTTAGGATGGAACAACGAAGCATTGACAGCAGCCTTCTGGGAGGGCCTCTCCGGCCACATCAAGGATGAATTGGCTTGTCGTGATGTTCCTCCAACCTTGGATGGTCTGGTCTCAGTTTCCAGGAACGATCCAAGGAAGTATCCCAGGAGAGGCGACCGACACGTCACACCTCTACTCCGCAGAGCTCCACCGTCTCTCAGTCAGTGCCATCCGGCAACTCTACTCCCGAACCTATGCAAATAGATCGTCTGGGACAAGCCGAGCAACGCCGAGCAGAGTGGCTCGCCAAGGGTCTGTGTTTCTACTGTGGAAGCGGTACACACCTGCTTCGTTCCTGTCCCGAGAAGCCGGGAAACTCCAAAGCCTAGGGTTGGTAGGAGAGGCCAGCCTAGGTACCGGAACCCTCTCAGACCCGGTTACGCTGACTGTCGAAGTGACAACGGAGGAGACCCGGTTCACGGCAGAGGCACACCTTGATTCGGGGGCAGCGGGCAATTTCGTCTAACAGGCTACGGTGGACAAATATCGGGTACTCGTCATCCCTCTTTTCAAACCCCTCGTGATCGCCTCCATGGACGGGAAACCCCTATCCGAACCAGTATTGTTTATTACCAAACCCGTGGAACTCCATAATGGCGCTCTGCATACCGAAAAGATTGCTCTATATGTCCTCCCGAAACTGGCTCACTCACTCCTGCTGGGCCAATCCTAGTTAGTACATGATTCCTGTCGTCAGTTGGTGCTCTGGAAACATTACTCGTTGGGGCCCGTTTTGCCACGAGAACTGTCTACAGTCTGTACGGCCCGTCCATCAGTCACCGGCACCGGAGTCCCTACCGGGACTGCCTTCCGGGACTGCCTTCCGCATATTGGTCTTTTGTGGACGTCTTCGACAAGGAGGTAGAGGTATTACCGCCACATCGACCCTACGACTGTGCCATCGACTTGCTGCCGGGCACTACTCCTCCCCATGGATGGATCTATCCCTTGTCCCCTGCCGAGACCCAGGCCATGTTGGATTACATTGCAGATAACCTGGCAAGGGGGTTCATCAGGAGATCCTCGTCTCCTGCAGGAGCCAGGTTTTTCTTCGTCAAGAAGAAAGAAGATGACTTACGCCCTTCCATCGACTACCGGGGCTTGAACCAGATCACAGTAAAAAATAAATATCCTCTACCTCTTGTCCCGGAGCTATTCGATCGGCTCGGGGGGCCCGTATCTCACCAAGCTAGACCATCGCGGAGCTTACAACCTGGTCCGTATTTGCGCTGGAGACTAATGGAAAACGGCATTCAACACCCGTGATGGGCACTACGAATACTGTGTGATGCCCTTTGGTCTCTGTAATGCCCCGGCGGTCTTCCAGGAACTGGTGAACGACGTCTTCAGGGATCTTCTCTACGACTGTGTGGTCGTATATCTGGACGAAATCCTGGTCTATTCCCCGGACTTGCCGACCCACAGAAAAAACGTATGACTCGTTCTGCAAAGGCTTAGGGAGAACTGTCTGTACGCCAAGTACGAAAAATGTGTTTGAACGGACGTCCCTTCCCTTTCTGGACTACGTGATTTCTGACACAGGCTTGCAGATGGATCCCGAGAAGATGTCTTCTATCCTCAAGTGGCCTCCTCCCTCCGGACTGAAAGCCATCCAACACTTCCTAGGCTTCGCCAATTATTATGGCCAGTTTATGCCTCACTTCTTTGCTCTGACGGCGCCTCTCTCTGCCTTGACCAAGAAGGGGGGCCAACCCAAAAGACTGGTCTCCTGAGGCCGACGACGCTTTCTGTTATCTGAAACGGGCGTTTGCCTCCTCTCCGTTCTCCACAGACCGGAGTTGAACTGACAATTCACCTTGGAGGTGGATGCCTCCTCAGGAGCCGGGGCCCTGCTTATGCAGAAGTCGTCCACCGGGAAGTTGGTCACCTGCGGCTTCTTCTCCAAAATCTTCTCGGCACCCGAACGCAACTAGACCATTGGCGAACGAGAGCTCCTGGCGGTCAAGCTGGCTTTGGAGGAATGGTGTTACCTGTTGGAGGGTGCGGTATTGCCGGTTATCAATTACACCGACCATAAAAACCTGGAGTATCTGCGATCCGCTCGAAGACTGAACCCGCGACAAGCCCGTTGGTCCCTGTTCTTTGTCCAGTTTGACTTCCAACTACATTACCGGCCCGCGGACAAAAACGTGCGGGCTGATGCCTTGTCCCGGTCCTTCGTTCCGGTAGAGCAAGAGGAAAAGACGAACCAGTCCATCATCTGTCCCAGTAAGGTCATCCCGGTGGCTCCCGTCACCCTGGCACAGATACACCCCCTGGGAAGACCTTCGTCATGGAGACCGACAGACTCCTTCAATGGGGTCATTCTTCTAAAGTGGCCGGACACACCGGTCAGAAGAAAACGTGGAGCGCTATCGTCCGTCACTATTGGTGGCCGTCTCTCCGTAAGGATGTCGTCTCCTTTGTCTCCGCTTGTCCATCCTGTGCCCGAAACAAGATGCCGAAACACCTGCCCTATTGCCGTCGCCTGCCTCTACCGATTCCCTCTGTTCCATGGCAACACATTGCCATGGATTTTATCACAGACTTGCCGTTGTCTTCCGGATATATGGTCACTTGGGTCGTGGTGGACCGATTCTCCAAGATGGCTCACTTCGTCCCCGTGGTCGACCTACCCTTTGCTCCGGAGCTCGCCGATGCCTTCATTCAGCATATCTTCCAGCTGCACGGCTTTCCCTTGCATATAGAATAAAGACTGGGGAACTCAGTTCACCTTGCGCTTCTGGAGAGCGCTCTGTAAACATCTGGGAGTGTGTCTCTGGACTTTTTCTCAACTTACCATCCCCAGTCTAATGGCCAAGTCGAACGTGTCAACCAGGTCCTGACTTCCTTTCTTCGACACTACGTCAACATCCATCATGACGACTGGTCCACGCTACTCCCTTGGGCTGAGTTCTCCCATAATCCTCACGTCAGTGTATCCTCCTCCTCCAGCTCTCCCATCTATGTTGTCTACGGTCTTAAGCCTTCCATCCCATTACCAGTATCCTCCACTTCTGATGTTCCCGCTGCAGATGCCCTGTCCAGGGACTTCTCTAATATCTGGAGTTCTGTCAAAACCTCCCTTGAACGTGCTTCTGCCCAGATGAAGAAACATGCGGACAAGAGACGCCTTGACCCTCCTTGCTTCTCTCCTGGGGATTTGGTGTGGCTTGCCTCCAAATACGTCCGGTTGAAGATTCCATCTTACAAGTTGTGTCCGCGGTACATTGGTCCTTTTCAAGGTCGTCAAAAGGATCGACGAGGTCTCCTACAAACTGCAGCTCCCTGCCACAATGCGGATCCCTAACTCCTTCCATGTATCCTTGCTCAAGCCAGTCATCCTCGGTCACTCCTCCTCCTATTGCTGTCGACTATGTGTATGCGGTAAGAGACATAGTGGCCATGATGAGAGTGCGGGGTAAGCAGTTCTTCCTTGTTGATTGGGAGGGCTACGGTCCCGAAGACCGGTCCTGGGAACCCCGGGAGAACATTGCTGCTCCTCTGCTACGCGACTTCTTGTCCCGGTTGCGGGGAGGGGGGCGTGAGGGAGGGGGTACTGTCAGGCTCCGGTCTCTGGTCCTCCTGCCCACGGCGGCCCCTCTCACTCCCCCTCCGGGGGTGCCTGTTCAAAATGTTTCCATAGCTAGGTGTTCAGGTCCCTCTGTGCTTTGTCTCATGAGTAACAATGTCTCTTCCGCACAGCCCGTCTGCCGCCCTGACCTTGTCCAGATTGCCGGTTCCCCAGGAAGTGTCACGGTGACTGTCTGCTGTGGATCCCGCCATCATCCGTCAGCCTGATCCAGTCACCGGTCCCCGGTTCCACCTGGTGACTTCAGCCTGCACATCACGCTGGATCCGGATCCCGTCTGCTGTTCCTACTCGGCACCTGAACCCGGTTCCAGTCATCCGTCCTACCTACGGTGCCCTTTGGACTATAGACATCTCCTGTGCAGACTTCTGAAGGACTCATACTCATACTCAAAATCATACTCAGACTCATACTCTGTACCTCCAGTGTTCCGGCTACTGTACATCTAGGCCCTCTGGTGGGGTGATCGGACAGACCCTGTATAGGGCTTAGCTTCGGGTTGCCTCTCTGGGGGAGTCCCGTGCACAGTCCCGTGAATCCACCTCCAGGACGTTACAGTTATTGTAGTGCCCGTACATTATGCTCAGCTCGTGCTTCTATAAACCTGCCCCCGTACACTTAAGTGGGCTCTCATCACTCCAATAATGCCAAACATGTGGACGCTACTGTAGTTTAGACACATTGTGGAGCTCAGAAGAGAGGGTGCCTTTGAATTGAGAGCGCAGATTTTTTTGAGGGCTTTTGTGCTACCAGTAACGTGGAAGCCTGCTATATTTCCGTTAGCTGATGATGGACCTGAGTGGGGACTTGTGTTTTTGTAGGTTGAGTTGAATGCCATTTGGTGAAAATGTTGGTACAGAACATTTTGGATGAGTTCACAGTTATCTTGTGCTCCACGCTGAGCACTTACATCGGGGTTTCCATATACATCTCCAAAATCCGTGATTCAGGTGAAACCCGTGACGCTTCAAATCACTAATGAGGCAGCACACTCGGTTTTCCCAGCTGAAGACACTTGCGTCTCTGCAGCATAAATTGACAGGCTGCATTTAGGAAAGCCGCGCTGCATGTCAGTTTACTCTGAGGAGAAAAAAAGTGAAGTGGGCCTAGGATTACTATCAATCCACTGTGCTTCTACCGCAAAATGCTACGGTTTGGACCCAGCTAAAAGACGCTGCCTCCAATATGCTGCTATTCCTGATTGTGGGCACGCATCCTTACATGTAATCCCAATGCAAATGCTCAGCGTCAAGTGCATGATAAATATGAGCCCCGCTATACTGCGATCTTTTAGAGGCAGAATGAAAAAATCAACAGCAGTTGAAGAATTAGGTATAGGTGATTAGGCAGCTTTATTCCACTGGTCAGTACAATTACAGCAATACCAGGTTTATATTTTTTTTTAGATTTGGCGACTAAACACACTAAAAACACTTTTTACATCATTTTTTTTGCATCACTGGATTTTGAAGGCTATAGTTTTTGTCACTCTTCTGCCATGTGAGGGCTTGTTTTTTGCGGCATGAGTTGAAGTTTTTATTGGTACCATTTTCAGTCACATGAAGGGAATTTTGTTTACTTACCGTAAATTCCTTTTCTTCTAGCTCCAATTGGGAGACCCAGACAATTGGGTGTATAGGCTATGCCTCCGGAGGCCGCACAAAGTATTACACTAAAAGTGTAAAGCCCCTCCCCTTCTGCCTATACACCTCCCGTGCTTCCACGGGCTCCTCAGTTTTGGTGCAAAAGCAAGAAGGAGGAAAAAAATTATAAACTGGTTTAAAGTTAATTCAATCCGAAGGAATATCGGAGAACTGAAACCATTCAACATGAACAACATGTGTACACAAAAAACAGGGGCGGGTGCTGGGTCTCCCAATTGGAGCTAGAAGAAAAGGAATTTACGGTAAGTAAACAAAATTCCCTTCTTCTTTGTCGCTCCTTATTGGGAGACCCAGACAATTGGGACGTCCAAAAGCAGTCCCTGGGTGGGTAAAATAATACCTCAGAATAGAGCCGTAAACGGCTCCGTCCTACCGGTGGGCAACCGCCGCCTGAAGGACTCGCCTACCTAGGCTGGCATCCGCCGAAGCATAGGTATGCACCTGATAGTGTTTCGTGAAAGTGTGCAGGCTCGACCAGGTAGCCGCCTGACACACCTGCTGAGCCGTAGCCTGGTGCCTCAAAGCCCAGGACGTACTCACGGCTCTGGTAGAATGGGCCTTCAGCCCTAAGGGGACCGGAAGCCCAGCAGAACGGTAAGCTTCGAGAATTGGTTCTTTGATCCACCAAGCCAGGGTTGATCTGGAAACCTGTGACCCTTTACGCTGGCCAGCGACAAGGACAAGAGTGCATCCGAGCGGCGCAGGAGCGCCGTACGAGAAATGTAGAGTCTGAGTGCTCTCCCCAGATCTAACAAGTGCAAATCCTTTTCACATTGGTGAATTGGATGAGGGCAAAAAGAGGGTAAGGAGATATCCTGATTGAGATGAAAAGGGGATACCACCTTAGGGAGAAATTCTGGAACCGGACGCAGAACCACCTTGTCCTGGTGAAACCCGGGAAAGGGGCTTTGCATGACAATGCTGCTAGCTCAGACACTCTCCGAAGTGACTGCTACTAGGAAAACCACTTTCTGCGAAAGGCGTGCGAGAGAAATATCCCTCATTGGCTCGAACGGTGGTTTCTGAAGAAACATCAGCACCCTGTTCAGATCCCAGGGTTCCAACGGACGTTTGTAAGGAGGGACGATGTGACAAACCCCCTGCAGGAACGTGCGTACCTGTGGGAGTCTGGCCAGGCGTTTCTGAAAAAACACAGAGAGCGCAGAGACTTGTCCCTTAAGAGAGCCTAGCGACAAACCCTTTTCCAATCTGGATTGAAGAAAGGACAGAAAAGTGGGCAAGGCAAATGGCCAGGGAGAAAAACCCTGAGCAGAGCACCACGACAGGAATATTTTCCACGTCCTGTGGTAGATCTTGGCGGACGTTGGTTTCCTAGCCTGTCTCATTGTGGCAATGACCTCTTGAGACAATCCTGAAGACGCTAGGATTCAGGACTCAATGGCCACACAGTCAGGTTGAGGGCCACAGAATTCAAATGGAAAAACGGCCCTTGAGACAGCAAGTCTGGTCGGTCTGGCAGTGCCCACGGTTGGCCGACCGTGAGATGCCACAGATCCGGGTACCACGACCTCCTCGGCCAGTCTGGAGCGACGAGGATGGTGCGGCGGCAGTCGGCCCTGATCTTGCGTAACACTCTGGGCAACAGTGCCAGAGGGGGAAACACATAAGGAAGCTGAAACTGCGACCAATCCTGAACTAAGGCGTCTGCCGCCAGAGCTCTGTGATCTTGAGATCGAGCCATGAATGTTGGGACCTTGTTGTTGTGCCGTGACACCATTAGGTCGACGTCCGGCACCCCCCGGCGGCAACAGATCTCCTGAAACACGTCCGGGTGAAGGGACCATTTCCCTGCGTCCATGCCCTGGCGACTGAGAAAGTCTGCTTCCCAGTTTTCCACGCCCGGGATGTGAACTGCGGAGATGGTGTAGGCCGTGGCTTCCACCCACATCAAAATCCGCCGGACTTCCTGGAAGGCTTGCCGACTGCGTGTTCCACCTTGGTGGTTGATGTAAGCCACCGCTGTGGAGTTGTCCGACTGAATTCGAATCTGCTTGCTTTCCAGCCACTGCTGGAACGCTTTCAGGGCAAGATACACTGCCCTGATCTCCAGAACATTGATCTGAAGTGAGGACTCTTGCTGAGTCCACGTACCCTGAGCCCTGTGGTGGAGAAAGACTGCTCCCCACCCTGACAGACTCGCGTCCGTCGTGACCACCGCCCAGGATGGGGGTAGGAAGGATTTCCCCCTCGATAATGAGGTGGGAAGAAGCCACCACCGAAGGGAAGCTTTGGTTGCCTGAGAGAGGGAGACGTTCCTGTCTAGGGACGTCGGCATCCTGTCCCATTTGCATAGGATGTCCCAATGAAGAGGACGCAGGTGAAACTGCGCGAAAGGGACTGCCTCCATTGCTGCCACCATCTTCCCCAGGAAGTGCATGAGGCGCCTCAAGGGGTGTGACCGACCTTGAAGGAGAGATTGCACCCCTGTCTGTAGTGAACGCTGTTTGTCCAGCGGAAGCTTCACTATCGCTGGAAGAGTATGAAACTCCATGCCAAGATATGTCAGCGATTGGACCGGTGTCAGATTTGACTTTGGAAAATTGATGATCCACCCGAAACTCTGGAGAGTGTCCAAAGTAACGTTGAGGTTGTGTTGGCATGCCTCTTGAGAGGGTGCCTTGACCAGCAGATCGTCTAAGTAAGGTATCACCGAGTGACCCTGAGAGTGGAGGACCGCAACTACTGTAGCCATGACCTTGGTGAAAACCCTTGGGGCTGTCGCCAGGCCGAACGGCAGTGCCGCGAACTGAAGGTGTTCGTCTCCTATGGCGAAGCGCAGGAAGTGCTGATGCTCTGGAGCAATTGGTACGTGGAGATAAGCATCCTTGATATCGATCGATGCGAGGAAATCTACTTGGGACATTGAGGCGATGACGGAGCGGAGGGATTCCATCCGGAACCGCCTGGTCATTACGTGTTTGTTGAGCAGTTTTAGGTCCAAAACAGGACGGAAGGACCCGTCCTTCTTTGGAACCACAAACAGGTTGGAGTAGAACCGTGACCCTGTTGCTGAAGAGGAACCGGGACCACCACTCCTTCTGCTTTCAGAATGCCCACCGCCTGCAGAAGAGCCTCGGCTCGCTCAGGAGGCGGCGATGTTCTGAAGAATCGAGTCGGAGGACGAGAGCTGAACTCCATCCTTCATGAGGAAGCCGCCTTGGAAGCGGCACCTCCGGCGGTCTTTTTAGGGCGTGAATTAGACCGCCATGCGTCGGAGTTCCTCTGATCCTTCTGAGGCCTTTTGGACGAGGAGAATTGGGACCTGCCCGCCCCTCGAAAGGACCGAAACCTCGACTGTCCTCCATCTGTTGGGGTGTTTTCGGTTTGGCCTGGGGTAAGGATGTTTCCTTTCCCTTGGATTGTTTGATGATTACATCCAATCTCTCACCAAACAAACGGTCGCCAGAAAATGGCAAACCCGTTAAGCACTTTTTGGAAGCCGAATCTGCCTTCCATTCCCGTATGCGTATTGCCACCGAATTGGCGGCTGCAACCGCCGTACGGCTCGCAGAGTCCAGGACAGCATTAATAGCGTAGGACGCAAATGCCGACGTTTGAGAGGTTATGGACGCCACCTGCGGCGCAGAAGTACATGTGAGTGCGTCAATTTGCGCCTGACCAGCTGAGATAGCTTGGAGTGCCCATACGGCTGCGAATGCTGGAGCAAAAGACGCGCCGATAGCTTCATAGATGGATTTCAACCAGAGCTCCATCTGTCTGTCAGTGGCATCGTTGAGTGAAGCTCCATCTTCCACTGCAACTATGGATCTAGCCGCCAGTCTGGAGATTGGAGGATCCACCTTGGGACACTGAGTCCAGCCCTTGACCACGTCAGGGGGGAAGGGGTAACGTGTATCTATTAAGGCGCTTGGAAAAACGCTTATCTGGACAAGCTCGGTGTTTCTGGACTGCCTCTCTGAAGTCAGAGTGGTCCATAAACATACTCGTTGTACGCTTAGGAAACCTAAAACGGAATTTCTCCTGCTGAGAAGCTGATTCCTCTACTGGAGGAGCTGAGGGAGAAATATCCAACATTTGATTGATGGACGCAATAAGATTATTCACTATGGCGTCCCCATCAGGAGTCTGCGTTCCATGTCAGAGACCTCACCCTGGGATCTATGAAACACCCCGGGAGAACATTGTTGTTCCAACTGAGGGGGACCAGGGGGCAATGATTCCACAGTGCCCATGGTCTGAGATACCGGTCTGGACTGCAAAGCTTCTAGAATCTTAGCTATAGTCTCAGAAGTCTGTCAGTAAAAACTGCAAACTCCGTCCCTGTCCACCTGGACAGTGTTAGCTGGTGATTCCCCCTGGGCCCCCCTTAGCAGAGGCTCTGGCTGAGCAAGTGCCACAGGGGCCGAGCAGTGCACATAATGAGGGTCAGTGGAACCTGCCGGTAGCGAGGTCATACATGCGGCGCAGGCAGCATATTAAGCCTGTGTTTTGGCACCCCTGCATCTTGTGGGTGCCATGCTGTTGTCTCCCCTGAGCAACACAATAGGGTATATAGCCAGAAATCCACCGTGCACCATACAGTGTAAAGTATAGCCTATAAACATATAATCTATAATTACACTTCTGCACAAGTGGGGCCAGCTCAGGAGCTGATTACCTCCCGCTTAAAGCGGTTGTGTGGCCACCAGCATCCCTGCCTGGGTCCCCCAGAGCTTGTCTCCCCTCTGCAGCGTTAGGGGAGCTGACAGAAATGGCTGCCGGCGTCCTGAGGAGAGGAGGGAGCCGTGGGCGTGACCCAGAAAGTGCGGGAACTGGTGCCCCACTGTGCACAGTGAGGGGGGTGGAGTATGCAAAGCATGCTCCAGCCCTCAGTGCTGCCGTCCTGTACAGCGTCCCGCCCTGCACCTGACTGGCAGGGCTGGGGGCGGGAAGAAAAGAGACAAGGCCGCAAAAGCCGGGGACTCGAGTTATAAGCGCGGCCGCCGTATAAGCGCGGTCAGCGCGGAAGTCCCCGGCGCACTAACAGTCCCAGCCTCTCCGCAGTGAAAACAATGGCGGCGGCGGTCAGCGCGGCAGTCCCCATACACTAACCCACTCAGCGGCGCTGCAGTGTGTAATGGCACAAAACGCAGTCAGCGCTGCGGTCCCCGGTGCACTAGCACACCCAGCAATGCTGGAGTGTTGCTGTGCGCGGTCCCCACGGGGACACAGAGTACCTCAAAGTAGCAGGGCCATGTCCCTGAACGATACTCGGCTCCTATCCAGCAGGGTCCTCAGGAGCTGTGGATGGAGCACGGTCTCCTGTGCCTGGAGACCGAAAGGATCCCACTTCGCCCAGAGCCCTAAGGGGGATGGGGAAGGAAAACAGCATGTGGGCTCCAGCCTCCGTACCCGCAATGGATACCTCAACCTTAACAAACACCGCCGACAAGAGTGGGGTGAGAAGGGAGCATGCTGGGGGCCCTGTTATGGGCCCTCTTTTCTTCCATCCGACATAGTCAGCAGCTGCTGCTGACTAAGCTGTGGAGCTATGCGTGCATGTCTGCCTCCTTCGCACAAAGCAAAAAACTGAGGAGCCCGTGGAAGCACGGGAGGTGTATAGGCAGAAGGGGAGGGGCTTTACACTTTTAGTGTAATACTTTGTGCGGCCTCCGGAGGCATAGCCTATACACCCAATTGTCTGGGTCTCCCAATAAGGAGCGACAAAGAAAATATTTGATTGCTTTCTATTCCACAATCTGTGAGGCAGACTCAAAAAGAAACAGCAAGTAAGGAATAGTTTTCTTTTTACGCCATTCACCATGCTGTAAAATTGATCAGATAGTTTTATACTACAGATCGGTTCGATTACAGAGATACCATATTTATACAGCTTCTTTTTGTTTTGCGCTTTTACATCATAAAAACAATATTATAGGAAAAAAAAAAATTATATTGTTGCATTCGAGAGCTATAACTTTTTTATTTTTTAGCTGACTGAGCTGTATGGTGGCTTGTTTTTTGCTAGACAAAATGACGTTTTCAGAGGTACCATTTATATATACAGCTGACTTTTTGATTGCGTTTTTATTCCACTTTTTTGTCAGCTGTATGTTGAAAAGACGTATTTTGGTACTTTTTATTTTACCGTGTACACTTAAGGGGTTAACTAGCGTGACCGTTTTATAGCTCGGGTTTTTACGAATGTGGCAATACTAAATATGTGTACTTTTATTTGTTTATTTTTTTTTACATATATATTGGATTTTTTTTAGCTCTTTATTTTCTGATTTTTTTTTTAATATTCTCACTTTACCTTTTCCACTTAGTCCCTTTACAGGGCAGCACCTCACAGTGCTCTGATCACAGCTGCAATGTTCTGCAGTTCTTGATCACTGCCAGGACATCTCAGCTGTCAGCACTGCACTGAGAGTGTGTGATCATGCTGCAGGCATGGTCACACAGGCTCTCTGTAGGCTCCCAGTAGTCAGGTAACCTGGAAGTCATGATGACGACCTTGTCACCATGACAATGATCAGGCTCTAGTGATTGCATCATGGGGGTCCCGATTAGCGGGAAGAGCAATACCTCTACTAAACCTCTATGTGTTGCGATTGGTACTGATTGCAGCAATTAGGGAGTTCAACAGCCAGGGACGGCACAGGCACCATCTCTGGCTGTGGGGGCATTGGGTCGGCTGTCAGGTAAGCCGAGCCACTGGCCACGTTCGTGGGAGCACAGCTCCCTGTGCCCTCACAATGGTTAGGACGTAACGGTACATCCCTTGGTTATTAAGTCACGTTGACATAGGACATACTATCATGTCACGCAGTCGTGAAGGGGTTAAAGGGAGTCTGTCAGGTAAGCAGTTCTGGGTGCATAGTTGCTAATCCTTGCCTAAAAGTCCCTTTATCTAATAACATACTTTTTCTTAAAATCTCTTTTTGTATTTTTAAAGATCCTTCATGATATGCTAATGAGCGCAGGGACTAGTCGCAAGGGCGTCCATTCCTGCACGAATTCCGCGCTCCTAGCATGTTATCACACCCATAGGGGCATGCAAACATGCTATTCCATGCCCATGGCCATCATGGGCAGTGACGTCCGTACCTCTGTCCGTTGCACCGCCTCAGAACGCTGGCTTGGGGTTAGTGCGCATGGATCAGAATGCCCCGCACTTCTGGTCATGCGCTCTATAAAGCCGGGTGTTTTTGTCTTGGCTTCAGAGAGGTCTAGTGCACATGATCGGAAGTGCTGTGACTTCTGATCCATGCACACTGACCCTAAGGCCTCCGCCACACATCCGTGAAAACCATGTCCGTGTAAAACGGGCCGTTTTTCGGGTCCGTTTTCCGTTTTTTAGGTCCGTTTTTATGGTATGTGTGGCCTGCGTGTGTATCCCGTATGCTAGCCGTATGTGCGTGTGGAATGTCCGTGTGTGCGTGAGTGAAATAACTGACATGTGTGTGTGTGTTGTCCGTGTGAAATGTACGTGTGTGATGCAAAATGTCGTTACTACATGTCGGAAGACAGAGTAGCGGGATGAGAATGAACTCGGGTGAACTTCACCCGACTTCATTCTCATGCCGCGGCTCTGTCTTTGTGCCGTGTACTGATTAGCGGTCACCTGTGAAGGATTCACCGGTGACCACTAATCCCCCGAGTGACTGAAGTGTCCCCCCCTATCTCATACTCACCGTTCCCCGATCACCGGCGCTGCACGGCGTTCACACTGTTCCGGCGGCTTTTTCTAATTTGAAAAAGCCGGCCGCCCATTAATCAATCTCGTATTCCCTGCTTTTTCAGGATTTTTTCAGGTGTGTGTGTTTTTTTACTGTAACTTACAGATTAATCATGGAAGGTGTCTCATAGACGCCTGACATGATTAATCTAGGACTTATTGGCAGCTATGGGCTGCCAATAACTCCTTATTACCCCGATTTGCCAACGCACCAGGGTAAATCGGGAAGAGCCGGGTACAGTCCCAGAACTGTCGCATATAATGTATGCGGCAATTCTGGGCGGCTGCTGACTGATATTGTTAGGGTGAGGGGCCCCCCATAACGTGGAGCTCCCCATCCTGAGAATACCAGCCTTCAGCCGTATGGCTTTATCTGGCTGGTATTAAAATGGGGGGGACCGCACGCCATTTTTTTTAATTATTTATTTATTTATTTTACTGCACAGTATAGACACGCCCACCAGCTGCTGTGATTGGGTGCAGTGAGACAGCTGTCACTCAGCGTGGTGGGCGTGTCTCACTGCAACCAATCACAGCCGCCGGTGGGCGGGTAAAGCAGGGAATACGAGATTGATTAATGGGCGGCCGGCTTTTTCAAAAGAGGAAAAGCCGCCGGAGTTTTTATAACAGCCGTGCAGCGCCGCGCCGGAGATCGGGGAATGGTAAGTATGAGAGAGGGGGGAACTAACCGCCAGACAGCTAGAGGGACAGACAGACATAGAGACCGACCGACGGACTGAGGGAGAGAACGAAACATAAAAAGAAAAAAGACTGACATCACATGAAAAAAGCACAAAACATACAGGGAACAAACAGAGATGCGTCCGTGTCACTCGGACGTGCGCACAGACCCATTGACTTTCATTGGGTCCGTGCTGCGTGTTGCGTGAATAAAACGGACATGCTGGCGTGAGACACGGACCAAAAAACGCATCACGGAGACGGACTCACGGACATAACCAAAAACGCAATTGTAACCGCAGAGATATAGTAACATTGGTGCACGTTTGGCCGTGTCTCCAGTATACACGGAAACGGACCAAACACGCACGTGTTTCACGGATGTGTGTTTCAGGCCTAAAGCCCGGTGTCTGAGGCGGTGCAATGGACAATGATACAAGTATCACTGTCAATGATGACGTTGGGCCATGGGCACTGAATAGCATGTTAGCTTGTATGTACGCCAACAAGGGCGTGCTAAGAGGGCGTAATGAGCGCAGGAACGAATACCCTTGCGACTTGTCCCTGCGCTCATTAGCATATCATAAAAGATCTTTAGAAATGTTTTATAAAGATCTCTTTATGTATGCTACTAGATACAGGGAAAATTAGGCAGGGATTAAAAATACACACCCAGAACTGCTCGTCGTTCTGGGTGCATATTGCACCTGACAGGTTCCCTTTAAGAGAAAACAATACTAAAAGGTACAATTTAATATATTCTTTAAAAGCAGCCCTGCCCCTATACATTTGATCAAGGTAAAATGTCTGGTAACTTATCACTCATACAGACATATACTAAAGTGGGATTACAAATTCCCCTTCAAACTCAAAATGATGGCCAAAAGTACAAGACCATCTAGAGTTAGAACGCATATTACACATATAACAAATTATAATAGGTACATACAAACATATACAATATACCTCCTCGAAGCCTCTCAGATTCATAAAGGTAGATTTGGTCATAATTATAATATAATTTTTCTTTCATGCTTAGTCTTTGGCTGCGTCTTATAGAATTAGGAGTGTTGACGTTCGTATGGCTCCTGAAGAATAACATGGAAAAAAAAAAAATTAGTTAGTATTCACTAGATATCTACTTTGCATCAGCTTCATTCCTGACATCCCCTTTTGTGACATGTTAGAAGGTTTAAACGTTCTAAAGGTGGCTTTACACGCTACGAGATCGCTAAAGCGATCTCGTTGGGGGTCACGGAATTTGTGACGCACATCCGGCCGCTTTAGCGATGTCGTTGTGTGTGACACCTATGAGTGATTTTGAATCGTCGCAAAAACGTTCAAAATCGCTCATCGGTGACATCGCCCCCTCTTCCCAATTTATCGTTGCTGCTGCAGGTACGATGTTTGTCGTTCCTGCGGCAGCACACATCGCTATGTGTGACGCCGCTGGAATGACAAACATCTCCTTACCTGCGTCCACCGGAAAAGGAGGAAGGAAGGAGGTTGGCAGCATGTTCCAGCCGCTCGTCTCCTCCCCTCTTTTTCTATTGGACGGCAGTTCAGTGACGCTGCTGTGACGCTGAACGAACCGCCCCCTTAGAAAGGAGGCGGTTCGCCAGTCACAGCGACGTCGCTGCACATGTATGTGCGTGTGACGCTACCGTAGCGATAATGTTCGCTACAGCAGCGATCACCACATATCGTGCCACCGACGGGGGCGGGCCGATGCTAGCAATGTCGCAGCGTGTAAAGCGGCCTTTAGGCTATGTGCGCACGTTGCGTAGTGTCCATGCTGAAAATTCTGCAGTGATCTGGCAGCCCATGTGCACTTCAAATCGCTGCAGAAACACTGCATAATGGATGCAGTGTGTCTGCAGAATAGATGCCGATTTCATGCGCTGTGGATGCTGCCTCTCCCATAGGCCTCTTATACACGTTCGTGAAAAACCACGCACGTTTTTCACGGACGTGTCAGAGGTGCGTTTTGCCCTCCGTGAGCCGTGTTTATGGCACTACGTGTGTTCTCCGTGTGTTATACGTGATAACACACGAAGAACCGGAACTTTCTGCTCACCTGTCCCTGGCATCGCTGTCCGTGGTGCTGATCTTCGGTCTCCGGTCCTGCCGACTCCCCGCTTCTGCAGCTTCTGGCCGCAGTGAAGTGAATATTCAATTAGCATAATGAGCGGCGGTCGGCAGCAAGTGACAGCAGCGGCAGAGACTGCAGGGCTGGAGAAGGTGAGTAAAGTTTTGTTTTTTTCTCACACACATGTCTTTTCTCCGGTGCGTGTCACACAGAACACATCCGTGTGGTCCATTTGCATTACGTGTGACACGTTTGCATTCTGTGTGACACCCGTGATGCCGGAGAGAAAACGGACATGTCAGCGTGAGAAACACGTAAGTACGAAACGGACACACGTTCCGTGCGCAAATACTTACGTGTGTCCAGAACCATAGGAATACCTAGGTCTACGTGTGTACGTGTCTCCGGTACGTGAAAAAACTGCCAAACACGTACCGGAGGCACGTACGTGTGAAAGAGGCCATAGACAGAGTAAGAGCAGCATCCAAAGCGCACCAAATAAGTGACAGTTGCTTTTTTGAGCGCAGCGATTAAGATCAAAATTTCAGCATGCAAATCGCTGCGCTCTCAAACACAACGTGCGGATGGATTTTGCACAATCTTCATAGATTGTGCTGGGGACGCAGGACACATGCATTTACGCTGCAGTGCTAAACACAGTGTAAATGCATGAAATTACGCAACGTGCGTACATAGCCTTAATGTGACATTAAACACCGTTGGGTATTTTCTGTCACCTAGGCCTCTTCATTGTCACTTCAAATGTGAAATGTATGTGATAGTAAAATAGTTTTGTAAATTTTGTTGTAAAAATGAGAAATTGCTGATAAACGTTTGTTTAACCCTTCTAGCTTCCTAACAAAAAAAAAAAATTTCAAAAATGGGGCTGATGTAAAGTAGACAGGTGGGAAATGTTATTTATTAACTATTTTGTGTGATGTAAATCTCCGGTTTAAAAGCGTAAAAATTCAGTTTGAAAATTGCAAAATTGGCTCTGTCATTAAGAGGTTAAGGCAGAAAGATAACCGGCAATGTTCAATTGAGGAAAGGGAAGCAAAGCATCACCAAGGAGTACACCCAGCGTTTGGAGACGTCCATGGCTTCCAGATTTCAGGCAGTCCCTTCGAGACCAAGGATGCACTGGTTCGTCCTTGGCCGTGTCAGCCCTATGTGGGAGCCCGCGGTAATCCCTGCACTTGTCTGCTGATCTGATAAGCAGATATAAGCAGCTAAAAGGAGCGGGTGGATCAGACTATCAAAAATCAATAAAAAAAAAATGAAAAAACCCCCCCCCCAAAAACTAAAGTTCAAATCACCGCCCTCATTGAAAATAAAACAGTTAAAAAATGACACACATATTTAGTATCGCCGCTTTCAGAAATGCCTGATCTATCAACATATAAAATCAATTTATTTGATTGGTACACGGCGTAGCAAGAAAAGAAATTCCAAACGACAAAATTACGTGTTTTTTTTGGTTGCCGTAACATTGCCTTAAAATGCAATAACAAGCAATAAATACAGCGCATCTACCCAAAACTTCTGAATTTTTCACCCCTTACATAAAAGAAGTATACATGTTTGGTATCTATGAACTCGTACCTGAGGCATTATACAGACATGTAAGTTTTGCCATATAGTGAACATGGTGAATAAAAAAAACCAAAAACCACACCATTGTGGAATTTCACAATTTCTCCACATGTGGATTTTTTTCACCACTTTCCAATAAACTATAGAGTAAAATGAATGGTGTCATTCAAAACTATTATTTAAACTTAAGCGGGCTTTAGACACAACGACATCACTAGCGATGTCGCTGGTGAAAGCACCCGCCCCCATCGGTTGTGCGTCACGGGCAAATTGCTGCCCGTGGCGCACAACATCGTTAGGACCCGTCACACATACTTACCTGCCTAGCGATGTCACTGTGGCCGGCGAACCACCTCCTTTCTAAGGGGGTGGTTCGTTCGGCGTCACTAAGCGGCCGCCCAATAGAAGCAGAGGGGCGGAGATGAGCGGGCTGAACATCCCGCCCACCTCCTTCCTTCCTCATTGCGGGCGGCTGCAGGTACGGTGATGTTCCTCGTTCCTGCGGTGTCACACATAGCGACGTGTGCTGCCGCAGGAACGAAGAACAACCTGCGTCCTGCAACAGCAACGATATTCGGGAAAGGAACGAAGTGTCAACGATCAGGTAAGTAATTTTGATCGTTTCACGCGCAACGACGTCGCTAACGAAGTCGGATATGCGTCACGAATTCCGTGACCCCCAACGACATCTCGTTAGCGATGTCATTGCATGTAAAGCCCGCTTTAAAGAAGAAAAAAACCTGTAAAAAAATAACTTAATAGATTAGATTTTTATTTTTTAAAACTTTTTTTTTGTTACTAGTCCCTCTAGTATAGGGATCAGCAGTCTGATTGCTGCTGCATTTTTTCTGATGAGAGCTGTACAGCTCTGATCATAAAAGGTCACTGTTCCCTTAATAGCCACAGCTTACGCGGTTCTTAGGCTGGAAACACACTTATGCGTGTAAAATCGGTCCGACTTTCATGAAAAAAACTCGGCCGATTTTAGTGCACGTTAGGTCAGTGTGCAATGCAAGTGCAATGCTTTTTTTTGTTTCCAGGCTAGCAGAGCGTGTGTAATGCGTGTGTGATCCATGTATGATCCTTTTATTTTTTCACTCAGCAGCTGTCATCTGCCATTCAGCTCTGCTTCTTGGCCGCTGACAGCAGCCACAGACAGAGCAATGTAGCAGAGCTGAATAGCCGATGACAGCAGACACAGACAGAGCTGCACGATCAGAATGAAGTCGGATGAACGTCACCTGACTTCATTGTCATCCCACGGCTCTGTCTGTGTGACATGGCCTGATTTTCGGTCACCGGTGAAGGTCTCACCGGTGACCGCAAATCCCCTGAGTGACCACAGTGAGCCGCCCCGTCACTGAGGTTTCCCGTGGCCACAGCAGAAGTCCTCCCGCTGAGATCTGTGGCTGCGGGTAACCTGAGTGACGTTATCGCTGATAGCGCGACTCACTTCAGTCGCTGCGGGTAGCTCACAGAGAGCGGTCGTGGTCTGTGACCGCTCTCTGTCAGCTTCCGATGTAGCAGAGCTGACAGCGTCGAGGGACCTCTGTGGATTACGTCGGACATGGAAGGGTATTTGGGGTCTTGAATAAAGTGGTAAAAGAGGGTTTTTTATTTCAAATAAAGGATTTTTGGGTGTATGTCTTAATTTTCTTAATCTTACAGGTTAATCATGGAAGGTATCTCGGGGAGACGCCTGCCATGATTAATCAAGGACTTAGTGGCAGCTATGGGCTGCTGCCATTAACTCCTTATTACCTCGATTGCCACCGCACAAGGTAATTCGGGATGGCCGGGTACAGTCCCGGGACAGTCGCATCTAATGGATGCGGCTATTCCGGGCGGCTGCTGGCTGATATTGTTAGGGTGGGGGGCTCCCCATAACGTGGGGCTCCCCATCCTGAGAATACCAGCCTGCAGCTGTGTGGCTTTACCCTGGCTGGTATTAAAATTGGGGGGAACCGCACGCCATTTTTTTTTTTTATTTTTTTTTTTACTGCATTATATAGACCCACCCACTGGCAGCTGTGATTGGTTGCAGTGAGACAGCTGTCACTCATCGTGGGAGCGTGTCTGACTGCAACCAATCATAGGCGCCGGTGGGTGGGGAAAGCAGGGAATACGAGATTGAATAATGAGCGGCCGGCTTTTTCAAAAGAGAAGCCGCCGGAGCAGTATGAACGCGGTGCAGCGCCGCGCCGGTGACTGGGGATCAGTGAATATGAGAGAGGGGGGAGAGGGATAGACCGACATGGACAGAGAGAGAGACAGACCGACAAGAGAGAGAATAGAGACCGAGAGGGAGAGACCGACTGACAATAATCGCATGTTTCTCAAAACACTGGAAATGAGTGAGGTCTCACAATGTCGGTCAATCTCTATGATTGACCGACATTGTTAGACCTCACTCATTTCCAGTGTTTTGAGAAACATGCGATTAATGTATTTAGAAAAACGAATGTCAGTAGGATGGTGTGAGTGCCGGTCCATGTGACATGCTTTTTTTTTTCACGCTCCCATAGAGTTGCAATGGAGAGACTCGTGCGTGAAACTCTACAAATAGCAGCCTGCTGCGATTTTTTTTCTCAGTCCAATTTGGACTGAGAAAAAAATAGCAGATAGGAGCTGCCTCATTGTTTAACATGTGTCCGAGTGCAATGCGAGAATTTTTCGCATTGCACTACTGCGAGAAAATCGCAAGTGAGAAGCCGGCCTTAGACAAACTATGATATGGAAGTGTCAGGATCATCACATGACCTGACGCTACCATAGCAACCATCGGTACCCCGTGATCACTTCACGTGGCTGCAGATGGCGGCGAGGAAGCGCACGGTCCCCGCCGTGGCCATTTAAATCACGCTGCCGCACTTTGGCCGAGCGACTTAACAGGGAAACAGGTGCGGGTGGATCTTGGATCCAATTAGGGGGAGGGGGACAACTACATCAATTTTTTCACTAAAATTAGTAATTACTTCCGCTGTTGTAGTTGTACAAGCTATCTAGCTTTCTCTATCTATATATCATCCATCTATCTATATTATATAGCTATATATCTAAGTCATCTATCTCGGTCTACTGTTTCTAGTATCTATATCAGTCCATATATCTGACTATCTAGCATTTATCTATGATTTTTCTGGCTTTGCACAAATTTTACACATAAAAAAACATTAATATAGATCATATAGAGCAGGGGGAGAATACAGAGCACAGGAGATCAGCGGCGCCCCCAGGTGATGCTGCTGTCAGCTTGTTGCTCTTGATCAGCCTGCAGCAGCTCATCATATAGAGCAGGGGGAGAATACAGAGCACAGGAGATCAGCGGCGCCCCCAGGTGATGCTGCTGTAAGCTTGTTGCTCTTGATAAGCCCACAGCAGCTCATCACATAGAGCAGGGGGAGAATACAGAGCACAGGAGATCAGCGGCGCCCCCAGGTGACGTTGCTGTCAGCTTGTTGCTCTTGATAAGCCCGCAGCAGCTCATCATATAGAGCAGGGGGAGAATACAGAGCACAGGAGATCAGCGGCGCCCCCAGGTGATGCTGCTGTCAGCTTGTTGCTCTTGATAAGCCCGCAGCAGCTCATCATATAGAGCAGGGGGAGAATACAGTGCACAGGAGATCAGTGGCGCTCACAAATGATGCTGCTGCAGGCTTTTTCCTATTCATAAGCCGACAGCAGCTCATCACATAGCGCAGTGGAGAAATATAGTGCACAGGAGATCAGCGGCGCCCGCAGGTGACGCTGCTGTCAGCTTGTTCTTATTCATAAGCTTGCATCACCAAATCACAGCGCGGGGAGATATTACAGCGCACTGTAGAGGCTAAATTCCAGTTGGCTAAAGGACCTTTCCTGACATCATGTCCATGGCCTCCACCAACATAACTGATATCACGAAGATACTTCATGTGGTCATGGAGTTGTTTATAACAGAATCAGGGAGTCTGGGGGTAAGACGTCCAGATGTAGGGGGAAAGTAAGGGGGGGGGTACCTCCCCCTTGCATGATTATAGTGGATGGCGGGAAACTTTGCCACGCCTACCAACCAAGCCAGTAATCCCTACTAACCAAAATGGTCACGCTCACTTCCCAGACAGGTCCTTCTAGCCACAACCCACAGAGCAGACAGCTGCACACAGGGGACGGGGAAGAGAGAGTACGGAATACGAAGAGGGTGCAGGGTACTGTGTGGCAGCAGGGAGTCAAAATGACATTTGCAGTGATACTGTCACGCTCCCCGGGTCCTCCGCTCCGCTCCCCGGCTCACCTGCCACGCTCCCCGCTCTCCAGCCTCCTTTGGCCGCGCTCCCCAGGCTCCCTGGTCCCCGCTCCCGGCGCCCGTCGGCTTCCCAGCCCCTGGCCGGCGCTGCTGCTTCCTCCTCTCAGCTTCCTGCCCTGGCTTCTGGCACCCGGGCCGCGCGCATGCGCATTAGGGCGCGCGCGCGGTCACTGACCCTTTCTTAAAGGGCCAGTGTCCACTGACAGGAAATGATGCACACAGGTACAGGGTATAAAGGGGATTAATGTCCAAGGGGGCGGGGCCTGTTCTTCGTGTTTCCCAAGCTAGGAGTCAGGTCTCCTTGTGTTCCTGTGAGATACTTACCTCTCTCTCTTTTAGAGCCGAGCCTGCATTGCCATCCGGTCCTGCTGTATCTCGAACCCCGAACGCTGCCTATCTACCATCCTGACAGTCCATACCATCCCGGTTCCCTGCGGTGACCCGTCATCTTGCTCCAACGGTTCCGGACCCCGCCTAACATCATCCCGGCTTCCGAACCTGAGCTCCGTCACCCGGACCACCATCAGTGACCCCGTGGTCCCAGGGACTTCTCCATTGTGTTCTAAGTGCACGGACTGTTCTGCTACCTAAAGTGCTCCGGCTACCGGACTCCGTTCCCTCTTCGGGGAGTTCGGTCCAGTGGATCCACCTCCCGGGTCTGCCCATCCATCTGGCCCTAACAGTAAGAACAGGCCATGGATCCCGCCGAAGCGCTAGCGGCCTTGCAAGAGGAACTCCAACGCCAGCGTGAAGTCCAGACCCGCATGCTGAACTTTATGACTTCCGTGGACGCCCGCCTGAACACGCTACAAGCCTCGGTCACATCTTCTGCGCCCCGGGTCTCCACTAGTCAATCCACGGCTCCCGCTCCCGTGGCAGCCTCTTCGGATGCTTCCAGACTTCGTTTGGCTTCACCACCCCGTTACGCCGGAGATCCCAAGACCTGCAGGGGGTTTATAAACCAATGCTCCCTTCATTTCACGCAGCTGCCGCATTTGTTTGCCTCCGACCAAGCCAAGGTCGCCTTCATAATGTCTCACCTAGAGGGCGAGGCACTGGCGTGGATGAACCCCTTGTGGGAGAAGGAGGACCCTATGACCAAGAATCTCCAAGAGTTCCTGCAGGCCTTTCGCAGCACCTTTGACGAGCCGGGACGCGCCTCCGCGTCTGCTTCATCTCTTCTCCGGTTACGTCAAGGAACTCTGACGGTGGATCAATACGCCATCCGTTTCCGCACCTTGGCTTCAGAACTCGGGTGGAATAACGAGGCCCTAACAGCCGCCTTCTGGGAAGGACTCGCGGGTCGAATCAAAGATGAGCTGGCTGGACGTGACGTACCGTCCACCCTGGACGCCCTGATTACCCTAGCGACTCGAGTGGACATTCGCTTTCAGGAGCGGTCCAAAGAGGTGTCCCGTGAGAGACGTCCGGTACGGCATGCCTCTCCTCCACAGAAGCCCGCCGTACTCCAGTCAACGACCTCTGGTGCCTCCGTCCATGAGCCCATGCAGATCGACCGTGTGCGACAGTCTGAACAACGTCGAGCAGAGCGACTCGCCAAGGGTCTCTGCTTCTACTGCGGAGAGGGCACACACCTGCTACGCGCCTGTCCAGAGAGGCCGGGAAACTCCAAAGCCTAGGGTTGGTAGGAGAGGCCACCCTAGGTGCTGGGACTCTCTCAGACCCGGTTACATGGACTGTGCAAGTGACAACGGGAGAGACGCGGTTTACGGCTGAGGCGTACCTCGATTCTGGGGCAGCAGGCAATTTTATCCAGCAGGCCACGGTGGACAAATACCAGGTGCCTGTTACTCCACTCGCCAAACCTCTTGTGATTGCCTCTGTGGATGGGAGACCCCTCTCTGACACCATCTCCTGGATCACCAAGCCGCTTGAACTGCGTATCGGCGCTCTGCACACCGAGAACATCGCTCTCTACGTCCTCCCACACATGTCACATCAAATCCTGCTGGGTCTTCCTTGGTTGCGGACACACGAACCTTCAGTCAGCTGGGGCACTGGCGATATCACTCGATGGGGGTCTTCTTGCCATGATACCTGTCTGAAGACCATAAAACCCATCCGGCGACCTCCGGTTCCAGAGACCCTACCGGGACTACCCTCAGCCTATTGGTCCTTCGTAGACGTCTTTGATAAGAAGGAGTCAGAGGTACTTCCGCCACATCGCCCTTACGATTGTGCCATTGACCTGCTCCCGGGAACTACACCACCTCGAGGAAGGATATATCCATTGTCTCCAGCCGAAACAAGGGCCATGTCTACGTACATCACAGAGAGCCTGGCTAGGGGATTCATTCGGAGATCCTCCTCTCCTGCTGGAGCTGGCTTTTTCTTTGTAAAGAAGAAAGAGGGCGACCTACGACCATGCATAGACTACCGGGGATTGAACCAAATTACCGTAAAAAACAAGTACCCCCTGCCGCTCATCCCCGAATTGTTTGATCGGCTCAGAGGAGCTCGTGTCTTCACCAAGTTGGATCTTCGGGGTGCCTACAACCTGGTCCGTATTCGCTCAGGGGACGAATGGAAGACCGCGTTCAACACTCGTGATGGGCACTATGAATACTGCGTGATGCCCTTCGGCCTGTGTAACGCACCAGCCGTCTTCCAAGAATTAGTGAACGACGTGTTCCGGGACCTTCTCTACGTCTGTGTGGTGGTATATCTGGATGACATCCTTGTCTTCTCTCCGGACCTCCAGACCCACCGTAAGAACGTGCAACAGGTTCTACAAAGACTGAGAGAGAATCGTCTGTACGCCAAGTACGAGAAGTGTGTCTTCGAACAGTCTTCTCTCCCCTTCCTGGGTTACCTCATCACCGAGACCGGACTGCAGATGGACCCAAAGAAGGTCTCTGCCATTCTCAACTGGCCTCCTCCTTCTGGACTGAAGGCAATCCAACGTTTTCTGGGATTCGCCAATTATTACCGCCAGTTCATTCCTCACTTCTCTGCTCTGACTGCTCCTCTCTCCGCCTTGACCAAGAAGGGGGCTAATCCAAAGGACTGGTCACCTGCGGCCGACGCCGCGTTTGGCTCTCTAAAGCGAGCCTTTGCCTCCTCTCCTGTACTCCACCGTCCAGAGTTAAACCGCCAGTTCACCTTGGAGGTGGATGCCTCCTCCTCAGGAGCCGGAGCAGTGCTCATGCAGAAGTCCTCCTCCGGGAAGATGGTGACTTGCGGTTTCTTCTCCAAGAGCTTCTCCGCCCCTGAACGCAATTACACCATCGGTGACCGAGAGCTATTGGCAGTCAAACTGGCTCTGGAGGAATGGCGCTATCTCCTGGAAGGTGCAGTGTACCCCGTCATTATTTACACGGACCACAAAAACCTGGAATACCTGCGGTCTGCTCAGCGACTGAACCCCCGGCAAGCCAGGTGGTCCTTGTTCTTTGCCCGGTTCGATTTCCAGCTCCATTTCCGACCCGCGGACAAGAATGTACGTGCTGATGCCTTGTCTAGGACTTTCATGCCCATGGAGCAGGAAGAGGAGACATCCCAACCCATCGTCTGTCCAAGTAAGATTATTCCGGTGGCTCCTGTCACCCTGGCCCAGATACCGCCCGGGAAGACCTATGTCTCTGAGACAGACAGGCATAAAGTGCTACACTGGGGCCATGCCTCGAAAACAGCCAGTCATGCTGGTCAGAAGAGGACATGGGGTGCGATTGTACGTCATTACTGGTGGCCATCCCTTCGCACGGACGTCGCCTCTTTTGTCTCTGCTTGCTCTTCTTGTGCCAGGAACAAGACGCCCAAACACCTGCCATATGGCCGTCTTCTGCCTCTGCCCATACCCTCAGTTCCCTGGCAACACATTGCGATGGACTTTATTACGGACTTGCCATTGTCCTCCGGACACACAGTCATATGGGTCGTGGTGGATCGGTTCTCTAAAATGGCCCATTTCGTCCCTATGGCTGGACTGCCCTCTGCCCAGGAACTCGCGGACGCCTATATACATCACATCTTCCGCTTGCACGGCTTTCCATCACACATTGTGTCCGACAGAGGAACTCAGTTCACCTCCCGCTTCTGGAGGGCTCTCTGTAAACATCTGGGAGTAACGCTGGACTTTTCCTCTGCCTACCATCCTCAGTCGAACGGCCAAGTGGAACGGGTCAATCAGATATTGACCACTTTCTTACGTCACTACGTCAACGCCCATCATGATGATTGGTCCACACTTCTTCCTTGGGCGGAATTCTCCCATAATCACCACGTCAGTGAGTCCTCCTCCTGTTCTCCCTTCCATGTCGTCTACGGACTTCAGCCGTCTGTCCCATTGCCTGTATCCTCTTCCTCGGACATCCCTGCTGCTGATGCAGTACTCCGTGACTTTACAACCATTTGGGACTCAGTTAAGGCGTCCCTTGCACGTGCATCCCTGCGGATGAAGAGACACGCGGACAAGAGACGTCTGGATCCTCCATGTTTCTCTCCGGGAGATCTCGTCTGGCTTGCTTCCAAGTACGTCCGATTGAAGTTACCATCCTACAAGCTGGGACCTCGCTACATCGGACCGTTTAAAGTCATCGGCAAGATCAATGAGGTCTCCTACAAACTGCAGCTTCCGGCCACGATGAGGATACCCAACTCCTTCCACGTCTCTCTGCTCAAGCCGGTTGTCCTTGGTCCCTTCTCCGCTGCTGCCAGTCCGGCCCCTCCTCCTATTGCTGAGGACGACATCTATGCGGTAAGGGATATCGTGGCCATGAAGACCGTTCGAGGCCGACAGTTCTTCCTGGTGGACTGGGCAGGGTATGGTCCTGAGGATAGATCCTGGGAGCCCAGGGAGAATGTGGGCACTCCGCTGATCCGTGCCTTCCTGTCCCGGTTGCGGGGAGGGGGGCGTGGGGGGGGGTACTGTCACGCTCCCCGGGTCCTCCGCTCCGCTCCCCGGCTCACCTGCCACGCTCCCCGCTCTCCAGCCTCCTTTGGCCGCGCTCCCCAGGCTCCCTGGTCCCCGCTCCCGGCGCCCGTCGGCTTCCCAGCCCCTGGCCGGCGCTGCTGCTTCCTCCTCTCAGCTTCCTGCCCTGGCTTCTGGCACCCGGGCCGCGCGCATGCGCATTAGGGCGCGCGCGCGGTCACTGACCCTTTCTTGAAGGGCCAGTGTCCACTGACAGGAAATGATGCACACAGGTACAGGGTATAAAGGGGATTAATGTCCAAGGGGGCGGGGCCTGTTCTTCGTGTTTCCCAAGCTAGGAGTCAGGTCTCCTTGTGTTCCTGTGAGATACTTACCTCTCTCTCTTTTAGAGCCGAGCCTGCATTGCCATCCGGTCCTGCTGTATCTCGAACCCCGAACGCTGCCTATCTGCCATCCTGACAGTCCATACCATCCCGGTTCCCTGCGGTGACCCGTCATCTTGCTCCAACGGTTCCGGACCCCGCCTAACATCATCCCGGCTTCCGAACCTGAGCTCCGTCACCCGGACCACCATCAGTGACCCCGTGGTCCCAGGGACTTCTCCATTGTGTTCTAAGTGCACGGACTGTTCTGCTACCTAAAGTGCTCCGGCTACCGGACTCCGTTCCCTCTTCGGGGAGTTCGGTCCAGTGGATCCACCTCCCGGGTCTGCCCATCCATCTGGCCCTAACAGATACCCATCAACAAACTCCTTGCTCAGTTGACATCACAGGAAGTAGCAAAATCCCGGCAGGAGCGGTCACATGACTGCTCTGAGGCGGGGTAGAGGGGCTGACAGCAGGGCCGGTAAGTAGTTGCTTGGTATCTATTACCTGCCCCTATGTATGCCAATAGTGAAAAAAGCAAACAAAACAAAATAAGCCGGATAACCCCTTTAAGTTAAGTTTAACTTCATATAAAAATATTAATCTTTTATTTCCATTATTGCATGCCAGCAAACTACTTACGTAACATTCTCCGCAGTAGCATCCACGGCAAGTCTGGACTCAGTGGTCCTTGCTGACGGTCTGTAGAAACATACACATCAAGAGTTTTAGTGTTACAAGTTGAAAAAATGCAATTTTAAATAATAAAACCATCAATGTGGAGGGTGGATTGTCCTAGAAAATGTGGAGTAAAGACATGTTTCTTGTTCTCCTGCTCTTGGCTTCTGATCCACAAACAACAGCTACTCTGAGATTGATAGAGGCCCCTATAGATTTATGGCATGGCGGACACATTGTTGCACAGAAACCCCCCAGAGGTGTTTGGAAGCGGGAACAGCGAGAGTAATCACGCAAAAGAGCTTTGAAAATCCGAATCGACTAAGAACATCTATACACCATGATTATTGGGCTCTTCACAGCCTAAAAATACAGCCCGCTCCTACCCTAGAAGTGGAGCAACTGGAGATTCTCCAATTCAGGCACTTCACCTCATCTCTCCCTGAATCCCTCATACAGTGGGAAATTGGGTAAAGGTTTTTGGGGTTGATGTCCACTGTGTAGCATCCAAAAACACAGCTGGCATCAAGCCTCAGTGTTAGAAATGGAGAGGTGTCTTTCACCCCCATTACTAACACAGTAAAATTTCAACCCCTTCACCCTCGAGCCTGTTTTCACCTTCATGGCCGCGCCATTTTTTCAATTCTGACCAGTGTCACTTTTTGAGGTGAAATCTGGAACGCTTGAACAGACCCCAATGATTCTGCAACTGTTTTTTTCGTGACAGATTGTACTACATATTGATGAATTTAGGACAATATCTTTTTTACATTCCTGAAAAAAAATGGAAATTGGCAAAAATGTTGAAAATTTTGCATCTTTCAATTTTTCTGACATTAAACCAGAAAGTTATGTCACACAAAAAAATTAAATTACAGTTCCCACATGTCTACTTTACATCAACACAATTTTTGAATTTTTTTTTGGTTAAGAAGTTAGAAGGGTTCAAAATTTATCAGCAATTTTACAACAAAATTTACAAAGCAACTTTTTTTTTTTTTTTTTAGGGACCATTTCACATTTGAAGTGACCTTAAGTTTACTATTTTGGAAAATAGATAGACCCCCCCCCCAAAGAATGTATATAGATGTGTGGTGAGCACTTTGAATACCTAGATGGTTTAGGGGATTTTATAAATTTGTGACTTGAAAATGAAAAAAAAATTAAAAAAAAATAAAATCAATTTTACCACAAAAATGTTCTTTTAGCCTCTTTTTTTTCATTTTCACAAGGGCAACAGGATAACTTGGACCCCACAATTTATTGGGCAATTTCTCCCGGGTATAATGATGCCCCATATGTTGTAGGAAACCATTTTATGGGTGCATGGCAGGGCTCGGATGGGAAGAAATGACGTTTTGGAGCGCAGAATTTGATGTAATGATCTGTAGGTGTCATGCTGCATTTGGAGAGACCCTGATGTGGCTAAACAGTGGAAAGCCCCCAGAAGTGAACCAATTTTGGAAACTAGACTCCCCAAGGAATTCAAGTAGATGTGTGGTGGGCCCTGTCAAACCCCAGGTGTTTTAGGGAATTTTGTGCCATGAAAATAAAAAAAAAATACATTTACCACAAAAATGTTCTTTCGATTGCATATTTTTCCTTTTCACAGGGGCAACAGGATAAAATGGACCCCAAAATTTGTGGGCAATTTCTCTTATCCTGATACCCCATATGTGGTGACAAAACAATGTTTGGACACACGGCAGGGTTTGGAAGGGAAGAAGTGACATTTTGGAGCCGGCACCTGTTATGTGAATTTAATAATGTGGTGGTGTCTGGTTGGCAAGTGTGTGTTGTGTAGAATACATCAGATTGGCATGTGTGAGATGTGAAGAGCGTGTCAGGTTGGCATATGTGAGTTATGCAGAGTACATCACATTGTCCATCAGGTTGTCGTGTGTGTCATGTAGAGTACATCAGGTTAGCGTGTGTGTTTGGTTGAGTGCATTAGGATGGCATGTGTGAGTAGGATTTAAACCAGATCAGAACCCCAATTTGCAGACACGATGTTTCGGCGTGATTGCCCCTCGTCAGTGCAAATTTTGGGAACTGATCTGGCTTATGAGACGCTATAGTGGGGACCACGGGGAAAACTATTCTCCTTACGGAGACCTGACAAACCAGTCTGGCGGACAGTGAGGGGTCTTAATAGCTGCAAAGCCCCTCTGGGAAATATTCAAATTGTCTCTCCAGGAAAGAGACAAACTCTAGTGCCACCTATTGGAAGTAGCAATCCTAAAAGTCAAAAGTGGCCTTTTAAACAAGCCATTTCATATGACTTAGGATTTAAACCCTGAAAATGTAGAAGTTTATGAATGCACTCAAAGCATGTCCAGGGTATAGCCATGCAGAAAACTGGAGTTTTATATAAAATACCAACAATCAAAAACAAATCCTGGCCAAAATCAAGCTTGGACACTGATCAGTGATGTGCGTCACTCAGCAGTGGCTCGGTGGCTGCAGGATGCACACACGTATGTATTTGCAGGGTAGCAACACCACCCACGTGTCAGGCTCTGGTGCCGTGCAGTTAGAAACCGCAATCACCTTCTTGGGCTCACAATGATGATGTAAAGTAGACATGTGGGGAATGTTATTTACTATTTTGGTGACATATCTCTCTGGTTTAAAAGCTGTAGGGAATCAGCTCTGGTAGATAATGGCAGGGGTGCAGTAATGAGGCACACGCAGGTTTTCAATCCATAAAGTCAGAGTTTTATTTACACTGAAAACAAACAAATGCACAGTCTTATTTCAGAGAGAGATTGTAGAATGGGGCTTTGTAAACCGCGCCAAAGATCACTGATGAAATCTTGGATTAATGTAAACTTTTTATTCTTGCACAGGTCTACGCGTTTCAGGAGGCTCTGCTCCCTTCCTCAGGACCAAACAGGCATAAGTTACATCAAATCGGATTTGATGTAGCTTATGCCTGTTTGGTCCTGAGGAAGGGAGCAGAGCCTCCTGAAACGCGTATGTGGCACCCCAGGGTTCAGTTGCCACAAATATACCTGTACCTGGGCAGGGAAGGATCTCCACATCAGGTAATCCCACATACAACATCTCCACTTCAAGCCTGGAGGGGGAGCTCTACAAGTCGAGTTCAGGTGAGGTCCCCTTTAAAGCCAGGTTTGGAGGTGGAGTCAGAGAGACAGTTGACAGTTGGAGAAAAGGAGACTGTGCGAGCAGAGAGTGAGGGAAGACATAAAAATGGAGAGGGCGGTGCTTAGCCCGCACAAGTAACTGTGTGACCGCCTGAGGGCTCAAGAGTGAGGCAAAAGAGGAGTGACCGGGGAGGTGGAGCCTGACCGGTTCATCCCCAAGGAACAGCGCTGATTATCGGACACCGGCGTCCGAGATTGTGAGGGATCTAATCTGCCCAGCAATAAAGACCGGGGGCCAGGGAGACTGCAGATCTCCTGGCTGCAGCAGCACCTGAAGGCAAAGCCGCTACATAGAGCTTAGGGACCGCAGTGAGTACAGCAGTGCCCCTTAGAGAAGCTCCCGCTGCCTGCCATACAGGTGAAGACAGTGAGAGAGGGTCGAGGTATAGCTACAGGCAGCCTAGTACCAAGGAGAGACACAGCGCAGCAGGGAGGCCTCACAACTACCTGGTGCAGAGATCCTGAACTGTTCCCAGATTACCCAAAAAAACTGTAACATCAGAAACTGAACCCCTTTTTAACACCTGCAAGTAAAATCCTGTCAGAGTTAATGAATTGGTGTGACGCACTTTATTTCTTCATCTGAGAAGCCATAGGCTGCTGCACTAAAGTGACAGTTGAAAAGGCTGTGAAGAAAAACCGCCATATCTCTGTACTACTAAAACTGCCCTGGGGACCCCGCTTCACCTACGGGAAGCGTAAACAACTGGCTGCCTAACCATCAGCCCAGAGGTCTGACCTGCAGCCCCAGTAACCATACTGGAACCATAGGTGGCGTCACGAAATACTTATTTATTTATTTATTTTCTTTATTATTTTTTTTTTATTTTATTATTTTTTATTTTTATTACTTATTGACTTTCAGCGACCACCAGGGCCACGGAACCGGGCACAGGCCCCCGTGACATAATCCAATTAACCAACACCCGGAACTGAGTACCCCACAGCCCTGGGGCGGGTCACGTAGACCTGAACAAGAATAAAAAGGTTACATTAATCCAAGATTTCATCAGTGATCTTTGGCGCGGTTTACAAAGCCCCATTCTACAATCTCTCTCTGTTATCAGCCACCTGGGGTACTGCTGCCGTTGATCCGGATTTATACTGTTACAGGAGTTGTGCCTTTCACAACCCTCCTTGGTGAGTAGGATTATCCTTTCTGTCACCCCCTGTCTGTCAGGGTAAGACCCTATTGCGCTTCTTTGTCTACAGGTTTTTTTATCTACAGTCTTATTTCAGACAGGAATGCAAAGCAGAAGTTCAGCTTGTCAAAGAGCACAGCAAAGGTTCTGGAGGTGTCAGTCCATTCAGGTATATCACTTTCCAGCCCAAACACCCACCACATAGAGAGGGTACGGCTGCCTATTTATACTATGTTAATCCTGCAGCTGTGCCCCTTGAGAGTTGCCCCAAAAACCTGGAATAGCAGAGAAGATCTTGGCCAGGTTTTCTCTCTTTTCCTGCTGCTCACCAGTGCAAAAGGCATCTGCTAGGTGGAATAAATCTCCCATCTACCACCATACCCTTTACTGAGTCACAAAACATACAAATTAATAGTTTGAAAATTGTGACATTTTTAAAATTTTTCACAAATCGACAATATTTTCACAAATAAATGCAAAAAATGTCATCTTAATTTTACCACGAGCATGACATACAATGTGTCACACAAAAAACAACTCTCTCAGAATCACTGGGATCCGTTGAAGTGTTCCAGAGTTACAAGTGCAGCTCAATAAATTAGAATATCATCAAAAAGTTTAATTTATTTCAGTAATTCAATACAAAAAGGGAAACGCATATATAGAGTCCCTACATACAGAGTGATCTATTTCAAGTGTTTATTAACTGTTGTTTACACGGGACGACCGATTGTGCGATTTCACAATCGATCGTACCCCGCCCCCGTCGTTTGTGTGTCACGGGCAAATCGCTGCCCGTGTCGCACAGTCGTGACACCCCCGTCACACGTACTTACCTGCTGAGCGACCTCACTGTGGGCGGCGAACGTTCACTTCCTGAATGGGGAGGGACGTTCGGAGTCACAGCGACATCACCTCAGCGGCCGGCCAATAGAAGCGGAGGGGTGGAGATGAGCGGGATGTAAACATCCCACCCACCTCTTTCCTTCCGCACTGCCGGCGGGAGCCACGGGACGCAGGTAAACTGTGTTCATCGTTCCCGTGGTGTCACACGGAGCACCGTGTGCTGCCACGGGAACGATTAACAACCTGCTGCAGGAAAAATAAACGATATTATGAAACTGAGAGACGAGTACAAGACTCACGATTTGTGAGCGATACTGCGTCGCTCAGAGGTTTCACACGAGACGAAGTCGTGTACGATGCTGGATGTGCGTCACAAAAACCGTGACCCCGACGCTGCATCGCACAATCCATCGTCTCGTGTAAAGCACCCTTTAATGTTAATGATTATGGCTTACAGCCAATGAAAGCCCAGAATTCATGATCTCAGAAAATTAGAATATTATATAAAACCAACCGAAAAAATGATTTTAAGCTCAGAAATGTTGGCCCCTACTAAAAAGTCTGTACAGTAAATGCCCTCAATACTTGGTCTGGGCTCCTTTTGCATGAATTACTGCATCAATGCGGCGTGGCATGGAGGCGATCAGCCTGTGGCACTGCTGAGGTGTTATGGAAACCCAGGTTGCTTTGATAGCAGCCTTCAGCTCATCTGCATTGTTGGGTCTGGTCTCTCATCTTCCTCTTGACAATACCACGTAGATTCTCAATGGGGTTAAAGGTCAGGTGAATTTGTAGTACTGTGGTTATTAAACCAGGTATTGGTACTTTGGCAGCGTGGACAGGTGCCAAGTCCTGCTGGGAAATGAAATTTCCATCTCCCAAAAGCTTGTCGACAAAGGGAAGCATGAAGTGCTGTAAAATTTCCTGGTAGATGGCTGCGCTGATGTTGGTCTTGATAACCACAGTGGACCTACACCAGCAGATGACATGGCTCCCCAAACCATGACGGATTATGCAAGCTTCACACTAGACCTCAAGCAGCTTGGATTGTGGCCTGTCCACTCTTTCTCCAGACTCTGGGACCGCGATTTCCAAATGAAATGCAACATTTACTTTCACCTGAAAACAACACCTTGGACCACTGAGCAACAGTCCAGTTCTTTTTCGCCTTGGCCCAGGTAAGACGCTTCTGGCATTGTCTATTGGTCATGAGTTGCTTAACACAAGGAATGCAACAGCTGTAGCCCATGACCTGGATATGTCTGTGTGTGGTGAATCTTTTAGCATTGACTCCAGCAGCAGTTCACTCCTTGTGAATCTCCCCCAAATTTTTAAATTCGCTTTTCTTAACAATCCTATCAAGGCTGCGGTTATCCCAGTTGCTTGTTAACCTTTTTCTACCACACTTTTTCCATCCACTCAACTTTCCATTAATATGCTTGGATACAGCACTCTGTGAACAGCCAGCTTCTTTAGCAATGGCCTTTTGTGGCTTACTCTCCCTGTGGAGTGTGTCAATGACTGCCTTCTGGACATCTGTCAAGTCAGTGTACCGCCCCGCACAGCCGAGCCGCTCGGATCCGGGCTCGTTGGTGGGTGGCTCGAGCGCCTCCGGACCCGGCGCACTTCGCTCCGAAAGCATGCTGGCGCTACTTAGGGGGTAGGTAGGTGTATGGCCAGAGCCGTGTTTGAGTTCGTGACGCCACCCACGGGATGTGGTGAAGGTGTAGACACCACTGCTGCGGTTACGGGGCACCCGGGGGAGATGGTGATGCAGCAAGATGTTAACCCCTCCGTGGGCAGGAATGATGGCCCCGGGACCCGTTGAGAGTAGTAGAAGCTGGGCGATGCAGGGCGGTATGCGGCCGGATGGCACTGTTGTACTCACTATTATTGACACACACAAGTCTCTGGTAAACAAAGTTGATGGTGGTCGGTGCCCGCAGCCGGCTGCGCCTGCTCCCCCACCCGGTTTGGTAGTCTTGGCCTTTCTCCTGCACTGTGTAGTGTATTTGGGCTCCTGCGCTTCAGCGATGGGAGTCCGTTCCCAACTGTGTATATGTCCGCAGAGCCCGTTTGCCCGCACACGCTGGCCCGTGGAATCTCTCTGCCTGTGCGGTGGCTTTCTAATCCCCTCGCTGGGCTGTTGTCTTCAGTCGGGAATTGGGTGGGAAAGGACCTATAGTCAAGACCGCAATCAGTGAATTAACTCGGTCCAGTGGATTCTGGACCTCGTTTCAGGGTCTGAGTACCCGCTGTGTGCTCCGGTTTCCGAGTCAGTTCCCCGGGTCGGTACCGGCGGGCTACTACCCTGTCCCGGTCCACCACGGTTCCACCGAGCCGTCTTCCCGGCTCCTGCAGGCTAGGCCACCATATGCCTCCTAGCCGAGGTACCAGGGCTAAGACCCTGGCACCTGTCAGTCACCACAGGCCTGCTGCACTCCACACTCCTCTTTTCAGACTACTCCTACTGGGAACTGACTCTTCTCCAGCCCCAGGCTGTTTGAACTCTTAAGCGGGCTTTACACGCTACGACATCGCTAATGCGGAGTCGTTGGGGTCACGGATTTTGTGACGCACATCCGGCCGCATTAGCGATGCCGTTGCGTGTGACATCGATAAGCGATTTTGCATCGTTGCAAAACCGTGCAAAATCGCTAATCGGCGACACGGGGGTCCATTCCCAATTATCGTTACTGCAGCAGTAACGAGGTTGTTCGTCGCTCCTGCGGCAGCACACATCGCTGCGTGTGACGCCGCAGGAGCGAGGAAGCTCTCCCTACCAGCCTCCCGGCCGCTATGAGGAAGGAAGGAGGTGGGCAGGATGTTACGTCCCGCTCATCTCCACCCCTCCGCTGCTATTGGGCGGCGGTTCAGTGACGTCGCTGTGACGCCGCACGGACCGCCCCCTTAGAAAGGAGGCGGTTCGCCGGTCACAGCGACGTCGCCGGACAGGTAAGTATGTGTGACGGCTGTGGGCGATGTTGTGCGGCACGGGCAGCGATATGCCCGTGTCGCGCAACAGATGGGGGCGGGTACCCAGACTAGCGATATCGGGACCGATATCGCAGTGTGTAAAGTAGCCTTTAGGTGGGTGTGCACCAACCAACTGGTCACGCCCTCTGGTGTGTCCATCCAACCCTGAGAGTGGTGACTAGGGTTTTAAAGGTTGGCTGATGTTACCTTATTGAGGGACAGGTTTAATTCGGGGGTCTATCTGTGACTACCTGGCTAGTCCAGGACGTTACATCAGCAGTCCTCCCCTGGCTTGTGTAGCCTACTGTACCAGCTTTAGAAACCATTTTAAATGCTTAGGAAGCCTCTGCAGATGTTTTGTGGTAATTCTAATTTTCTGAGATAATGACTTTTGGGTTTTCATCAACATTAACAGAAATAAACACTTGAAATAGATCTCTGTATAATATGTGTTTCACTTTTTGTATTTAATAACTGAAATTAATTAACTTTTGGATGATAGTCTAATTTATTAAGAAGCACTGGTACTACCTTATAAAGTGAGGCTAGTCAGAATTGATAAAATTGGCCTAGTCTGGAGGGTGGAAACAGGTTGCCTGGTGAAGAGGTTAAAACTGTGGGTATTTGAGAGTAATCAAATTGCCCTGGGTAGTGTATTCCAGAGAATTGGTGCAGCCTGAGAAAAGTCATGGAGACGGGAGCGGGATGTTTGGTTTATTGAGGATGTTAGTCTTAGATAAAAGCATAATTAGATTGTTTGGTGCATATTCAAAGTAGTAGGTACATTTAGGAGATATTTGAAACAAAGGAAATGGATACTTTGCCTAAAATGTGAAGGATGAGCATGGTGTCAACCCCTTCACCAGCGGGCGATTTTTCCGTTTTTTCCTCCTCTTTTTCAGTGAGCCATAATTTTTTTTTTTTTTTTGAGCTGTCAATCTTGTCATATGCGGGGTTGCTTTTTGAGGGTTGTACGTTTGAGAGTTGTACTTTTGAAAGAAATCATTAGTTTTACCATATAGTGTACTGGAAAATTGGAAAAAAAATTCCAAGTGTGGTGAAATTGCAAAAACAGTGTAATTGCACGATTGGTTTTGGGGTCTTTTAGTCACCGTGTTCACTCTATGGTAACACTGATGTGTCCATATGATGCCTCAGGCCAGTATGCGTTCGTTGATACCAAAACATTTATACTTTTACCTTTATCTAAGAAATTCAAAAAATTCAGAAGTTTGACAAAAAAACAAACAAAAAAACGCACTTTTGGCACCATTTTTCTGAGACCCATATTCTTCTTATTTTTCGTGATTTGGGGCTCTGTGACTGATTATTTTTTATGTTTTGAGCTGGCGTTTTTCATCATACCATTTTTGTACACATACCACGTTTTAAGTGCCAATTATTGCATTTTTAAAAACTTTTTCCGCAACCAAAAAACTTAATTTTGGTGTTTGACATTTTTTTTCTCACCACATCATATACTAATCAGATTAATTTACCGTATTTTTCGGACTATAAGACGCACTTTTTTCCCCCCAAATGTTGGGGGAAAGTGGGGGGGTGCGTCTTATAGTCTGAATGTAGGGCTGCGGGGAATGAGGGTGCTGCGGTGGAGCGGGTCATCGGGGGCACGAGCAGGCTGCAGCAGCGCCTGCCGTGACCACGTGGAACTGCTAATTTAATATGCACGCCCATCCTCCCGCCCATCTTTCAGCGCTGAAGTCGGCGCTGACAGGTGGGCGGGATGATGGGCGGGGGATAAACAGCCGCCCGCATGATCACCCTGGCAACTACAGCCTGGAGTGATCATGTGCGGCTGTATTCACTGCCCCCCGCACATTATCATCAGCGTGGGGTGCAGTGAATTAGTATATTCACCTATCACCGTTCCCCTGCAGCATCGCAATCTCCTCCTGGCTGACGGTGGCGGCCGCTGAGTGGAGACTAGCGGTGCGTACAGCGATGACGTCATCGTTGTGCGCACGTGTTCACACGCAGCCGCCGGCACAGACAGGAGGACATCGTGATGCTGCAGGGGAACGGGGACGGCTCCACTCAGCGGCCGCCGGCAGCCAGGAGGACATTGCGATGCTGCAAGGGAACGAGGACGGCTCCTCTCTGCGGCGCTGCCGCTGACACAGACGGAGGAAGAGCGATGCTGCAGGGAGTGAGGTGAGTATAAACGTTTTTTTTTTTATGTGCCACAGGATGGGGGTGTATAGCAGGATGGATGGGGGTATATGAGAAGGATGGGGGTATATGAGCAGGATTGGGGTATATGAGCAGGATGGGGGTATATAGCAGGTTGGGGGTATTTGCCAGGATGGGTTACCGTATATAGCAGGAGGGGACCATATGCCAGGATGGGATATATAGCAGGATACTGTATATACAAGGCATGAGGATCATTACCAGGATGGGGTACCTTAGTAGAGAATTTGGGGACATTACCCCCATAATAGTGTCAGCAGCAGATCCTCGACCCATAACAGTGTGTCATGACTCCATTTTTCGCTTAAAATTTTATTTTCCTATTTTCCTGCTCTAAAGCCAGGGTGCGTCTAATGGTCCGGTTCGTCTTATAGTCCGAAAAATACGGTATATTTTGATAGATTGGGCCTTTCTGAATGCAGCAATACCAAATATGGGTATATTTTTTAACTTCTATTTTCATATATTCAATGGGGCGAATGGGGGGGGTGACAAATTTTTAGGGTTTATTTTTTCATATTGTTCAAAACATTTTTTTATACATTTTTTCTTTGTTTTACTAGTCCCTCTAGAGGACTTTATCACTGCAGTGTCTGATTGCTTCTGTATTTCTGATGATTAGAGCTAAACAGCTCTGATTAGCAGAAATGGTTCTTTCCTGTGAGTGCCAGCGCTGTCGGCTCTGACAGGAAATACATCATGAAAGCGACAGGGGTCAGCACATGATTCGTCACTACCATCATGGCCGGCTTTAGCTATGTGCAACTGGTGCGATCGCACAGGGTGCCGGCAGGCAGAATACAAAGGGGGTGCCAAAGGGAGCAGCAACTGAGTTTCATTTGTTGCTCCTGCTGTGCACAGGTTCCAGCAGGGGATGCCCTCCCCTCCTGTGGGCTCTGTGTCCTGTCTGTTCCCATCTTTACCAGAGAGATGGGGGAGTGGTGCCTCCTTTCCTTTGGAAAAAGAAAACAGCTACATAGAGGAGCATAACGTGCGGTGTCATATGTGTAATGTATTATGTGCTGTCTGTATGTGTCATGTTATGTACAGGATGTGTGTGTGTCCTGTATAGTGTGCAATATCTATCTATCTATCTATCCCTTTATATACTAGCTATCTATCCTCCTTTCTTCTATCCATCAATCCTCCTTTCTTCTATCCATCTATCCCCCTTTCTTCTATGTATCCCTCTATCTAGCCATCTCTCTATCTTCCTTTATTCTATCATCTCTCTGTCTATCTATCCTCCATCTATTTATCCATCTATCTATCCCTTTATATACTACTAGCTGTACTACCCGGCTTCGCCCGGGTTAATAACTGTTGTTAACAAAATAGAATGTATTAACATTCCCGGGACAGAATGTATAAATAGAATATATTAACGCCCGGGATAGTAACTGTCTCTCTGTTTCTCTCCCATTCTCTGTCTGTCTCCCCCTCTGTATATATCTCTCTGTCTCTCTCTCTATCTCTTTGTCTGTCTCTTTCCCTGTCTGTCTCAATCTCTTTCCCTGTCTGTCTATCTATCTCTGTCACTTTCCCTGTCTGTCTCTTTCCCTGTCTGTTTCTTTCCCTCTCTCCCTCTGTCTCTTTCCCTGTGTCTGTCTCTTTGTCTGTCTCTTACCCTGTCTCTCTTTCCCTTTCTTTCCCTGTCTGTTTCCCTGTGTCTTTCTGTCTCTTTGTCTGTGTCTGTCTCTTTCCCTGTCAGTCTGTCTCTTTGTGTCTGTCTCTGTCTGTTTCTTACCCTGTCTGTGTCTACCTCTTTCCCTGTCTGTGTCTGCCTCTTTCCCTGGCTGCATTGTGACATGCCAACATTCCATATAAGAGCGTGGCTGCGCATTCTTCTGAAGTTCTGGCTGCACTGTGGCTCCCAGCTCCATTCGCTTTAATGGAGGCAGGTTTTTTGGTGAATAACTGTAAAGCGCGGGGTTAAAATTTCCCCTCAAAACATAGCCTATTACGCTCTCGGGTCTAGAAGTGTGAGTGTGCAAAATGTTGTGGCTGTAGCTGCGATGGTGCAGATGCCAATCCCGGACATACACACACACACACACACACACACACACACACACACACACACACACACACACACTCAGCTTTATTTATTAGATTATCTATCAATCCTCCTTTTTTCTATACATGTATCCTCCTTTCTTCTATCTATGTATCCCTCTATCTATCATCTCTCTATCTATCCTCCATCTATTTATCAATCTATCTATCTATCCCTTTATATACTATCTATTATCTATCTATATATCCTCCTTTCTTCTATAATCTAACCCTCTATCCCTTTATCTATCTATCCATCTATTATCTGTCTATCTATATATCTCTATCCTCCTTTATTCAATCTATCTATCCCTTTATATACTAGCTATCTATCCTCCTTTCTTCTATCCATCTATGCTCCTTTTTTCTATCTATGTATCCCTCTATCTATCCATCTATTTATCTATCCATCTCTATCTATCCTCCTTTATTCTATCTATCTGTCTGTCTATCTCGTTCTATAGCATCTATTTAGCTCTCCCTCTATCTACCGTATTTTTCATTTTATAAGACGCACCCCAAATATAAAGATGAAAATATATGGGGTTTGTTTAATAATCCGGTGGTGTCTTACCGGGGAGGTGGGGTGGCAGCAGTGGTGGAGCAGGGTCACAGGAGGTGGGGAGGCCCAGATGTTCACTGCAGCCTAGTGCTGGGGCTGTGGGCGCTGCTCTGTGCAGGGGCAGCCGGCGCTGCTCGGTGTTTGTGCTCGCTACGGGTGGGCTAGATGTGGGCTGTTAGACTGCTCTTAATCATGCCATTATTTGAAGCTCTATCTGCTTGAAATGCTTAGACCTGTAACTATCTATTCATCCTCCTTCTATTATTTATTTATCTAGCTATCCATTTATCTAACCCTATATATAATAATGATCTATCTAAATGTCTGTCTATCTCGTTATACAGTATCTATCTCTTTACATAGTATCTACAGTGGGGAAAAAAAGTATTTAATTACCAATTGTGCAGGTTCTCCCACTTAAAAAGATGAGAGAGGCCTGTAATTGACATCATAGGTAGACCACAACTATGAGACAAAATGAGAAAACATCCAGAAAATCACCTTGTCTGTTTTGATAAGATTTTGTTTGTAAATTATGGTGGAAAATAAGTATTTAGTCATCTAAAAACATGCAAGATTTCTGGCTCTCACAGACCTGTAACTTCTTCTTTATGCCTAAGCCACACGGCGAGAAAATCGGTGCGAGTGGAGTGCGATAAAATTCGCATTCCCCTCGGACCAATTCTAGCCTGTGTGTCAGCACACATGGGCGATTATTTTCTCAGCCCTAATCGGACCGAGGAAACAATCTCAGCATGCTGCGATTGTAAGCTGAGACTCTTTCTCTCGCACCCATTCAGGTGAATGGGGCGAGAGAAAAATCGCACTGCACTCGCGGTACACCGGTGTACTGCCAGTGCAGTGCGAGAATGGCAATAGCCGACTACGGAGGAGAGAGAGGGAGAGAAATCCCTCCCTCCCCTCCTCCGTGCCAGCCCGCCTCCTGCAGCTGAGGTCTTATCACATGATCGGACCTCAGATGCAGGCACACTCGTATGACACTCGGCTGCTGCTGTGCTGCCAGCGCGAGCAGAGTCTCATGCGAGCATCGCAGTAGTGCCCAGTGTGGCCCCAGCCTTAAGAGGCTCCTCTGTCCTCCAATCATTACCTGTAGTAATAGCACCTGTTTGAAGTTATCAGTACAAAAGATACCTGTCCACAACGGCAAACAGTCACACTCCAAACTCCAATAAGGTGAAGACCAAAGAACTGTCGAAGGACACCAGAAAAAAAAAATTGTAGCCCTTCACCAGGCTGGGAAGACAATCTGCACTAGGCAAGCAGCTTGGTGTGATGAAACCAACTGTGGGAGAAATCATATGAAAATGGAAGACATACAAGACCACTGATAATCTCCTTCGATCTGGGGCTCCATGCAAGATCTCACCCTGTGGGGTCAAAATGATCACAAGAACAGTGATTCCAAAACCACACGAAGGACCTAGTGAATGACCTGCATAGAGCTGGGACCCCCAAAACAAAGTCTACCATCAGTAACACACTGCGCCACCAGGGACTCCGATCCTGCATTGCCAGACATGTCCCCCTGGTTAAGCCAGTTCATGTCCGGGTCCGTCTGTAGTTTGCTAGAGAGCATATGGATTATAGACCTATGAAAGTTTGGTTCGGCGGGATCAGCCGGACTTTAGAAAAAGTTCTGTTCTGGACCCAAACTTCACCTGAACCTCATTTGAAATACACTGATTGGTAATTTGAGTCTCCGCCCACATGCAGCCAACCATACACAAATCACTTCCTCGGGCGAGTAGGTGGAGGTTTTTTTTGGTCCGCACTACATCTGATCACATGGTCGTTACCCCCAGTACAAGGCGTTCACACACTGCAAGTCGTTACCCCCAGTACAAGGCGTTCACACACTGCAAGCAGCTCAGAAAGGACTGGGCACCGACCGTACCCGAGCACTAAGAGTACCTGAGCTCTGAGCGTACCCGAGCACTGAGTGTACCTCAGCACAGAAATGTTTTACTGGGTGCTCAGCATACGCACAGCACCCGACTTAAACACTGATTGTTTTTTTTGTATATTCTATGTTCCATACCAATACCAAACTTTAAGGTTTGGGTCCGCTCATCTCTACTCATACGTTACATAGCATCACTGCTGTCTGCACATCACATGCAATGGTATAGTGTAGGTATGAAAGCCATTCTATCAGTATAATGCAACATTAGCAGCTGAGGTGAATTATGAGATCATACAGCAGCTGAGGTGTGTATAATGAGGTTCTTCATCAGGTGAGGTTTGTGTATAATGAGGTTCTGCATCAGCTGAGATGTGTATAATGAGGTTTTACCAGACATTTTACTGGGAAAGAATGGTAGAGACTGTGTAAAGTGTTGTTCAATAATGTCTCATTTGTGTCCAAATCAGTCCATGACCTAAAGGACAAAAGCTGCCATTTCTACGAATTGCACCTGCAGACGGTCCATACTACAAATTGCAAGGAGAATATGTACATAATAACAGTACAGGTACATGGGAATGTTCTTGGAGAGATGTATTATACTGGAACAGAGAGATAAGAGGTGAAGAACCTGCTGTGTGGTCCGGTGATGTTACAAATTATATGACTAAAGGCTGCTTTACACACAACGATATCGCTAGCGATCTCGTTAGCGATGTGACACGCCAGATCGCAGATACGATTTGCCTAGATCGCACATGTGATCGGCGTTACAAAAAACGACCTATGTGTGATCTCGACAAATCGTATCTGTGATCTGGCGTGTCACATCGCTAACGAGATCGCTAGCGATATCGTTGTGTGTAAAGCAGCCTTAAGGCCTAAGACACACGGCATGAAAATCGGAGCGAGTGGAATGCGATAAAACATAGCATTCCACTCGGACCAATATTAACCTATGTGCCAGCACCCATGAGCGATTATTTTCTCAGCCCTAATCGGACGGAGAAAATAGTTGCAGCATGCTGTGGGTGCAATGCAAGTCTGTTTCTCTCACACCCATTCAAGTCTATGGAGCAAGAGAAACATCACACTGCACTCGCAGGACATTGGTGCAGAGCGAGAATGGGAATAGCCGGCAAAGGAGGAGAGAGGGAGATAAATCCCTCCCTCTCCTCTTCAGCGTCGGCCCTACCCTCTTCAGTGCTGGCCCGCCCCTCCTCAGAGTTGGCCCGCCCCCGCAGCTGTTGGTCCGATCGCAAGATCAGACCTCAGTCGCAGTGACACTCGACTCCCGCTGTGCTGCCAGCGTGAGCCGAGTGTCATGCGAGGATCGCAGTAGTCACCAGCCTAAAAGGGAAAGTTGGGAGATCCAAAACAGAAATTCTAGTAAACACGTCTTTTTGGAAAAATGTTGGATCCGTGACGCCCCTGGACTATCATGTCGTCACAGGGTATTGCACTATCTGCCCTCCTGTGCAATATCCACCTCCTTCTTGGTTATGGGTCCCCAACTACATGGTGTTGCCTACATCAGCTAATTAAATCCTACGTACACTCTGCACCACAACCACCAGACACACCAGTGGACTGCCGGAGTGGAATAGGGTCGCCCACTTGGGGGGTTGGTTAGAGGAGGACAGGAGTGTCAGGAGTGGAGAGAGGTGTGTTGGAAGTGAAGGAGAGAGGAGGTCAGGAGCCGGGCTCCTAGGAAACTATCTAGGTAGCAGACGGTGGTCTGGGCTAGGGGATCATGGCAAGGGGCACGGAACTGTCGAGGAGGATAGCCGGCGGCCTTGCACCATCACCGGGCTGGGACCAGGACAAGACGGGGTACATGGACCCTAGGTCAGGGAGTAGCTTCAGGCAACTTGGCAATTTACCCGACGAGAATGGAGCCTTCAAGATCCGCTCTCCACCCGCTCCAAAATCGGGGTACTAGCGCAACGAGTGGGATAGCACTTTCCACTAAAACAGAAAATCCCAAGCGTGAACCCTGAGAGCAAGCTCCCACACTTAGCCACAGTGGGGAGCGGGAGCTGGCAAGTTCCATACTACCGGGACCAACAGAGAAGTAAACTTAGTGCCAGGAGGCAGGTCACGGATCGCCAGGCAGCACCATTGGGGACGGGACCCGAACTAGCTCCCCTCAGCGGCAACGGTATCCAGAACTTTGGTTTATCCAGTTGTTGGTGTCAGCTTAATGGACTGAGTACGCAAGTGACCCCCTTCGCACCCAACGACACTCCCCCCTCGCCATTACCGAGTCCCGGGGCATCCCCCTACCCATGGAGGGTTCTAACACCTGGCTGCCCCATTCCATCACCCCCGGGTACTCCCAACTGCAGTGGTGGTACTCCAAATTACTACATACCACGGGTGGCGTCACGAACTCTAACACAATCCCATGTAAATACCCCCTTCATTTGAGTGGCCGCACGACCCCGGGTCCGGAGACCCCTCGAGCCACCGCGGATCCTGATCCGAGCAGCTTGGCTTCTGGCATGGGGGCGGCACAGATCCTCCTTTACTTTCTATTTCTGAAAGAGTTGAAGATTGGGTAAAAACTTGGTATTTTCAGATTACCCAAGAACCCGTCTGAGTTCAGGTATCTGTAGCTTTTGCAGTAACAAATACCATAACTCCAGAGGTAAGGGTTACACCACAGACAGAGCCTTATAATAATAAAGCTACCGAAATGACAGCTATATTTAGTGCTTACCTTGGCTTCTGACAGGGATGGACTGTCTCCCGATTTCTCATTTTGACCGTCTTCTTTTTGGGGTTTGCTGAAATTTATACCAAAACCGATTGATTAGAAATCTCACGCACATAGTTACACATCAGCAAAGGAGCAAACTCCAATTCTCACCATTGGAAGAAGCAGAACCTATTACACACTATATTGACAAAGAAGGGAATTTTGTTTACTTACCGTAAATTCCTTTTCTTCTAGCTCTAATTGGGAGACCCAGACAATTGGGTGTATAGCTACTGCCTCCGGAGGCCACACAAAGTATTACACTTAAAAGTGTAAGGCCCCTCCCCTACTGCCTATACACCCCCCGTGGGATCACGGGCTCCTCAGTTTTAGTGCAAAAGCAAGAAGGAGGAAAGCCAATAAACTGGTTTAAGCAAATTCAATCCGAAGGAATATCGGAGAACTGAAACCATTCAACATGAACAACATGTGTATACAAAAAAACAGGGGCGGGTGCTGGGTCTCCCAATTAGAGCTAGAAGAAAAGGAATTTACGGTAAGTAAACAAAATTCCCTTCTTCTTTGTCGCTCTATTGGGAGACCCAGACAATTGGGATGTCCAAAAGCAATCCCTGGGTGGGTAAAATAATACCTCGTGATAGGGCCATAAAAACGGCCCTTTTCTACAGGTGAGCAATCGCCGCCTGAAGGACTTGTCTACCTAGGCTGGCGTCCGCCGAAGCATAGGTATGCACCTGATAATGCTTGGTAAAAGTGTGCAGACTCGACCAGGTAGCCGCCTGGCACACTTGCTGAGCCGTAGCCTGGTGCCGTAATGCCCAGGACGCACCCACGGCTCTGGTAGAATGGGCCTTCAGCCCTGAGGGAACCGGAAGCCCCGCAGAACGGTAGCCTTCAAGAATTGGTTCCTTGATCCACCGAGCCAGGGTGGATTTGGAAGCCTGCGACCCTTTACGCTGGCCGGCGACAAGGACAAAGAGTGCATCCGAGCGGCGCAGGGGCGCCGTACGAGAAATGTAGATTCTGAGTGCTCTCACCAGATCCAACAAATGCAAATCCTTTTCACATTGATGAACTGGACGAGGACACAAAGAAGGTAAGGAGATATCCTGATTGAGATGAAAGGGGGATACCACCTTAGGGAGAAACTCCGGAATCGGGCGCAGAACCACCTTGTCCTGGTGAAACACCAGGAAGGGAGATTTGCATGACAGCGCTGCTAGCTCGGACACTCTCCGAAGAGACGTGACCGCTACTAGAAAGGCCACTTTCTGTGAAAGGCGAGACAGGGAAACATCCCTCAAAGGCTCGAAAGGCGGCTTCTGGAGAGCAATTAGAACCCTGTTCAGATCCCAGATCCCAGGGCTTGTAAGGAGGGACGATATGACAAACCCCTTGCAGGAACGTGCGTACCTGAGGAAGTCGTGCTAGGCGCTTCTGAAAAAATACAGATAGCGCAGAGACTTGTCCCTTAAGGGAGCCGAGCGACAGACCTTTTTCCAACCCGGATTGCAGGAAGGAAAGAAACGTAGGCAAAGCAAATGGCCAGGGGGAAACTTCCTGAGCAGAGCACCAAGTTAAGAATATCTTCCACGTCCTGTGGTAGATCTTGGCAGAGGATAGTTTCCTAGCCTGTCTCATGGTGGCAATGACCTCTTGAGATAATCCTGAAGACGCTAGGATCCAGGACTCAATGGCCACACAGTCAGGCTCAGGGCCGCAGAATTCTGATGGAAAAACGGCCCTTGAGACAGCAAGTCTGGCCGGTCTGGTATTGCCCACGGTTGTCCTACCGTGAGATGCCACAGATCCGGGTACCACGACCTCCTTGGCCAGTCTGGAGCGACGAGGATGGCGCGGCGGCAGTCGGACCTGATCTTGCGTAGCACTCTGGGCAACAGCGCCAGAGGTGGGAACACATAAGGCAGCCGGAACTGCGACCAATCTTGAACTAAGGCGTCCGCCGCCAGAGCTCTGAGATCGTGAGACCGTGCCATGAAGGCCGGGACCTTGTTGTTGTGCCGGGACGCCATTAGGTCGACGTCCGGCCTCCCCCAGCGGCGACAAATTTCCTGAAACACGTCCGGGTGAAGAGACCATTCCCCTGCGTCCATACCCTGGCGACTGAGGAAGTCTGCTTCCCAGTTTTCTACGCCCGGGATGTGAACTGCGGATATGGTGGATGCCGTGTCTTCCACCCACGTCAGAATCCGCCGGACTTCCTGGAAGGCTTGCCGACTGCGTGTCCCTCCTTGGTGGTTGATGTATGCCACCGCTGTGGAGTTGTCCGACTGAATTCGGATCTGCTTGCCTTCTAGCCACTGCTGGAAGGCTTGTAGGGCAAGATACACTGCTCTGATTTCCAGAACATTGATCTGAAGGGTGGACTCTTGCTGAGTCCACGTACCTTGAGCCCTGTGGTGGAGAAAAACTGCTCCCCACCCTGATAGACTCGCGTCCGTTGTGACCACCGCCCAGGATGGGGGTAGGAAAGACTTTCCTATTGACAATGAGGTGGGAAGAAGCCACCACTGAAGAGAATCCTTGGCCGCCTGAGAAAGGGAGACGTTCCTGTCTAGGGACTTCGACTTCCCGTCCCATTGGCGGAGAATGTCCCATTGTAATGGACGCAGATGAAACTGCGTGAAAGGGACTGCCTCCATTGCTGCTACCATCTTCCCCAAGAAGTGCATGAGGCGTCTCAAGGGATGCGACTGGCCCTGAAGGAGAGATTGCACCCCTGTCTGTAGTGAACGCTGTTTGTCCAGCGGAAGCATCACTATCGCTGATAGAGTATGAAACTCCATGCCAAGGTATGTTATCGATTGGGTTGGGGTCAGATTTGACTTTGAAAAGTTGATGATCCACCCGAAACTCTGGAGAGTCTCCAGCGCAACGTTCAGGCTGTGTTGGCATGCCTCTTGAGAGGGTGCCTTGACAAGTAGATCGTCCAAGTAAGGGATCACAGAGTGACCCTGAGAGTGCAGGACTGCTACTACTGCTGCCATGACCTTGGTGAAGACCCTTGGGGCTGTCGCCAGACCGAAAGGCAGGGCTACGAACTGAAGGTGTTCGTCTCCTATAACGAAGCGTAGAAAACGCTGGTGTTCTGGAGCAATCGGCACGTGGAGATAAGCATCCTTGATGTCTATTGATGCTAGGAAATCTCCTTGAGACATTGAGGCGATGACGGAGCGGAGGGATTCCATCCGGAACCGCCTGGTTTTCACATGCTTGTTGAGCAGTTTTAGGTCCAGAACAGGACGGAAAGACCCGTCCTTTTTTGGCACCACAAACAAATTGGAGTAAAAACCGTGACCTTGCTCCTGAAGAGGAACAGGGATCACCACTCCTTCTGCCTTTAAAGAGCACACCGCCTGCAGAAGAGCATTGGCTCAGCCGGGAGGCGGAGAAGTTCTGAAGAATCGAGTTGGAGGACGAGAACTGAACTCTATCCTGTACCCGTGAGACAGAATGTCTCTCACCCAACGGTCCTTGACATGTGGCAGCCAAATGTCGCCAAAGCGGGAGAGCCTGCCACCGACCGAGGATGCGGAGAGAGGAGGCCGAAAGTCATGAGGAAGCCGCTTTGGTAGCGGTTCCTCCGGCTGCTTTCTTTGGGCGTGACTGGGCCCGCCAAGAATCTGAGCTCCTCTCATCCTTTTGAGTCCTTTTGGACGAGGAGAATTGGGACCTGCCCGAGCCTCGAAAGGACCGAAACCTCGACTGTCCCTTCCTCTGTTGGGGTTTATTTGGTCTGGGCTGAGGTAAGGATGAATCCTTACCCTTGGACTGTTTAATGATTTCATCCAATCTCTCACCAAACAGTCTGTCACCAGAAAATGGCAAACTGGTTAAGCACTTCTTGGAAGCAGAATCTGCCTTCCATTCCCTTAACCACAATGCTCTGCGTAAAACCACGGAGTTGGCGGACGCCACTGCCGTACGGCTTGTAGAGTCCAGGACAGCATTAATAGCGTAAGACGCAAATGCAGACATTTGAGAGGTTAAGGACGCTACTTGCGGAACAGATGTACGTGTGACAGTGTCAATCTGCGCCAAACCAGCTGAAATAGCTTGGAGTGCCCATACGGCTGCGAATGCTGGAGCAAACGACGCGCCGATAGCTTCATAGATGGATTTCAACCAGAGCTCCATCTGTCTGTCAGTGGCGTCTTTAAGTGAAGCCCCATCTTCCACTGCAACTATGGATCTAGCCGCAAGCCTGGAGATTGGGGGATCCACCTTTGGACACTGGGTCCAGCCTTTGACCACGTCAGGGGGAAAGGGATAACGTGTATCCTTAAGACGTTTGGAGAAACGCTTATCTGGATAAGCGTGGTGTTTCTGGACTGACTCTCTAAAGTCAGAGTGGTCCAGAAAAGTACTCAATTTACGCTTAGGATACCTGAAATGGAATTTCTCCTGCTGTGAAGCTGACTCCTCCACTGGAGGAGCTGTGGGAGAAATATCCAACATTTTATTGATGGACGCTATGAGATCGTTCACCATTGCGTCCCCATCAGGTGTATCCAGATTGAGAGCGGTCTCAGGATCAGAATCCTGATCAGCAACCTCTGTCTCATCAAACAGAGAGCCTTCCTGCTGGGACCCTGACCAGTGTGATGAAGTCGAGGGTCGCTCATAGCGAGCTCGCTTAGGCTGTCTGGGACTGTCGTCCGTGTCAGAGCCATCACCCCGGGATGCATGGGACCCCCCCGGAGCACGGATGTGTTCCAAAAGAGGGGAACCAGGGAGCATTGAATCAACAGTGCCCATGGTCTGAGTTACCGGTCTGGACTGCAAAGTCTCAAGGATTTTAGACATAGTCACCGACAGTCTATCAGCAAAAACTGCAAACTCCGTCCCTGTCACCTGGACAGTGTTCACAGGTGGTTCTCCTTGGGCCACCTCTAGCAGAGGCCCCGGCAGAGCAAGTGCTACAGGGGCCGAACATTGCACACAATGGGGGTCAGTGGCACCTGCCGGTAGAACAGCCTTACATGCGGTACAAGTAGCATAGAAAGCCTGTGTCTTGGCCCCTTTGCTTTTTGCGGACGACATGCTGTTGTCTAGCAATCTAGGAGGGTATATAGCCAAGAATAGCGACCGTACAATGCAATGTATCATACAAGCATAAAGTACAAATGAACACTGCGGCACTAGTGGGGTGAGCCCTCGAGGGCTGCTTACCGCCCGCTGAAAAGCGGGTGTGTGACCGCCAGAATCCCGTGCCTGGGTCTCCCAGAGCTCGTGTCCCTTCTCCACTCAGACTGCAAACAGGAATGGCTGCCGGCGTCCTGTGAAGAGGGGCGGGCCGTGGGCGTGCCCCAGACAAAGTGCGGGAAACTAGCGTCCCACTGTGCCTAGTGAGGGGGGTTGGAGTATGCTAAGCAGACTCCAGCCCTCGGCGCTGACGTTCTGACCAGCGTCCCGCCCTTCCCCTGACTGGCAGGCCTGGGGGCGGGAACGAAACGGAACTAGGCCGCAAAAGCCGGGGACTCGATTTATAAGCGCGGCCGTCGTATAAGCACGGCCAGCGCGGAAGTCCCCGGCGCACCACACGTCCCAGCCGCGCCGCAGTGTAAAAAACCGCCAGCCGCGGCCGGCGCGGCAGTTCCTAATACAGAAACTCACTCAGCAAAGCTGCAGTGAGTAAAGCACCAGCACGCCGCGCTGCTGTCCCCGGCGCACTAACACACCCAGCAATGCTGGTGTGTGTGCGCGATCTGTACGGGGACCCAGAGTACCTTAATGTAGCAGGGCCCTGTCCCTGACGATACTCAGCTCCATGTCCAGCAGATTCCCAGGGGTTGTGGACGGAGCACGGTCTCCTGTACTTGGAGACCGATAGGATCCCACTTCACCCAGAGCCCTAAGGGGATGGGGAAGGAAAGCAGCATGTCGGCTCCAGCCTCCGTACCCGCAATGGGTACCTCAACCTTAACAAACACCGCCAACAAAAGTGGGGTGAGAAGGGAGCATGCTGGGGGCCCTAGTATGGGCCCTCTTTTCTTCCATCCGACAAAGTCAGCAGCTGCTGCTGACTAAACAGTGGAGCTATGCGTGGATGTTAGCCTCCTTCGCACAAAGCATGAAAACTGAGGAGCCCGTGATCCCACGGGGGGTGTATAGGCAGTAGGGGAGGGGCCTTACACTTTTAAGTGTAATACTTTGTGTGGCCTCCGGAGGCAGTAGCTATACACCCAATTGTCTGGGTCTCCCAATAGAGCGACAAAGAAAAAGAGAATTTTGTTTACTTACCGTAAATTCTTTTTCTTATAGTTCCGACATGGGAGACCCAGACCATGGGTGTATAGCTTCTGCCTCCGGAGGACACACAAAGTACTACACTCAAACGTGTAGCTCCTCCCTCCGGGCTATATACACCCCCTGGATGACAATCTAACCAGTTCAGTGCAAAAGCTGAAGGAGGACATCCACCCATAAGTAGAGATAGAGTAAAACTCGGAAAAACCGGAACCTCTGTCTACAACAACAGCCGGTGAAACACACGGAACAAGAACTGCCAACAGGCAACAGGGAGGGTGCTGGGTCTCCCATGTCGGAACTATAAGAAAAAGAATTTACGGTAAGTAAACAAAATTCTCTTTTTCTTCATCGTTCCTTATGGGAGACCCAGACCATGGGACGTCTCAAAGCAGTCCATGGGTGGGAAATAAACCAAACTGAGAAGTAGGCAAAACCTAACTTCACAAATGGGCGACAGCCGCCTGAAGGATGCGTCTGCCCAAACTCGCATCTGCCGAAGCATGAGCATGCACTTGGTAGTGCTTCGAAAAGGTGTGCAGACTAGACCAAGTGGCAGCCTGACAAACCTGCTGAGCCGTAGCCTGGTGCCTGAAAGCCCAGGAGGCACCGACAGCTCTGGTCGAGTGCGCCTTAATCCCTGGCGGTGGGGGCACCTGAGAACACTGGTAGGCATCGGAGATGGCCGACCTAATCCAATGAGCTAGGGTCGGTTTAGAAGCCGAGAGACCCTTGCGCTGACCCGTGGTTAGCACAAAAAGTGAGGTGCACCACCTAAAAGCGGCGGTGCGTGACACATAGATTCGGAGCGCCCGCACCAAATCCAAGGTATGCAACGCCTTCTCAAAGCGATGCACAGGGGCCGGACAAAGGGAAGGCAACTAAATGTCCTGGTTAAGGTGGAAAGAAGACACCACCTTAGGGAGAAAATCCGGAGTCGGACGGAGAACCACCTTGTCTTGGTGAAACACTAAAAAAGGTGACTCCGAAGAGAGCGCAGCCAAATCAGAGACTCTCCTGAGAGAAGTTATGGCTACTAGAAAAACCACTTTCTGTGAAAGTCTAAACAAAGGAACCTCCCTAAGAGGCTCAAAGGGGGGTTTCTGTAAGGCCGTGAGGACCAGATTAAGATCCCAGGGATCCAAAGGCCGCCGGTAAGGAGGAATGAGGTGAGATGCGCCCTGCATGAAGGTGCGCACCTGAGCCAGTCGGGCGATACGCCGCTGGAATAATACCGACAGAGCCGACACCTGTCCCTTGAGGGAATTGAGGGACAGTCCTAGCTGCAGACCGGACTGTAGAAAGGACAGGATGGTCGGCAAGGAGAACGGCCAAGGAGCATGGCCGGAAAAGCGACACCAGGACAGGAAAATCTTCCAAGTCCTGTGGTAAATCTTGGCCGAGGAAGACTTCCGAGCCTGAGTCATAGTGGAGATGACCTCAGAAGGAATGCCTGAAGCCGTCAGGATCCAGGACTCAAGAGCCACGCCGTCAATCTGAGAGCCGCAGAATTCTGGCGGAAAAACGGACCTTGAGAGAGAAGGTCTGGGCGGTCCGGGAGATGCCACGGCATTTCTACGGACAGACGGAGCAGGTCTGGGTACCAAGCTCGCCTGGGCCAGTCTGGAGCAATGATTATGACCCGACGGCCCTCCATTCTGATCTTGCGCAGAACCCTGGGCAAGAGCGCTAGAGGAGGAAACACATAGGCCAGACGGAACTGGGACCAATCTTGAACCAGCGCGTCCGCTGCGAAGGCCTGAGGATCGTGGGAGCGAGCCACGTAAACCGGAACCTTGTTGTTGTGCCGGGATGCCATTAGATCCACTTCCGGAGTGCCCCACTTGCGGCAGATTGACCTGAACACTGCCGGATGCAGGGCCCACTCGCCGCTGTCCACGGTTTGACGGCTGAGATAATCGGCCTCCCAGTTTTCTACGCCTGGGATGTGGACTGCGGATATGGTGGACTTGGAGTCCTCCGTCCACTGAAGGATTCGTTGAACCTCCAACATCGCCAGGCGGCTGCGAGTCCCGCCCTGGTGATTGATGTAGGCAACCGCTGTCGCGTTGTCCGACTGGACTCGAATGTGCTTGCCCGCCAACAGGTGGTGAAAGGCTACGAGAGCTAGAAGAACAGCCCTGATTTCCAGCACATTGATCGAGAGGGCTGATTCGGACGGAGTCCAAGTGCCCTGTGCTCGGTGGTGGAGAAATACTGCTCCCCAGCCGGAGAGGCTGGCATCCGTGGTGAGGATCACCCAGGACGGAGTCAGGAAGGAGCGTCCCTGTGACAGAGAGAGGGGCCGAAGCCACCACTGAAGAGAGCTCCTGGTCTGCGGCGACAGAGCCACTAGCCTGTGCAAGGAAGAGGTCCGCTTGTCCCAACAGCGGAGAATGTCCAGCTGCAGGGGACGCAGATGGAACTGGGCAAAGGGAACCGCTTCCATTGACGCCACCATCTGACCCAGCACCTGCATGAGGTGCCTGATGGAATGACGGCGGGGCTTCAACAGAGAGCGCACCGCCAGATGAAGGGACTGCTGTTTGACTAAGGGCAGCTTCACAAGTGCCGGCAGAGTCTCGAATTGCATCCCTAGGTACGTAAGTTCCTGGGTCGGGGTCAAAGTGGACTTGGGCAGATTGACAAGCCACCCGAATTGAACAAGCGTGTCGAGAGTGAGCGAGACGCTCCGCTGGCAGTCTGCACTGCATGAGGCCTTGACTAGAAGGTCGTCCAGGTAGGGGATTACTGCCAACCCCTGGAGATGCAGGACCGCAACCACTGCTGCCATGACCTTGGTGAAAACACGAGGGGCCGTGGCTAACCCGAAGGGGAGAGCCACGAATTGGAAATGTTCCTCTCCGACTGCAAAGCGTAGCCAACGTTGGTGTGAAACCGCAATAGGCACATGCAGATAGGCATCTCTGATGTCGATGGATGCTAGAAAATCTCCTTGGGTCATTGAGGCAATGACTGATCTCAGAGATTCCATGCGAAAGCGCCGCACCTGAACATGCTTGTTGAGAAGCTTGAGATCCAGGATGGGCCGGAAGGAACCGTCCTTCTTGGGGACTAGGAAGAGGTTTGAGTAGAAACCTCTGAACCGTTCCCGGGCGGGAACCGGAACAATTACACCGTTGGCCTGCAAGGATGCCACGGCCTGTGAGAAGGCGGCGGCTTTGGAGCAGGGGGGAATGGACAGAAAAAATCTGTTTGGCGGGCTGGAAGAAAATTCTATCCTGTAGCCGTGGGAGATGATATCCCGCACCCACTGATCGGAGACGTGCTGAAACCACACGTCGCCAAAGAGGGAGAGCCTGCCACCGACCAAGGACGTTGCTGGCGCAGCCAGATAGTCAAGAGGAGGCTGCCTTAGTGGCAGCGGCTCCTCCGTTCTTCTGAGGACGCGGCTTCGCGCGCCAGTTGGGTTTACGATCCTTGGCTGAGTTAGTGGACGAGGCTGAGGGCTTAGAGGACGACCAGTTAGAGGAACGAAAGGAACGAAACCTCGACTGGTTCCTGCCCTGGACAGGTTTCCTGGTTTTAGTTTGTGGCAAGGAAGTACTCTTCCCGCCAGTAGCTTCCTTAATAATTTCATCCAGTTGTTCACCGAACAGCCGGGACCCAGCAAAGGGGAGCCCAGCAAGGTACTTCTTAGAAGAAGCGTCTGCTTTCCACTCTCGAAGCCACAAAATCCTGCGGATCGCGAGAGAATTAGCGGAAGCCACCGCCGTGCGGTGAGAAGCCTCCAGAATGGCAGACATGGCGTAGGACGAAAAAGCCGAAGCCTGGGAAGTTAAGGCAACCATCTCGGGTATAGAGTCCCTGGCGAGGGAATGTATCTCCGCCAGAGAGGCAGAGACTGCCTTAAGAGCCCACACTGCTGCAAAAGACGGGGAGAACGAGGCTCCTGCCGCCTCATATACAGATTTGGCCAGAAGGTCAACCTGGCGGTCAGTGGGATCCTTAAGAGAGGTGCCATCGGCCACAGATACGACTGTCCGGGCTGAGATTCTAGACACCGGAGGGTCTACCTTTGGGGACTGAGCCCACTCCTTAACCACCTCTGGTGGAAAGGGAAAACGGTCATCAGAACTACGCTTTGGGAAGCGTTTGTCAGGACAGGCCCTGGGCTTGGTAACAGTGGCCTGAAAACTGGAGTGGTTAAAAAACGTACTCCTAGCTCTCTTAGGAGAGGTAAACTGGTGTATTTCTACCAGAGAGGCTTGTTCCTCTGACACTGGGGGACTGAGGTTCAGTACGGAGTTAATGGATGCAATCAAGTCACTAACATCCGCATCACCCTCAGATAAGTCAATGGGGTACATAGAGGTAGCGTCTGAGCCCACAGTAAAAGTATCCTCCTCGCCCTGCAATTCAGCTCGTGAATCAGAGCCGTGGGACGAGGAAGGAGAAGGGTTCCTGCGTCTCCGTTTAGGAGGACGGGGTCCTAAAACATGCTCTGAGAGCTCTGCAGAGCTCGGAGCAGCAGAGGCGCCCTGAGAAGGGGGCTGATTCATGGTCAGCAGAGTCCGGGACAGCTGTACCATGGAGTCGGCAAAAGACTGGGAGATAGCTCTGGAAAAAGATGCTACCCAAGCCGGGGGTTCAGCCACCGGGGCCGGAGCAGCCGGAGGGACCCCTGAAGAGGCTCCAGGCTGAGGCACCACCATGTTAGAGCAGGCATCACAGTGTGGATAAGTGCTCGGTTCTTGCAGAATGAGCTTACATGCAGTCATATAGCGTACAGCTTAGCAGACTTGCTCCTAGTGACAGACATGCTGCTGAGGTGGAGGCTCTGCAGTAAAGAATACACTCCTGTAGAATGACCCCCTGAGAGTGTATAATAAAGCCCACAACCAGAGGTTGTGGCTTACCAGACCGTGTGTGCCCTCCGGATTCCACAGCTCGGACCCCCAGTGAAGCGCTTTCCAGGATGCAGCAGCTGCAGCAGCCAGCGCCGATCAGTGTGAGAACGCTGATAAAATGGAGCTGGAGTGAGGAGGGGGGGCGGGGATTAGCCCAAGAGCGGGAAACCGGAGGGCCAAGGAGAGATACAGGGGAGGGAAACATCTCCTCAGAGAGGAGTGTCCTCCCCTCTGCTGAACGGCCGGTGGGCGGAGCCACACTGTTCCCCTGCATGAATGACATGCAGGGGAAGCTGAAACCGAAACTAGGCCGCAACTGAAGCCGGGGCCTAGATTTTTACATGCGGCCGACGAGCAGGCACCCTCGGCGCGGTTCTCAGGAAAAACCCAGAGAACCGGCCGGAATTTACAGCAAAGTCAAAAGACACACTCTCCCCATAATAAATGTACCCGGGACCCCTGAGAAACGTCTCAATACTTAGCTTTTGAGACGCAGGGCCATGTCCCTGGGGGGGGTTAAGCGCTCCGTCCGGCAGAATCCTGACAGGGCTGCGGATGGAGACCGGTCTCCTGCAAAGCAGAGAGGACCGTGATGGCTCCCACTTCAAGCCAGAGCCTCAGAGGATGGTGAAGGAGCGCGGCATGTGAAGGCTCCAGCCTTGTAAAGTCAACCTTAACAGCACCGCCGACACAGTGGGGTGAGAAGGGACATGCCGGGAGTCCAGACTGGACCCGCTTTTCTTCCATATCTTTGAAATCAAAAATCTTAAAAATTAAAAATCAGAGAATGCATGTGTGTGTGTGACCTCCTGAAACACAAAGCATTGAACTGGTTAGATTGTCATCCAGGGGGTGTATATAGCCCGGAGGGAGGAGCTACACGTTTGAGTGTAGTACTTTGTGTGTCCTCCGGAGGCAGAAGCTATACACCCATGGTCTGGGTCTCCCATAAGGAACGATGAAGAAAGTATCGTGATGTCTACACATTACATTGGAAGGAGCTTTTATGACATTTCATTCTAAATCCATGGTCATTTCGCTTTGCTGATATTGCAGCTTACACTCTTTTGGAAGGCTTTCTAACGAATTCTGAGGTATTTTTATGCAGACTTTGTTGATTTATCAGGTCAGCCACTGATGATGGACGAGAGGACCTGGTTTGCAATCTCTAGTTCAGGCCAAAAGGCGTTTGATGGGGTTGAGGTTAGGACTCTTTGAGGGCCAGTCAAGTTATTCAACACCAAACCAGGTCAGTTTTGCCATTCATGAAATGACTTGTGACAACATATTACAGCACCATGATCAGTGACCAGTAAGCTCTTTAGAATTTGTTATTGTTTCACAAATATTTGCAGAACAGATTGCATGTTTAGAGGCTGGAATTTATATACCTGTGGCAGTGGGACCATATAAAAGACCTGAATTTAATGATTTAGAGTTGAGCACCAATACTTGTGTACGGTGTACATCAGATTGCTTTGACTATGGACAGGACATTTGTGGCGTAACAATCCCTGAGCATGAGGTTGTAATGACGCAGACATAGAACTTTTTCCCAGAATACTGTCATTTTTTTTCCTCTCCTACTGGGAGCCATAACTTTTTTAGTATTAGAAGCAAGAGGGCTTGCTATTTTTGCATGACACCATTTATTTTACCAAATAAGTGGAAATGGTGAAAAAAAAAACGCCAGTAATGTCACTTTAATTTTTTACTTGTTTGTAATAGCACTGGTCACTTTTTGGTTATCTGGTAGCGATCTTTTAACTTTTTCTAAGAGTCATGATTATGGGATGTCAAATTTATATATTTATTTTTTAATTTACTGCTCAAAAAATTTTTACAAAAACAATTTGGCTTCTGTCGCCATATTCTGCAAGTCATGTTTTGTTAAAAAAAAAAAGGTGGGTGTAGAGTCAATATGCGATCATATTGATAGTGAGCCGTTACAGCAGACGAATGCCTTGACATCCATCCTGACTGTGGCCAAAATCAGGCACATACCTCTGGAGGGTATGCCGTCAGTGAGCACAAACACAGTGTGAACCTTGCCTTACAGTTGTCTCTGATCACACCAGTTTAACCTTTTCATGAATTAGGAGCATCTGACTCTTCATGCCCCCTAATTAGACCAGTGTGAACGCCATTCTAGATGAATCGCAACCAAAATATCTTAAAGTGTACCTCCAGTTCCAAATGAAAAACAGTTCCAATGCAAGACTTTGCTGTATACCGTATTTTTCGTTTTATAAGACGCACCAGATTATAAGATGCATCCCAAATTTGGAGGGAAAAAACCCCATATGGTGTCCGTTTTATAATTCGATGGTGTCTTACCAAGGAGGAGAGCGGCAGAGGAGCAGGGATCACAGGTGACAGGGGTGATACTGGAGTCCTTTGATGCTGTGAGTGGTACAGAGGGGACCCACTGCGGGCGCTGCTCTGTGTGGAGGATAAGGCACTGGCCATTATGAAGATGGCGGTGAGGGCCTCAAATAATGGTGGCCGGAGTCGTCGCATGTGACGCACAAACCGGGGCCGTGGGGCACTGTTACCAGGCCACGTTTCTGCTGCTGGGACGCCACGGTGGCAAGGCCCGGTTCCATGACCCCGGCGGTGTCATTTAATAAAGATGAAAGAGATGATGATGAATGATGGGGATGGTAGTTCGTGATGGCACCTGTGGTATTCGGCCAGAGATAGCCGACGCTGCGGATGGGACCCCGGGGTCAGTTGGTGATGTAGCTTTATTGGTATAGCTGTCCACAGGTAGAGCTGGGCCCTGGGGCGAATGGTGGTGGTAGTAGTCTATGATGGTGGTGGTTTGCAGAGCCGGAGGCGCAGGTGAATAACGGAGCGACACAGGAATGCAGTCTCAAGATGTTTACTCACTGTAGCAGGTTCCAAGGTAACACTACTAGCCAGTGATCGCCTTTAGAGTGCTGGGTATCACTGTGAAGGGCTCCAGCCGATCTCGGGTAGTTCGGAGGTCGAGTCCGGAGCAATTCTTTATTTGTCCCTTTCCTGGTCGCCTTCCTGTGCTTGCTTCTCCCTCCTGCTTTTGCGCCTTCGTACACAGAGCCCTGTGCCAGTGCCCGCGAGCCCTTTTGGGCGGTGTGAAGCTCTATCCCTTGGCCCTGTAAAGTCACCTTCCAGTGAACTCGTGTATGGATGTGGCCTATGTGCTTGCAGTCACCTCAGCCGTTGGTTTTACTAGCGGAGTACGTAGGTTCTTCTCCTGTAGCCTAGGGACCAGTCCCCGATATGCGGCCAAGTTCCTCCACTTGGTTGCTGTATGTGGAACATGGCCACAGGTGGCTGGTGCACTTCCCGTGGTCCCTGGGACCCCTTCTGTCTGGCCCTGGGTCGAGGTGAACCAGCTCCAGACCAAAGGTCTCTTCACTCCTCTACTTCTCCTTCCCTCTCCACACTCACATTCCTGTTCCCACTTTACTACTGTTTTCCCACTCCTAAGACTCCACCCTTTCAGCCTGGCTTCAGGTACAGCACTCCCTTGCCATTTCTGATGAGGTGTTGCTGAATCAGGGTGTTGTGCTTTTGTGTGAACCAGTGGATGACCTCCTTCATACTCAAGATGGAATACCACACCTCTGGATGAGGTGCAGTACCTCTGTGGCGACTGAAGCCTCAGTGGTGCCACACATGCGCAGATGAAAGATTAAGCCGAGAGCTCCATCTGCGCATGCGCCGACTTTAGGCGCCATTATTTAAAGCGCTCACCGCCATATTCAGAATGGCCCGTGCCTCATTGCCTGCCGCACAGAGCCGAGACGCACAGAGCTGAGCAGCCCCACACAGAGCAGAGCCGCCGAGCCCCGCCTCATACCAACTCATTTGGTATCACAGAGTTCAGAAATGCCCAGTCTATCAAAATATAAAATGAACTAATATGATCGGTAGACGGCGTAGCCGTAAAAAAAAATTACAACCGGCAAAGTTAAGTTTTTTGGTCTTCGCAAATTTTGAGCAAAATGCAATACCAGGGAGTCAAAACGTAGCGTCTGCGCAAAAATGGTTCGGCTAAAAATGCAAACAAATAAGCTATCAGTGAGCCCCACATCCCGAAAAATGAGAACACTATAAGTTGCAGAAAATGGCGCTGAAAGTGCTCCAATTTTTTGGACAAATCTTTCTTTAACCCCTTATATAAAAGTAAACCTAAACATGTTTGGTATTAACGAACTCATACCAACCTGAAGTATCACACCCACCCATCAGTTTTACCATAAAGTGAACACGGTGAATAAAGCACCCCATAAACCATTGTCCAATCACACTTTTTTGGAATTTTTCCGCACGTGGACATTTTTTGCGGTTTTCCAGTACCATATATGTTAAAACTCATGGTTTCACTTAAAAGACCAATACGTCCCGCAAATAACAAGCCCTCTTATGGCAAGATTGACGGGAAAAATAAAAAAGTTACGACTCTCGGAAAAAGGGGAGCAAAAAACAAAAACGGAAAAATCGTCCAGGGGTTAGGGGGTTAAAGGTGGGAGTCCGTGAGCGCATCAGGGACATTGAGAAAACAAAGACTCTGCATGAGATGGAACACCTAAAATCCCTACCAAAAAATTTCCAATTGTAAAGCAAATTAATTATAAAGGCCATAGATCAGAGGTTAGAGGTGGTAACCTATTTAAGGCCCTTGCGCAACTTGAGTCACTTTATTTATAGATTGGACACAAGGACTCCTATTGGGCTCAATGAGAGCTTTGGCTGCTTTCTTTAATTGGGTATTTTTATGTGGTGTGAGAATGGGACTGTTTGTGTTAAAATTATTTTTAATAGTTTTTTTATCCATAATTTAGAGATCTGTATATGCTAAAGCCATACCTGTGGTGGTCTGCAAATTTTGAGGTACTTCACTCGACCCGCTCATTGACTTAGATGTTGACTTTGATTGGGTATTTTCCCTGAATGAAGTGCCTATGAGAAAATAAGAAAAAAGATTATTATCTAAGAAAAGTGGAGAAAAACATTGTACAACAATTTAATTACAGTTTGGATACAACTAATATTTACTACATTTACTCAATAATTTAGTTTTTTGCATTTCTTGATTTTGCTTGCCTTATGGCATGTCATTTTTAATTTTGAATATCATATTTCTGTTTACACAACTACATAAACACCATGTACTTTTTTGTTTGTCTATTGATTAGTGATGGACAGACCCGGACTGTAAAATTTAGGATCCGAGCGATTTTAAAAATACCCGAGTACCGGACCCGGGCCTGGAGTTCTCAGGGAACTCCGGATAATGATCCGGAACCTTTGGAAATAAAAAATAAATAAAGGGAAATTAAATAAAATAAGATTAAAGCAGGCGCGTTATAACAATAGCAGCCCACAGCCACCCAGGATTGTCACATCCATTATATTTGACAATCCTGGCACTTTACCCGGCTCTTCCCGATTGCACTGGTGCGGTGGCAATCAGGCTAATAAGGGATTAATAACAGCTCACAGCTGCCACTAAGCTCTAGATTAGTAATGGCAGGGTCTATGAAAACCCTACCCCCATCACTAATCTGGAAGTGAAAAGAAATAAACACAAACACAAAATAAGATAAAAACAATACCCTATTTCACTCCTTTATTAACCCCAAAAACACGCAGGTCTGTGGAAATCCACACGAGGGCCCATGACTATTCCAATTGCCTTTCTACACCGCCATAGGAGGCCCCGTAACGCTATCATAGGAAGCCGATGGTTGCCATGGTAGCACAGGGTTATGTGATGACTCCTGTCGCTATCATGACTCACATCCTGTTACAGCCGGCTGGCTTTAAAAGGACAGCAGCATTTCAGCTGATCGGAGCTCTGCCGCTCTGATCAGCAGAAATGAACAAGCGATCAGACGGCTAATCCTTACCCCTAGAGAAACTATTAAAATAAAAAAAGTAAAAAAAAAGTTTTATAGAATTAAAAAAACAACTAAAAGTTTAAATCATTCTCCATTCGCCCCACTAAAAATCAAAGGGTTAAAAAAGTAAAAAATATACACTCATTTGGTATCGCAGAGTTCAGAAATGCCCAGTCTATCAAAATATAAAATGAATCAATTAGATCGGTAGATGGCGTAGCCGTAAAAAAAAATCCAACTGGCAAAGTTACGTTTTTTGGTCTTCGCAAATTTTCAGCAAAATGCAATACCAGGGAGTCAAAACGTAGCATCTGCGCAAAAATGGTACAGCTACAAATGCAAACAAATAAGCCATCAGTGAGCCCCATATCCCGAAAAATGAGAACACTACAAGTTGCAGAAAGTGCTCCAATTTTTTGGACAAACCTTTTTTTAACCCCTTATATAAAAGTAAACCTAAACATGTTTGGTATCAACGAACTCATACCAACCTGAAGTATCACACCCACCCATCAGTTTTACCATACAGTGAACACGGTGAATAAAGTACCCCATAAACCATTGTCCAATCACACTTTTTTGTAATTTTTCCGCACGTGGAAATTTTGTGCTGTTTTCCAGTACCATATATGGTAAAACTCATGGTTTCACTTAAAAGACCAATACGTCCTGCAAAAAACAAGCCTTCTTATAGCAAGATTGACGGGAAAAATAAAAAAGCTACGACTCTCGGAAAGAAGGGAATTTTGTTTACTTACCGTAAATTCCTTTTCTTCTAGCTCCTATTGGGAGACCCAGACAATTGGGTGTATAGCTTCTGCCTCCGGAGGCCACACAAAGTATTACACTTTAAAAAGTGTAACCCCTCCCCTCTGCCTATACACCCTCCCGTGCATCACGGGCTCCTCAGTTTTGGTGCAAAAGCAGGAAGGAGAAAACTTATAAATTGGTCTAAGGTAAATTCAATCCGAAGGATGTTCGGAGAACTGAAAACCATGAACCAAAAGAACAATTCAACATGAACAACATGTGTACACAAAAGAACAAACAGCCCGAAGGGAACAGGGGCGGGTGCTGGGTCTCCCAATAGGAGCTAGAAGAAAAGGAATTTACGGTAAGTAAACAAAATTCCCTTCTTCTTTGTCGCTCCATTGGGAGACCCAGACAATTGGGACGTCCAAAAGCAGTCCCTGGGTGGGTAAAAGAATACCTCGATAAAAAGAGCCGAAAACGACCCCCTCTTACAGGTGGGCAACCGCCGCCTGAAGGACTCGCCTACCTAGACTGGCGTCTGCCGAAGCATAGGTATGCACCTGATAGTGTTTCGTGAAAGTGTGCAGACTAGACCAGGTAGCTGCCTGACACACCTGCTGAGCCGTAGCCCGGTGCCGCAATGCCCAGGACGCACCCACGGCTCTGGTAGAATGGGCTTTCAGCCCCAAAGGAAGCGGAAGCCCAGAAGAACGGTAGGCTTCAAGAATCGGTTCCTTGATCCACCGAGCCAAGGTTGACTTGGAAGCCTGCGAACCCTTACGCTGGCCAGCGACAAGGACAAAGAGCGCATCCGAACGGCGCAGGGGCGCCGTGCGAGACACGTAGAGCCGGAGAGCTCTCACCAGATCTAACGAGTGCAAATCCTTTTCACATTGGTGAACTGGATGAGGGCAAAATGAAGGTAAGGAGATATCCTGATTGAGATGAAAAGGGGATACTACCTTAGGGAGAAATTCCGGGACCGGACGCAGAACCACCTTATCCTGGTGAAAAACCAGGAAGGGGGCTTTGCATGACAGCGCTGCCAGCTCCGACACTCTACGGAGCGATGTAACTGCCACTAGAAATGACACCTTCTGCGAAAGACGTGATAAAGAGACATCCCGCAGCGGCTCGAAAGGTGGTTACTGAAGAGCCGTTAGCACCCTGTTAAGATCCCAGGGTTCCAGCGGACGCTTGTAAGGTGGGACTATGTGGCAAACTCCCTGCAGGAACGTGCGGACCTGCGGAAGCCTGGCTAGACGCTTTTGAAAAAATACGGATAGCGCCGATACTTGTCCCTTGAGAGAGCCGAGAGACAAACCCTTGTCCATTCCGGATTGAAGGAATGAAAGAAAAGTGGGTAAGGCAAAGGGCCAGGGAGAAAAACCCTTATCAGAGCACCAGGATAAGAAGATCCTCCAAGACCTGTGATAGATCTTGGCGGACGTTGGTTTCCTGGCCTGTCTCATAGTGGCAATGACATCTTGAGATAACCCTGAGGACGCTAGGAGCCAGGACTCAATGGCCACACAGTCAGGTTGAGGGCCGCAGAATTCAGATGGAAAAACGGTCCTTGAGACAGCAAGTCTGGGCGGTCTGGGAGCGCCCACGGTTGACCCACCGTGAGATGCCACAGATCCGGGTACCACGACCGCCTCGGCCAATCTGGGGCGACGAGAATGGCGCGACGACATTGCGCAGCACTCTGGGCAGCATCGCCAGAGGAGGAAATACATAGGGCAGTCGAAACTGCGACCAATCCTGAACTAATGCGTCCGCCGCCAGAGCTCTGTGATCTTGAGACCGGGCCATGAATGCCGGGACTTTGTTGTTGTGCCGTGACGCCATGAGATCGACGTCCGGCGTTCCCCAGCGGCGACAGATCTCTCGAAACACGTCTGGGTGAAGAGACCATTCCCCCGCGTCCATGCCCTGTCGGCTGAGAAAATCTGCTTCCCAGTTTTCTACGCCCGGGATGTGAACTGCGGAGATGGTGGAAGCTGTGGCTTCCACCCACTGCAGAATTCGTCGGACTTCCTGGAAGGCTTGACGACTGCGAGTGCCGCCTTGGTGGTTGATGTATGCGACGGCAGTGGCGTTGTCCGACTGGATCCGGATCTGCCTGCCCTCCAGCCACCGATGAAAGGCCAATAGGGCTAGATACACTGCCCTTATCTCCAGAATATTGATCTGAAGGGATGACTCTATCGGAGTCCAGGTTCCCTGAGCCCTGTGGTGGAGAAAAACCGCCCCCCACCCTGACAGGCTCGCGTCCGTCGTGACCACAGCCCAGGTGGGGGGTAGGAAGGATTTTCCCTGCGATAGAGAGTTGGGAAGGAGCCACCACTGAAGTGACGTCTTGGTTGCAAGGGAAAGAGAGACGTTCCTGTCGAGTGAAGTCGACCTCCTGTCCCATTTGCGGAGAATGTCCCACTGGAGTGGCCGCAGATGGAATTGCGCGAAGGGCACTGCCTCCATCGCTGCCACCATCTTCCCCAGGAAGTGCATGAGGCGCCTCAAGGGGTGTGACTGACCCCGAAGAAGAGATTGCACCCCTGCCTGCAGCGAAAGCTGCTTGTCCAGCGGTAGCATGACTACTGCTGACTGAGTATGAAACTCCATCCCAAGGTACGTCAGTGATTGGGTCGGTGTCAACTTGGATTTTGGGAAGTTGATGATCCACCCGAACTGCTGGAGAGTCGCCAGAGCGACGGAAAGGCTGTTTTCACACGCCATCTGAGAGGGTGCCCTGACCAGAAGATCGTCTAAGTAGGGAATCACCGAGTGGCCCTGAGAGTGTAGGACCGCCACAACAGATGCCATGACCTTGGTGAACACCCGTGGGGCTGTCGCCAGGCCGAAAGGCAATGCCACGAACTGAAGGTGTTCGTCCCCGATGGCGAAACGCAAAAAGCGTTGATGTTCGGGTGCGATCGGCACATGGAGATAAGCATCCTTGATGTCGATCGATGCTAGGAAGTCTCCTTGTGACATCGAAGCGATGACAGAGCGGAGAGACTCCATCCGAAACCGTCTGGTGCTCACATGTCTGTTGAGCAGTTTGAGGTCCAGAACGGGACGGAACGAGCCGTCCTTCTTTGGCACCACAAACAAGTTGGAGCAAAAGCCGCGACCATGTTCCTGAAGGGGAACAGGGATCACAACTCCTTCTGTCTTCAGAGCGTTCACCGCCTGAAAAAGAGCATCGGCTCGCTCGGGGGGGCGGAGATGTTCTGAAGAAACGAGTCGGGGGACGAGAGCTGAACTCTATCCTGTAACCGTGAGACAGAATGTCTCTCACCCATCGGTCTTGAACATGTGGCCACCAGGTGTCGCAAAAGCGGGAGAGCCTGCCTCCGACCGAGGATGCGGTTCGGGGATGCCGAGTGTCATGAGGAGGCCGCCTTGGAAGCAGTGCCTCCTGCGGCCTTTTGGGGGCGTGACTTGGACCACCACGCATAGGAGTTCCTCTGGCCTTTCTCCGGCCTGCTGGACGAAGAGGATTGGGGCTTGGCGGAGGGACGAAAGGACCGAAACCTCGATTGTATTTTCCGTTGCTGAGGTCTCTTTGGTTTGGACTGGGGTAAGGAGGAGTCCTTTCCCTTGGATTCCTTAATAATCTCATCCAATCGTTCACCAAACAAGCGGTCGCCAGCAAACGGCAAACCGGTTAAGAACCTCTTGGAAGCAGAGTCTGCCTTCCATTCGCGCAGCCACATGGCCCTGCGGACTGCCACAGAGTTAGCGGATGCCACCGCTGTACGGCTAGCAGAGTCTAAAACTGCGTTCATGGCGTAGGAAGAAAAAGCTGACGCCTGAGAAGTCAAAGACGCAACCTGCGGAGCAGAATTACGTGTGACCGCATTAATCTCAGCCAGACAAGCTGAGATAGCTTGTAGTGCCCACACGGCTGCAAAGGCCGGGGCAAAAGACGCGCCTGTGGCGTCATAGATGGATTTTACCAGGAGCTCTATCTGCCTGTCAGTGGCATCCTTTAGCGATGATCCATCTGCAACCGATACCACAGATCTAGCCGCCAATCTAGAGACTGGGGGATCCACCTTGGGACATTGAGCCCAACCCTTAACCACGTCAGAGGGGAAGGGGTAACGTGTGTCAGTAAGGCGCTTAGTAAAGCGCTTGTCCGGAACCGCTCTGGGCTTCTGGACAGCATCTCTGAAGTTAGAGTGATCAAAAAACGCACTCCGTGTACGTTTAGGGAACCGAAACTGGTGTTTCTCCTGCTGAGAAGTCGACTCCTCTACCGGTGGCGGCGGGGGAGAGATATCTAACACCTGGTTGATGGACGAGATAAGGTCATTTACTATGGCGTCCCCTTCAGGTGTATCAAGATTGAGAGCAACGTCAGTGTCAGAGCCCTGAGCTGCGACGTCCGCCTCGTCCTCCAGAGAGTCCTCACGCTGGGAACCCGAGCAGCGTGAAGAAGTCGGGGAAGATTCCCAGCGGGCCCGCTTAGCCGGTCTGGGACTGTGGTCCGGGCCGGAGTCCTCCACGTGAGACCTAGGGCCACCCCTGGGAACGTGCTGCGGCGCGGACAGAGAGGGGCCTGGAGGTGAAGATCCAACAGGGCCCGGGGCTTGTGTAAGGACCGGTCTGGACTGCAAAGCTTCAAGCAGCTTGGCAGACCATTTGTCCATAGACTGAGCCATGGATTGTGAGAGTGACTCAGAGAGTTTTTCAGCAAAAACTGCAAACTCTGTCCCTGCCGCCTGGACAGGGGGAGCAAGGGGTTCTACCTGAGCCGAGGGGCCCACTAGTGACCGAGGCTCGGGTTGAGGAAGCAAAACAGAGGTTGAGCATTGCTCACAGTGAGGGTAGGTGGAACCCGCAGGAAACTTAGCCGCACAAGAGGTACAGGCACCCTTGCTCCTTGTGGACAACATGCTGTTGTCTCCTAGGAGAGTGATCACTGAGGGTATATGGGAAGGGTATACAGCCCGACCGAACAGAAATATATAAATATATATATAGTATCTATTCCGGCACCCTAAGGGGACCAGCACCGGGTGACCGGTGTGGCTTACCGACCGCTAAAAAGCGGAGTGTGTGTCCTCCAGATTCCCTGCCTTAGGTCTCCCAGCGTTGCAGAACTCTTCCCAGGAAATCCTCCACAGGCAGAATGCCAAAGAAATGGCTGCCGGAGCTCTCAGGGGAGGAGTGGAGCCGTGGGCGGCGTTAGAAAAAGTGCGGGAATCTGGAGTCCCCACAGTGATCAGTGAGGGGGGAGGAAACATACAGGATGTTCCGGCCCTCACAGCCGACGTCAGGCCGGCCGTCCCGCCCTTACCCCTGATAGACAGGCCCGGGGGCGTGAGTTTTGCTACTAGGCCGCAATTGAAGCCGGGGACTAAATTTAAGACCGCGGCCGACAAACAGGCGCGGTCGGCGCGGAAGTCCGCCGGCCGTCACAAATAAGCAGCTGCTGCAGCGTCCGGGATGAAGGCGCATCATGCAAATCCCCCATGGGGATACAGAGTACCTTAGTGATGCAGGGCCCGGTCCCTGAGGATAAATAAACTCCTGTCCGACAGATTCCCACAGGGGCTGCGGAGGGAGCACGGTCCCAGTGGATGGATGACCGCTCAGGATCCCACTTCTCCCAGAGCCGCTAAGGGATGGTGAAGGAGACGGCATGAGGCTCCGGCCTTTGTACCCGCAATGGGTACCTCAACCTTAACAGCACCGCCGACTTAGTGGGGTGAGAAGGGAACATGCCGGGGGCCCCGTGGGGGCCCACTTTTCTTCCAACCGATATAACTAATCTGAGAATTCATGAGTGGATGTGTGCCTCCTTCCACACAAAGCATAAAACTGAGGAGCCCGTGATGCACGGGAGGGTGTATAGGCAGAGGGGAGGGGTTACACTTTTTAAAGTGTAATACTTTGTGTGGCCTCCGGAGGCAGAAGCTATACACCCAATTGTCTGGGTCTCCCAATGGAGCGACAAAGAAAAGGGGAGCAAAAAACAAAAACGGAAAAATCGTCCAGGGGTTAGGGGGTTAAAGGTGGGAGTCCGTGAGCACATCAGGGACATTGAGAAAACAAAGACTCTGCATGAGACGGAACACCTAAAAACCCTACCAAAACATTTCCAATTGTACCATAAATCTGACTCAAGCAAATTAAAGGAGTTGTCCGACATTAGCTTACCAAAAAATGTTGAGTTTATCTGTGCTGTATTGTCATATAAAACACCCCTATATTGTTATTTTTTGTTTTCTAACTTTTGTTCCACTTGAATTATCCCTTTATTCTCTGCAGTTCTTTGTTTACATTTTGCTCTAGCAAACTGACCACTTCCTGTGCAAAACCTCAGTTAGAGCTGGCACTGCCCGGCCTCAGGGTCCAGCCCCGTCCCCTGCCCGCCCCTTGCACACACATTCCCTGTCAGTATTCTACCCCAGCAACTGATCTGTTATCACTCTAGCAATGAAAATAACAGCCCCACATCGGGCTCTGTGCCAAACACACACACACATACACACACACACACACATACACATCGGGCTCTGCGCCACACACATCAGGCTCTGCAACCCTCCCCCACACACACATACACACACGGCGCTCTGTACCGACCTCCCCCTCACCATCGTTCTGTACCGACCCCTACCCCCATAGGGAACACATGTAGGCTACATTCACATGACCGTTCCGTTTTTGCGGTCGGCAAAAAATGGCCAATTTTTTCACGGATACATCTGTGTGTCATCCGTGTGCCTTCCGTTTTTTTTGCGGACCGCAAAAAAGCGGAAGCAGCAAGAAAGATAAATAGATGAGTAGATATAGAGATGAATAGATAGATATAGAGACAGAGAGATAGAGGGATGAATGAATGAACAGAGGGATAGACAGATAGATAAATAGATAGATAGATAGATGAGAAAGACATATAATGTCCTACCCCCCTGCATATTCTAAGCTGGCACCCTTTAGTGACTTTCATGTGGCACGAAAGTGTGCTTAGCCTTGTATTTATCAAAAAAATAAATAAAAAATAATTTAAAAAAACCAAACGACAATGGGTCCCCCATACTTTTGTAGCCAGCTAGGGTAAAGCAGATGGCTGCAACCTGCAAACCACAGCTGGCAGCTTCAGCTTGGCTGGTAATCTAAAACAGAGGGCACCCCACGCTGTTATTTTAAATTAAATAAATAATTTAAAACAAAAAACATGGGGTCCCCCCAAATTGGATCACCAGCCAAGGTAAAGCAGACAGCTGTGGTCTGGTATTCTCAGACTAGGGAGGCCCACTGTTATTGGACACTCCCCAGCCTAAAAATAGAAGGCCACAGCCGCCCCAGAATTGGCACATCCATTAGATGTGCCAATCCTGGTGCTTCACCCCAACTCATCCCGTGCCCTGGTGCGGTGGCAAACGGGGTAATATATGGGGTTGATGCCAGATGTGTAATGTCACCTGGCATCAAGCCCTGGGGTTAGTGATGTCACGCGTCTATCAGATATCCGACATGACAAACCCAGTCAGTAATAAAAAAAAAATAGACAACAAAAAAAAAAGTGTTATTTGAAAAAACACTCCTCAAAACATTCCCTCATTCACCAATTTATTCAAAAGAAAAACAAATCCTGGTCCAGCATAATCCAATAAGGGGGTCTCATGACAATCCATACCATAGTCAATGTCCCAGTCAATGAAGAACAGAATGTTCCTCATTGGCTGGGAGAGTAATGCAGTGACCTGAGCTAACATCAATAGCCCAGGTCACTGCAGGGGATGCCGAGCGCTGCTGTCAGGAGGTTAGATGAAATCATTACCTGCGGTGACGATCTTCGCTTCACTCCTGTCAGCGCTGTCCCTGACTTCTATGCCCGCCGCGTTCTCAGCAGTATCGCCCGAGATGTCACCGCTAGTGACGTGAGAACGCAGCGGCATAGAAGGCACTGACAGCGCTGACAGGAGTGAAGCGAAGATTGTCACAGCAGGCAATGATGTCATCTAACATCCTGATGGCAGTGCTCGATATCCCCGCGGGGGCCTGGTGCTGGCGGTGACACCGTGGGCGGGGAGAGTACGGGGTGCGGAGGAATGTGTGGGAGGGTGCAGGGAAGAGGGGCGGGGAATTCACGCAGGGCGGCAACATGCTGTTCCAGATTTGCATGTTAACATGGTCCTGCCCATGTTGACATGAAATGACCGGAAGCAGCAAAATCGCGGCAGGAGCGGTCACATGACCGCTCTGAGCCGGGGGAGAAAGGCTGACAGCAGGGCAGGTAAGTGATCACTAGCTACTTACCTGCCCCAATGTAGCCCAAAAGGGTAATAATGAAGAAAAGTCAAAATAAGCCGGATAACCCCTTTAATTATAAAGGCCATAGATCAGAGGTTAGAGGTGGTAACCTATTTAAGGCCCTTGCGCAACTTGAGTCATTGGATTTATAGATTGGACACAAGGACTCCTATTGGGCTCAATGAGAGCTTTGACTGCTTTCTTTAATTGGGTATTTTTATGTGGTGTGAGAATGGGACTGTTTGTGTTAAATTATTTTTAATTGTTTCTTTTTCTTTTTATCCATAATTTAGAGATCTGTATATGCTAAAATCATACCTGAGGTGGTCTGCAAATTTTGAGGTACTTCACGCGACCCGCTCAGTGACTTAGATGTTGACTTTGATTGGGTCTTTTCCCTGAATGAAGTGCCTATGAGAAAATAAGAAAAACTATTATTATCTAAGAAAAGTGGAGAAAAACATTGTACAATTTAATTATAGTTAGGATACAACTAATATTTAATACATTTACTCAATAATTTAGTTTTTTGCATTTCTTGATTTTGCTTGCCTTATGGCATGTCATTTTTAATTTTTCATATAATATTTCTGTTTACACAACACTGCACTTTTTTTGTTTGTCTATTGATTAGTGATGGACAGACCCGGACTGTAAAATTTAGAATCCGAGAGGTTATAAAAATACCCGAGTACCGGACCCGGGCCTGGAGTTCTCAGAGAACTCCGGATAATGATCCGGAACCTTTGGAAATAAAAAATGGAAAAATAAAGAAAAGAGGAATAAAGCAGGCGCGTTATAATAATAGCAGCCCACAGCCACTCAGGATTGTCACATCCATTAGATGTGACAATCCTGGCACTTTACCCGATTCTTCCTGATTCCCCTGGTGCGGTGGCAATCAGGCTAATAAGGGGTTAATAACAGCTCACATCTGCCACTAAGCCCTAGATTAGCAATGGCAGGGTCTATGAAAACCCTTCCCCCATTACTAATCTGGAAGTGAAGATAAATAAACACAAACACAAAATAAGATAAAAACAACACCCTCTTTCACTCCTTTATTAACCCCAAAAACACTCAGGTCTTATGTAATCCACACGAAGGCCCATGACTATTCCAATTGCCTTTCTACACCGCCATCGGAGGCCCCGTAACGCGATCATGGGAAGCCGATGGTTGCCATGGTAGCACAGGGTTATGTGATGACTCCTGTCGCTATCATGACTCACATCCTGTTACAGCCGGCTGGCTTTAACAAGACAGCAGCATTTCAGCTGATCAGAGCTCTGCCGCTCTGATCAGCAGAATTGAACAAGCAAGCAGACGGCTAATCCTTACCACTAGAGAGACTATTGAAATAAAAAAAAGTAAAAAAAAAGTTTTATAGAATTAAAAAAACAACTAAAAGTTTAAATCATTCTCCATTCGCCCCACTAAAAATCAAAGGGTTAAAAAAATAAAAATTATACACTCATTTGGTACTGCAGAGTTAAGAAATGCCCAGTCTATCAAAATATAAAATGAATCAATTAGATCGGTAGATGGTGTAGCCGTAAAAAAAAATCCAACTGGCAAAGTTACGTTTTTTGGTCTTCGCAAATTTTCAGCAAAATGCAATACCAGGGAGTCAAAACGTAGCATCTGCGCAAAAATGGTACAGCTAAAAATGCAAACAAATAAGCCATCAGTGAGCCCCATATCCCGAAAAATGAGAACACTACAAGTTGCAGAAAATGCTGCAGAAAGTGCTCCAATTTTTTGGACAAACCTTTTTTTAACCCCTTAGATAAAAGTAAACCTAAACATGTTTGGTATCAACAAACTCATACCAACCTGAAGTATCACACCCACCCATTAGTTTTACCATACAGTGAACACGGTGAATAAAGTACCCCATAAACCATTGTCCAATCACACTTTTTTGTAATTTTTCCGCACATGGAAATTTTGTGCTGTTTTCCAGTACCATATATATATTCTTTGTTTACATTTTGCTCTAGCAAACTGACCACTTCCTGTGCAAAACCTCAGTTAGAGCTGGCACTGCCCGGCCTCAGTGTCCAGCCCCGTCCCCTGCCCGCCCCCTGCACACACATTCCCTGTCAGTATTCTACCCCAGCACCTGATCTGTTATCTCTCTAGCATACACACACACACACACACACACGGCGCTCTGTACCGACCTCCCCCTCACCATCGTTCTGTACCGACCCCTACCCCCATAGGGAACACATGTAGGCTACATTCACATGACCGTTCCGTTTTTGTGGTCCGCAAAAAATGGCCAATTTTTTCACAGATACATTCGTGTGTCATCCGTGTGCCTTACGTTTTTTTTGCGGACCGCAAAAAACAGAAGCAGCAAGAAAGATAAATAGATGAGTAGATATAGAGATGAATAGATAGATAGATATAGAGACAGAGAGATAGAGGGATGAATGAATGAACAGAGGGATAGACAGAGAGATAGATAGATAGATGAGAAAGACATATAATGTCCTACCCCCCTGCATATTCTAAGCTGGCACCCTTTAGTGACTTTCTTGTGGCACTAAAGTGTGTTTAGCCTTGTATTTATCCAAAATATAAATAAAAAATAATTTAAAAAAAACCAAACGACAATGGGTCCCCCATACTTTTGTAGCCAGCTAGGGTAAAGCAGATGGCTGCAGCCTGCAATCCACAGCTGGCAGCTTCAGCTTGGCTGGTAATCTAAAACAGAGGGCACCCCACGCTGTTATTTTAAATTAAGAAGGGAATTTTGTTTACTTACCGTAAATTCCTTTTCTTCTAGCTCCAATTGGGAGACCCAGACAATTGGGTGTATAGCTACTGCCTCCGGAGGCCACACAAAGTATTACACTTAAAAGTGTAAGGCCCCTCCCCTTCTGGCTATACACCCTCCCGTGGGATCACGGGCTCCTCAGTTTTAGTGCAAAAGCAAGAAGGAGGAAAGCCAATAACAGGTTTAAAGACAAATTCAACCCGAAGAAACATCGGAGAACTGAAACCGTTCAACATGAACAACATGTGTACCCGAAAAAAACAAAAATCCCTAAGAAAACAGGGCGGGTGCTGGGTCTCCCAATTGGAGCTAGAAGAAAAGGAATTTACGGTAAGTAAACAAAATTCCCTTCTTCTTTGTCGCTCCATTGGGAGACCCAGACAATTGGGACGTCCAAAAGCAGTCCCTGGGTGGGTAAAAGAATACCTCGTGATAGGGCCGTCAACAGCCCTGTCCTACAGGTGGGCAACCACCGCCTGAAGGACTTGTCTACCTAGGCTGGCGTCCGCCGAAGCGTAGGTATGTACCTGATAATGCTTGGTAAAGGTGTGCAGACTCGACCAGGTAGCCGCCTGGCACACCTGCTGAGCCGTAGCCTGGAGGCGCAATGCCAAGGACGCACCCACGGCTCTGGTAGAATGGGCCTTCAGCCCTGAAGGAACCGGAAGCCCCGCAGAACGGTAGGCTTCAAGAATTGGTTCCTTGATCCACCGAGCCAGGGTGGATTTGGAAGCTTGCGACCCTTTACGCTGACCAGCGACAAGGACAAAGAGTGCATCCGAGCGGCGTAAGGGCGCCGTGCGGGAAATATAGATCCTGAGTGCTCTGACCAGATCCAACAAATGCAAACCTCTCTCAAATTGATGAACTGGATGAGGACACAAGGAAGGTAATGTGATATCCTGATTGAGATGAAAGGGGGATACCACCTTAGGGAGAAACTCAGGAATCGGACGTAGAACCACCTTGTCCTGGTGAAAAACCAGGAAGGGAGATTTGCATGACAGCGCCGCTAGCTCGGACACTCTCCGAAGAGACGTGACCGCTACTAGAAAGGCCACTTTCTGTGAAAGACGAGAAAGGGAAACATCCTTCATAGGCTCGAAAGGCGGCTTCTGGAGGGCAATTAGAACCTTGTTCAGATCCCAGGGCTCTAACGGCCGCTTGTAAGGAGGGACGATATGACACACTCCTTGCAGGAACGTGCGTACCTGAGTAAGTCGTGCTAGGCGTCTCTGAAAAAATACAGATAGCGCTGAGACTTGTCCTTTAAGGGAACTGAGCGACAAACCTTTTTCCAACCCGGATTGCAGGAAGGAAAGAAAAGTAGGCAATGCAAAAGGCCAGGGAGAAACTCCCTGAGCTGCGCACCAAGATAAGAATATCTTCCACGTCCTGTGGTAGATCTTGGCGGAGGATGGTTTTCTAGCCTGTCTCATGGTGGAAATAACCTTTCGAGATAATCCTGAAGACGCTAGGATCCAGGACTCAATGGCCACACAGTCAGGTTCAGGGCCGCAGAATTCAGGTGGAAAAACGGCCCTTGAGATAGCAAGTCTGGTCGTTCTGGTAGTGCCCATGGTTGGCCTACCGTGTGGTGCCACAGATCTGGGTACCACGATCTCCTCGGCCAGTCTGGAGCGACGAGGATGGCGCGACGGCAGTCGGCCCTGATCTTGCGCAGCACTCTGGGTAACAATGCCAGAGGTGGGAACACATAAGGTAGCCGGAATTGCGACCAATCTTGAACTAAGGCGTCTGCCGCCAGAGCTCGGTGATCGTGAGACCGTGCCATGAAAGCCGGGACCTTGTTGTTGTGCCGTGACGCCATCAGGTCGACGTCCGGCATCCCCCAGCGGCGACAGATCTCCTGAAACACGTCCGGGTGAAGGGACCATTCCCCTGCGTCCATACCTTGGCGACTGAGGAAGTCTGCTTCCCAGTTTTCCACGCCTGGGATGTGAACTGCGGAAATGGTGGAAGCCGTGTCTTCCACCCACGTCAGAATCCGTCGGACTTCCTGGAAGGCTTGCCGACTGCGTGTTCCACCTTGGTGGTTGATGTACGCTACCGCTGTAGAGTTGTCCGACTGAATTCGGATCTGCTTGCCTTCCAGCCACTGCTGGAAGGCTTGTAGGGCAAGATACACTGCTCTGATTTCTAGAACATTGATCTGAAGGGTGGACTCTTCCTGAGTCCACGTCCCTTGAGCCCTGTGATGGAGAAACACTGCTCCCCACCCTGAAAGACTCGCGTCTGTCGTGACTACCTCCCAGGATGGGGGTAGAAAGGACTTTCCTTTCGACAAAACGGTGGGAAGAAGCCACCACCGAAGAGATTCCTTGGCCGCCTGAGAAAGGGAGACGTCTCTGTCGAGGGATGTCGACTTCCCGTCCCATTGGCGGAGAATGTCCCATTGTAGTGGACGGAGATGAAACTGCGCGAAAGGGACTGCTTCCATTGCTGCTACCATCTTCCCTAGGAAGTGCATGAGGCGTCTCAAGGGGTGAGACTGGCCTTGAAGGAGAGATTGCACTCCTGTCTGTCCAGCGGAAGCTTCACTATCGCTGAGAGAGTATGAAACTCCATGCCAAGGTATGTTAGCGATTGGGTCGGAGTCAGATTTGACTTTGAAAAGTTGATGATCCACCCGAAACTCTGGAGAGTCTCCAGCGCAACGTTCAGGCTGTGTTGGCATGCCTCTTGAGAGGGTGCCTTGACCAGTAGATCGTCCAAATACGGGATCACAGAGTGACCTTGAGAGTGCAGGACTGCTACTACTGCTGCCATGACTTTGGTGAAGACACGTGGAGCTGTCGCCAGCCCGAAAGGCAGAGCTACGAACTGAAGGTGTTCGTCTCCTAGAACAGAGCGTAGAAAACGCTGGTGCTCTGGAGCAATCGGCACGTGGAGATAAGCATCCCTGATGTCTATAGATGCTAGGAAATCTCCTTGAGACATTGAGGCGATGACGGAGCGAAGGGATTCCATCCGGAACCGCCTGGTTTTTACGTGCTTGTTGAGCAGTTTTAGATCCAGAACGGGACGGAATGACCCGTCCTTTTTTGGCACCACAAACAAGTTGGAGTAAAAACCGTGACCTTGTTCCTGAAGAGGAACGGGGGTCACCACTCCTTCCGCTTTTAGAGTGGACACCGCTAGCCGCAGAGCCTCGGCTCGGTCGGGAGGTGGAGAAGTTCTGAAAAAGCGAGTTGGAGGACGAGAGCTGAACTCTATCCTGTACCCGTGAGACAGAATGTCTCTCACCCAACGGTCTGTGACCTGTGGCAGCCAAATGTCGCCAAAGCGGGAGAGCCTGCCACCGACCGAGGATGCGGAGAGAGGGGGCCGAAAGTCATGAGGAAGCCGCCTTGGTAGCGGGTCTTCCGGCTGTCTTTTTTGGGCGTGACTGAGTACGCCAAGAATCTGAGCTCCTCTGATCCTTTTGAGTCCTCTTGGACGAGGAGAATTGGGACCTGCCTGAGCCTCGAAAGGACCGAAACCCCGACTGTCCTCTCCTCTGTTGGGGTTTATTTTGTCTGGGTTGAGGTAAAGATGAATCTTTACCCTTGGAGTGTTTAATGATTTCATCTAAGCGCTCCCCAAACAGACGGTCACGAGAAAATGGCAAACTGGTTAAACACTTTTTGGAAGCAGAATCTGCCTTCCATTCTCTTAACCACAAGGCTCTGCGTAAAACGACGGAGTTGGCGGATGCCACTGCCGTACGGCTCGTAGAGTCTAGGACAGCATTAATCGCGTAAGACGCAAAAGCAGACATTTGAGAGGTTAAGGGTGCCACCTGCGGAGCAGATGTACGTGTGACCGTGTCAATCTGTGCAAGACCAGCTGAAATAGCTTGGAGTGCCCATACGGCTGCGAATGCTGGAGCAAACGACGCGCCGATAGCTTCATAGATGGATTTCAACCAGAGCTCCATCTGCCTGTCAGTGGCATTTTTAAGTGCCGCCCCATCTTCCACTGCAACTAAGGATCTAGCTGCAAGCCTGGAGATCGGAGGATCCACCTTGGGACACTGGGTCCAGCCCTTAACCACGTCCGGGGGAAAAGGATAACGTGTGTCCTTGAGCCGCTTGGAAAAACGCTTATCCGGATAAGCGTGATGTTTCTGGATTGCGTCTCTAAAGTCAGAGTGGTCCAGAAATACACTTAATTTACGCTTGGGATACCTGAAATGGAATTTCTCCTGCTGTGAAGCTGTCTCCTCTATCTGAGGAGCTTCCAACTGAGGGGGACCAGGGAGCAATGAGTTAACAGTGTCCATGGCCTGAGTTACTGGTCTAGACTGCAATGTTTCAAGAATCTTAGTCATAGTCGCAGACAATCTATCAGCAAAGACTGCAAACTCCGTCCCTGTCACCTGGACAGTATTCACAGGAGGTTCTGCCTGGGTCACCTCCAGCAGAGGCCCCGGCCGAGCAAGTGCCACAGGGGCCGAGCACTGCACACAGTGGGGGTCAGTGGAACCTGCCGGTAGAACAGCCCCACAAGCGGTACAAGCAGCATAGAAAGCCTGTGCCTTGGCACTTTTGCTTTTTGCGGTCGACATGCTGATGTGTCCTCTGAGTAATCTAGGAGGGTATATAGCAGAGAATCTCCAGCGACCATACAGTGCAATGTAAAGCTGCAAGCATAAAATACAGTATACACTTCGGCACCAGTGGGGGTCAGCCCTTGAGGGCAGCTTACCGCCCGCTGAAAAGCGGGTGTGTGGGCACCAGAATCCCTTGTCTGGGTCTCCCAGTCTCCTCTCTCCAGCTCAGACTGCACGCAGGAATGGCTGCCGGCGTCCTCTGAAGAGGGGCGGACCGTGGGCGTCCTCAGAAAAAGTGCGGGAAACTGGTGTCCCACTGTGCCCAGTGTGAGGGCTGGAGAATGCAAAGCAGACTCCAGCCCTCTGTGCTGACATTCTGCACAGCGTCCCGCCCTTCCCCTGACTGGCAGGCCTGGGGGCGGGAACGAAACGAAACTAGGCCGCAAAAGCCGGGGACTCGAGTAATAAGCGCGGCCGTGATATATGCACGGCCAGCGCGGAAGTCCCCGGCGCACCACAAGTCCCAGCCGCGCCGCTGCGAAAATGACAGCGGCGGCCGCGCGGCAGTTTCAAATACATGTCCCTTCTCAGCCAAGCTGTAGGTAGGACTGGCACCAGCGCGCAGCGCTTTTGTCCCCGGCGCACTAACACACCCAGCAACGCTGCGGTGTGCGCGCGATATGTGCGGGGACACAGAGTACCTTGACGTCGCAGGGCCTGTCCCTGACGATACTCAGCTCCATTCCAGCAGGCTTTCCAGGGCTGTGGATGGAGCACGGTCTCAGTGCCTGGAGACCGGTAAAATCCCACTTCACCCAGAGCCCTAATGGGGATGGGGAAGGATGCAGCATGTGGGCTCCAGCCTCCGTACCCGCAATGGGTACCTCAACCTTAACAAGCACCGCCGACAAAGAGTGGGGTGAGAAGGGAGCATGCTGGGGGCCCTAGTATGGGCCCTCTTTTCTTCCATCCGACATAGTCAGCAGCTGCTGCTGACTAAACAGTGGAGCTATGCGTGTATGTGTGCCTCCTTCGCACAAAGCATGAAAACTGAGGAGCCCGTGATCCCACGGGAGGGTGTATAGCCAGAAGGGGAGGGGCCTTACACTTTTAAGTGTAATACTTTGTGTGGCCTCCGGAGGCAGTAGCTATACACCCAATTGTCTGGGTCTCCCAATGGAGCGACAAAGAAATAAATAATTTAAAACAAAAAACATGGGGTCCCCCCAAATTGGATCACCAGCCAAGGTAAAGCAGACAGCTGTGGTCTGGTATTCTCAGACTAGGGAGGCCCACTGTTATTGGACACTCCCCAGCCTAAAATTAGCAGGCCACAGCCGCCCCAGAAGTGGCACATCCATTAGATGTGCCAATCCTGGTGCTTCGCCCCAACTCATCCCGTGCCCTGGTGCAGTGGCAAACGGGGTAATATATGGGGATGATGCCAAATGTGTAATGTCACCTGGCATCAAGCCCTAGGGTTAGTGATGTCACGCGTCTATCAGATATCCGACATGACAAACCCAGTCAGTAATAAAAAAAAAAATAGACAACAAAAAAAAAAGTTTTATTTGAAAAAACACTCCTCAAAACAATCCCTCATTCACCAATCTATTCAAAACAAAAACAAATCCTGGTCCAGCATAATCCAATAAGGGGGTCCCATGACAATCCATACCATAGTCAATGTCCCAGTCAATGAAGAACAGAATGTTCCTCATTGGCTGGGAGAGTAATGCAGTGACCTGAGCTAACATCAATAGCCCAGGTCACTGCAGGGGATGCCGAGCGCTGCTGTCAGGAGGTTAGATTAAATCATTACCTGCGGTGACGATCTTCGCTTCACTCTTGTCAGCGCTGTCCCTGACTTCTATGCCCGCCGCGTTCTCAGCAGTATCGCCCGAGACGTCACCGCTAGTGACGGGAGAACGCAGCGGCATAGAAGGCACTGACAGCGCTGACAGGAGTGAAGCGAAGATTGTCACAGCAGGCAATGATGTCATCTAACATCCTGATGGCAGCGCTCGTTATCCCCGCGGCTGCCTGCACTGCAATGTGAGAGGCTGCTGAGCCTGCAATGAAGGCAGCCGCGGGGCTGGAGCGGGACACAGACTGCACGGGCACTCCTGCTATCCTGAGCAGGGGCCCTGGTGCTGGCGGTGACACCGTGGGTGGGGAGAGTACGGGGTGCGGAGGAATGTGTGGGAGGGTGCAGGGAAGAGGGGCGGGGACTCCACGCACTGTACCCGCCCAGCAGGGCGGAAACATGCTGTTCCAGATTTGCATGTCAACATGGTCCTGCCCATGTTGACATGAAATGACCGGAAGCAGCAAAATCGCGTCAGGAGCGGTCACATGACCGCTCTGAGCCGGGGGAGAAAGGCTGACAGCAGGGCAGGTAAGTGGTCACTAGCTACTTACCTGCCCCAATGTAGCCCAATAGGGTAATAATGAAGAAAAGTCAAAATAAGCCGGATAACCCCTTTAATTATAAAGGCCATAGATCAGAGGTTAGAGGTGGTAACCTATTTAAGGCCCTTGCGCAACTTGAGTCATTGGATTTATAGATTGGACACAAGGACTACTATTGGGCTCAATGAGAGCTTTGACAGCTTTCTTTAATTGGGTATTTTTATGTGGTGTGAGAATGGGACTGTTTGTGTTAAATTATTTTTAATTGTTTCTTTTTCTTTTTATCCATAATTTAGAGATCTGTATATGCTAAAACCATACCTGTGGTGGTCTGCAAATTTTGAGGTACTTCACGCGACCCGCTCAGTGACTTAGATGTTGACTTTGATTGGGTATTTTCCCTGAATGAAGTGCCTATGAGAAAATAAGAAAAAAGATTATTATCTAAGAAAAGTGGACAAAAACATTGTACAACAATTTAATTATAGTTAGGATACAACTAATATTTAATACATTTACTCGATAATTTAGTTTTTTGCATTTCTTGATTTTGCTTGCCTTATGGCATGTGATTTTTAATTTTGCATATAATATTTCTGTTTACACAACAACATGAACACTATGCACTTTTTTTGTTTGTCTATTGAGTAGTGATGGACAGACCCGGACTGTAAAATTTAGAATCCGAGAGGTTTTAAAAATACCCGAGTACCGGACCCGGGCCTGGAGTTCTCAGGGAACTCCGGATAATGATCCGGAACCTTTAGAAATAAAAAATAAAAAAAGGAAAAATAAAGAAAATAAGAATAAAGCAGGCGCGTTATAACAATAGCAGCCCACAGCCACTCAGGATTGTCACATCCATTAGATGTGACAATCCTGGCACTTTACCCGATTCTTCCCGATTCCCCTGGTGCGGTGGCAATCAGGCTAATAAGGGGTTAATAACAGCTCACAGCTGCCACTAAGCCCTAGATTAGCAATGGCAGGGTCTATGAAAACCCTACCCCCATTACTAATCTGTAAGTGAAAATAAATAAACACAAAATAAGATAAAAACAACACCCTCTTTCACTCCTTTAATAAGCCCAAAAACACATAGGTCTGATGTAATCCACACGAGGTCCCATATCGATTCCAGCTCTGCTACATCTGAAGTGACAGCGCGTGGGCATAGAATATGACCACCCGCTGTGATCTTAAGGCAGAGAATGAGTCACAGCGATGTGTGGTGACGTAACTTAGCTTATTTGCGGTCACAGCTGGAGCTGCCCATTGTCATCCACCTATGATCGCAGGTAACCTGACCTCAGGTGACCTCATTGAACTGAGTGACCACTACTATCCATAAATGTGGCGTAATACTTTGGCAAAATTACTCTCAGAAATAAAATGTGAGTCAGAAATACATTCAGGCATCTTCCGCATGCTGTTGCCATTCAGTTTCAACAATTTTCCATCCATTGCAATATTTTTACAGCCCTCGCAGGCCTATTTCTAAGGTCCTCTGGAAAATTATTCGAGTTTCCCATTGACTTGGATTGGGTTCGTTATTCGGTATGAATACACAAATGTACAAATTATTGGATTTGAACAATCCGAACCCGAATATTTTAGCATTCGCCCATATCTAGTCATCACTAATGATAATTTTAATAATTTTAAGGATGTCTAAGGATGTCTAAAACTGATCAACTGGGAAAAGGTTGTTGCATTACTCGTAAATCAAATGCCATGTCCTTCAAATTGTCCAATTATTAATACCAGGTTTTGGTTAAAATGAGGCTACCATTTCAAGGTTCATTTTCCATCAAGGAGAAACTACGCTGAAAATCTATCTTTCTCTATCGCTTCATTGGAGGACACAGGAAACCATGGGTGTATGCTGCTGGGACTAGGAGGTGACACTATGCAAATAAGAAAGTTGGCTCCTCCCACATAGTATACACCCACTGACTGGAGCTGAGGAGATCAGTTTTTGCTTAGTGTCCGAGGAGGTTGGACACGCAGGGGCTGCTCTCAGCCCCTCAGGTTTGTATTGTTGTGTTTTATTAATGTTTTCCCTTTGTTTTTCAGACACAGCTCGTCGGGCGACAGGGTGTAATCGCTCACCCTGCTCTCCCACATAGAGACCGGTCGCACAGAAGTGGGGTCCGTCCGCCACTTCCGTTGTCCTCCGTGTCTGTCTGGCAGGACCCTACCCCCCTAACACTTTCAAGACGGTTTGGGGGGCATCCGCACAGAGGGACAGGTGGATAGTCCTTGCCCCCCTCCCCAAACTCTCTCGCTTCCGAGCCTGATTGTGGGGTAGGAGGACGAAGACCGTACCCAGGATGGAGAGGTACCCTTCCGGTCTCCCCTCGACTATGCCCGGGACGACCGTCGAGATGTCTTCGCTCGCCTTCCAGGATGGGTCCAGGATCACCTCAAGACAAGCCGGGACCTCCGATAAGTACTCACTCCCCCCTCCTCTTCCCCGTCCCGGGTTATGGGGAGGGATCCCGGGTATAGAAACCCCACAGCCCCTTCTCCACTTGGGTCAGGGGGTCCTACATCTCCCTTAGAGCCCCCTCCACAGGCCCCTCTGTAGTTGGCTTCGGCGACCTACCTTAGAATTTAGCCCCCGGCTCCATTGCGGCCCGGCGTCCCCTCCGGTGGCCCACTTTCAAATTTATCCCCCGGCTCCATTGCGGCCCGGCGTCCCCTCCGGTGGCCCACTTTTAAAATTTAGGCCCCGGCTCCATTGCGGCCCCCTCAGTGTCCGCGCGCCTCTCCAGGCCACGCCCCCAGCCGGAATTCTGTCCGCGCGCGTGGGCTTTTCAAATCTTCCGCCTCTTTTTTCTCGCGCGGTCCCAGTCCTCTCCCGGTGTCTGTCGTCATTTCCGGGCGCCAATCCCCGGCACGCGTCATTCCTGTGCCTCCACTGGACCAGGCCCCTCCCTCCGGGTAAGCGACGCTGCTGCCGCCGCGAGGCCCGATACTCCCCGCCCGGGTAGGTCGACTCTGCAGCCGCCTCAGGACCCGAGCCTCCGACCGGGTAAGCGCCGCTATCGCCGCCGCGCCTGTGCCTACACCCGGGTAAGCGCTGCCAGCGCCGCCACCAGGCCCGATCCACCGACCGGGTCAGCGCTCCTAGCGCCGCTGCGTCCCCCCCTTCCCAGAACCGCCGCAAGTTTGCGACATAGCGCCCACCCGCAGGCAGTGTTGGCCCCAGCGCACCCTCACTGGCAGGGTTTAGTCCACTGCTCCCCAGACTTCAGTGTCAGTCAGCGCCCCGGGCATCAGGCTGTCATCTCTCTCAGGGCTCATTCCCAGGGTACTGCTGTCTCTGAACATGCAGGCCCATTCACTGTGGTGCTATTTGTGAAGAAACAAGTCCATTCAATATGGTACTGGTTGTGAGGAAGCAGGCCCATTCCCTATGGTACTGTTTGGGAAGTGGCAGGCCCACTCACTGTGGTACTGTTTGTGAGGATGCAGGCCCATTCACTATGGTACTGGTTGTGAAGGGGCAGGCCCATTCACTATGGTACTGCTTTGGGAAGAAGCCGAATGTCGCACAATTTTTTTGTCTCCTGTTTTTGTGATGTACATTCACAGACATTCTCCTCACATCTTGCCTAGCACAGATGTGCTCCTGAATTCTGGGCGTTCACTGTCAGTTTGCCATTCTGTCTCCCAGGTATTATACGCCTGTAACACTAATCACTGATCCTATGTGTCCAGCTGTATTATACGCCTGTGGCTCTAATCACGGACGTCTCTACAGCACTCTAAATCTTCCCAGAGTATCGCTCTTGCGCCCGATTATCCGTCACGTTACGGATAGATTATGGCGCTCTACCCAGCAGTCAGAAACCCATATTTCGCTACACACGCTGCTTGCCCAGCGGTCCATGACATGGCCCTTTCCGTGAACGCTCCAGTGTCTCCGTGAACCTGTCAGCCTTCCAGTGTGTTCCAGGTTTACGCCCTGTGTTTCCATGTGCCTATCCTCTAGCCTACGTGTCAGTGTCTCTACGTGCTACCTGTCTGTTACAGTCCGTAGGTGCCTTTCTCTCTACACCAGTCTTCACCAGTGTGCAAGTGCCACCAGTGTTCCAGTGTTCTTTAGGTACTAGTCCTCTTCGGTGTGCTAGTGTTTCCTCGTACTTGTCCACTATCCAGTGGGCCAGCGTTTCTATATGCACTGACCTACTCCCGTGTGCCAGCGTTTCCCTGTACCTGTCCACTATCCAGAGTGCCAATGTCTGCGTCATGCCTGTGTGCTCCAATACCCAGGTGCTTTGGGGACCCTGCCCGCTATTCCGTGGGCCAGTGTTTCTACGTGCATTTGTTTACTCTGGTGTACCAGTGTTTTCCACGAGCCCTTACACTACTCAGTGTAACTAGGTTTTTATGCGCACCTGTCTACACCACCGTAATAGTGTTGTGTGAACCCTCCCACTGTTTAGGGGGTCAGGTTTCTTCTTGCACCTGTCAGTTTTAGTGTGCTATAACCTTTTCTGTCAACCTGTCCACCATCCAGATTGACAGTTCCATAGACCTGTCCACTTGCTCGTGTGCCAGTGTCTCTATATGTCGGTCCATCTTCCAGGGTGCCAGTATACACTATCCAGTGTTTCTCTATGCACCTACCCACCATCCGGTGCGCTAGTCTTGCCAGAATGTACACTCTATCCTGTGTGCCAGTGTTTCTGTAGGCACCTGTCTACTACAGCGGGAGAGTGATTTGATGAGCCTGCCCACTTGCCTATGGGCCAGCACTTATCAGCACCAGAAGCCGGATACAGCAACAGGCTTGAGTGCCTTGTTCAACTTTTCCGCTCATCTTCGACTGAGGCGAGTGCTCCATCCAACACTACCCCATGAGGCGGCACGCCAGCAGCTGTCACGTTCAGTGCCAGTATTCAAGATCAATGATCCTGCCCGCTATCCAATAGGCTAGCGTTTCTCCGGACCAGAAGCTGGATACTGTAACAAGTATGTGTTGCTCTGCTCACGACCCAGTGACTCGAACAGTCTTCCTCACCTAGTGGGTCATGTATCTCCTTCATCTTCGACTGAGGCGAGGACTGTGGTCTCCATGGACCCCTAACGTGGTACGGCAGCAACGGTCATTAGGTTGCTTCCCAGTGACCCAGGGGTTTTTTCCTACTTCAGACCACCCATTCAGGAAAACAGAAGGTAAGCCAGAATCCTCTGGCCAGTTCATTGTCTTCTCTTTCTGCAGCAGTTATTTACTCACTCTTCAGCGATCTGCATCCATCTCCTACCTCACACCATGCGTGTAACGTGATCTCGAGGTAAGGTTACACGCGACCTTCTGACTGGAGGGTCGTGTGATTCACTCCCTGCAGCAACCACAGACCTCATGACGCAGCACGGCAGCAGCAGTTCTCATCCGGTCGCTTCCCAGTGGCCCGGGACCTTCTCCTACCTTGCCCCATTCATCTAAGGTAGCCACAAGGTAGGGCTTTTCTCTCTTGACCGTACGTTGGCTGCATCGCTTCTTGAAGCAGCAGTCATTTTGGTTTTCAAATGAGGTAAGCAAGGGGCAGCTCTATCTGCTAACCAATATGTTGTCCATTTTACTTCCTGCCACCTTCCTCGGGTGGTTCATAGTTCTTCTGGTATCTGCCTATTCTTTGGCCTAGACCAGCCTTGGCCGCGCCCTCCACTAGGGTTCCGGCCAGGTACTGTATAGGTTTAAAACCATAGGTCGTTACTTACATTCTCTTTCTTTCAGATAGAGATCAGATTTCCTCAGTCCCTTCACAGTCAACAGATGAAGTTAAGAACCAGACACAGAATCGTCTAACCAGTATTGATTCCACGGAGGACCAGCTTCACCAAGGGACTTCTAGTATCCTGACGGCCCAGTCATTGGGCCCACTCTTCCGGACAAGCTGTAAGGTTTCATATAATTGTATTCTGTCTACTTTCCGCAGCAGAATTCTTCAGGGAACCCAGAATGCTCAGGCCACTGGGTGTCTCCACCCGAACACTCAACACTACAGCGAGTGGTCCCCGTCTAATCTGCCAATCTCCACTAACACCTAGACATGACCTGCTTCAGTTTCAGGCCAAGAGGGATCTTCATTTCCCCTGTCCCGGGTCTACCTCCTTTTCCCCCTCTCGTAGCCATTCTGGATGGCCCTTGGAGATATGCTAGATCTCTCCGAAGTCCCCGCCATACCAAACTCCGCGACCACTCGCCACCGCTTGGTCTCATTTCTGCACTTTTCAATCAGAGTTCCTGCCAGATCATTTAAACTCCCATATTCTGTCATTTCTTTCCCTTCGTCGTCACCTCGGGTTGTGACGTGGTGACGCGTTTTATAATAATAATAGTAATAATAATAACACTTTACTCATTCTTCCGTCACTCCTCCGTTTTTTCCTTGCCACCTTCCAAGGATAGGCGTCACTACTCTGGTCGACGAGCGCTTAGGCCGGTCACATAGTCCAACCCTTCCTTGAGTCCCCTCGAAAGGGTTTTTCCTTCTCCCATTACAGGTCATACTTCCCAGGTCTTGGGCTCCTTTTTTTTCATTCGCAAGAGCCCTCTCCTATAGGGGGTTCTCTTTCCAGTAATTCACTTCAAGGGGCATCTAGTACCCGAGTCCAGAGTTCGAGTTTTCCCAGCCACGCCATTGTAGATGCCCGGACTCCCTTCTCCTGTCTGTCAGGTCATAGAGGTAATTGGTTATTGGATTTCCTTGGCTCCTTAACCTTCTCCTTTTTCTCCGGACTTCACAGGTTCTCTAGACCGCTTCTATACACAGGGGATTTATCTCCCGTATCATCTTCCCGCCTGCAGGCTGTTTCGTCCACTAGGGTCAGATCACTTCCCTCAGGTGCTGTGTAATCAACAGGTCAAGTTCCCCTATGGCGGAATCCCCTCACAGTATCTCGTCTCCCCTGCACTTTTTTAGGCAGTCGGTTTTCCTTTTAGTTGTCCGGTGGCAGTAAAGGCCCAAGGCTCCGTTGGCCTCCACTTACCTGGCACCTTCCTCTACCAGGTACCCTAGTTCTTCGCTCATTCTTACTCTCTCAGGCGTAGTACCATGGCCTGTCGGGTTTTTGCTCCTAGCCGACCTATTGCTGTCAGTCGCCTTAGATCCTTAGCTTTCTTAGGTACAGATTTCAAAGGATGCAGTTTCTCCCTGATCATCCTATTCCCCAGCACACGCATTTTACACTAGTTCTTAGTACTCCCTAGTACTCTAACTCTTCTCCTATACTTCGGCCCCTGGCCGGGTAGGGGTTCTTTATGGGGTCTACGACCAGTTTTCGGTCACAGAATCTTGTCTCTGCTAACCCTGTTTTCGGGTCGCTTTCTTCCCACCCTTGGGGACTGCTTTAGGACGTCCCATTGTTTCCTGTGTCCCCCAATGAAGCGATAGAGAAAAGTAGATTTTGGGTACTCACCGTAAAATCTCTTTCTCGGAGCCTTCATTGGGGGACACAGCACCCGCCCTTTTCTAAGACTTCAATGGATCCGGAATGTTCTAGATTTCAAGCTTCTCCTCGTACTGCTTTTACACAAACTGATCTCCTCAGCTCCAGTCAGTGGGTGTATACTACGTGGGAGGAGCCAACTTTCTTATTTGCATAGTGTCACCTGCTAGTCCCAGCAGCATACACCCATGGTTTCCTGTGTCCCCCAATGAAGGCTCCGAGAAAGAGATTTTACGGTGAGTACCCAAAATCAACTTTTTGAACCATGTGCATTGAATATTTTTTTGGTATGGTATCAGAGGACTCAGAAGGAAAAATGTATGTAACAAAATTAAAACATTGTCGTCCATTTGGCTTATCCCTAATCTATTAATTTTACACTAGGTGGTAAAATAGATGACATCTTTATTATCTGGAGGGGTACCGATCCTGAACTGCAGAGCTTCATGACTTGGTTGAACGATAACCCATATAACATCAAACTAACCTATAAGGCAGATCGGGAGGCAATTGATTTTCCGGACTATAATATAAAAATGGGGTACCAGACAGAAAAGGGTACTCCACGGGTACAATTATTATCAACAAGTAAGAGGGAAGAATCTTTTTCCTCACAGATACATTTCATCTCCAAGTTAACAGTCAGAGGGGGCGATCGGCAGATCTTGAACAAACACTGGTCGTTACTGAAGACCGACCAGAGTTTGAACGACGTTTTACTCATCGCCCACTCTTACCTGTTAGAAGGGGGAAAAGCCTAAAGGATATGCTGGTGAAGAACCATTACGTACCTAGGGTGGTATCTCGCTTTGAGAAAGGGAGTCCCAAATTTGGTTGTTTTCCTTTTGTCTGCCCAGAGATGTTGTCAGCTTGGGTTGGACCTAAAGAGTATAAAATAAAAAGTTACAAATCATGCAGTAAAAGTCACGTTATCTATTATGCAGTATGTGACTGTAGCCTAATTTATATTGGGTTAACATCAAGGGAACAACGCGTCCGCACGAGGGAACATGTTAGGGACATAAATGCGGTGTGTGATGTTGTGGATCTTGATTCCCTAAGGATGATCCAGAGACATTTCAAGCTGCACTATGACTGTGGTCCCACAGGATTGAAAATTTGTGGTATCGAAAGGTCCATTTAGAATCTAGGGGTATATATATATATATATATATATATATATACACACATATTACTATATGAATTTTGTCTCTGCATGATATAGGGACATTAGAAAATATTTTAAGGACTATACATGGTCATATTCTTTAGGCTAAGGCTTATTCTCCTTATGTTTGGATGATTTTCTTACCTCCCTGGTCGTGCCCTTTCACTTGCCAGTAGTAGATATGGTCTCGTTGGGTACGCATGTGCGGGGCTGCCTCAGCATGAGTCCCCGCCAAGGGAGCTTCCTCAGAAGGATGCATGGGTTAACTGACGTTAGTGGAAGTATTCTTCCGATCCACGCTTCCCCTGGAATGACTGGATGAGGCGGACTCTATGTGCGGCGTCCCACCCCCTGCACGCGCCCAAACAGCGACGATCTCGCCCAAGACACCACATAATAAAACATGCACATTACACTTTCCTCAAGCGAGGAAGCCAGGTGAGAAACGCTTGTCAGGGCTACTCAAAACATACAGTTATAAGTGCACTTTATAGGTGAGTCCGGATCACGATGATTCATGGCTGTTAGCTCTATCGCTAATAGTAATGGTAGCCTTTGAGGCTTAGGCTGCGTTACATGGGTGATATTAGATTTTTGTGTTATTATAGCGTCACCAGGTGGCCATCTGTATTAGTACATGCAGTGGTACCTGCAATGTATTTCAATGACCCCGATCCTGCTGTACCGGAAGTCGCCGGATCCTGATAGACAGAATCCTGTTTTTTGTACTGAGCATGCCCAGAAAGCAGCTTGGCATGGTCAATACAGAAATCTCCCTCTCTCTCAGACAGAAGACCAGGATCGTGAAGGGGTGAGAGGGAGTAATAAAGATGGAGTCCCTAAGTGTGTCTGTGTATTTATTTCTAATAAAGTGTCTGTGTATTTTTTTCTAATAAAGTATTTTTTCTGTGTGATGTCTTTTTTTTAACCCTTTATTGGAGATTCTTAATGGCCGGGTCAAACTTGGCCTGACATTAGCAATCTCAGGCTTTATACCAGCAGTTAAAACAAAGCTGGTATTAACCCCTTATTACCCAACATGCCACCCGGCACCACGGCCGCTGGGAGAGATGTTGGATACAACGCCAGAAGATAGCGCTTTTAAGAAAGCGCCATTTTCTGGGGCGACTGTTGACTGCAATTCGCAGCGGGGGGGGCCAAGAAAGCTTGGGCCACCCTGCACTGCGTATTCCTATCTCCAGCTGCCTAGTTGTACCTGGCTCGTCACAAAAATTGGGCAAAGCCCATGTGTTTTTTTTTGTTTTTTTTAATTATTTCATGAAATTCATGAAATAATTAAAAAAGGGCTTCCCTGTATTTTTGGTTCCCAACCGGGTACAAATAGGCAGCTGGGGGTTGGGGGCAGCGCGTACCTGCTTGCTGTACCCTGCTAGCATACAAAAACAGGGTGAAGCTGTCTTTTTTTTTAGTTTTTCGGCAAAAAACATTAAAAAAAGGGCTTCCCTGGATTTTCCATTGCCAGTGAAGGTCATATAAGCAGTGGGGGTTAGCAGCCAGTAGCTGCTCGGGTTACCTTAGCAATAGAAAATGCAGCGGGAGTCCACACATTTTATTTTTTGACCCCCTAACCCTAGAGTTAGGGTTATGTGTTTGGGGTTTTTGTTTATTTTTTAATGAATTTAAAAAAAAAAATACTCATGGGCAACCGAGAACCCGAGCATTTTTAGTGCACACTCATCCCTACTTCTAACCATACAGCCAGCAGATCAAGTAATCTGATCAGCTGACTCCAGTGTTGGCCGATTACTTGTTCTGGGTCCCCCTGCATCCATCGCAGCGTGTGCTGCCTGTGAGGTCAGCTGAATTCGGCCGACACTGGAGTCAGCTGATCTGAACTCTGTTGAACTCCAGCCCGCACACTCTGCGATGGATGCAGGGGGACACAGAACAAGCAATCGGCCAACACTGGAGTCAGCTGATCTGAACTCAGCTGAACTCATGACCACACAGCCCGAACATGGTCACACGTGATCGGCAGCAGGCAGTGATTGCTGTTAACCTGCATCCTTCACAGCGTGTGCGGGCTGTGAGAGCAGGAGTTCAGCTTATTCCCGATCAGCTGACTCCAGTGCCAGACGATAAATTCTGTGTTCCCCTTGATCCATCACAAGTAGAAGAAGAAGCATACAATAAACTAACAATTGCGGTTGCATGCGTTGCACATTCAATCCACAGGATCCGGTCATATGCGGTTTGCATCCTGTCAAATGTGAAAGTAGCCTTACAGCTGGAGCAGGAAGAAGAAAGACAAGATGGCAGACTTACTTTGGGAGCTTACAGGAAGAAATCGCACAGACCAATTTTTGGGGCTCCACTCAAGGGGATCTGGGGCTGAGAAAAAAAGGAGACCGTCAGCTGATGATGAAATAGCTAGCAAAGTTATTGATCATTATCTCAAACCCATTGCCTCCTCTCTCTAGTCCGGCATTTCCTCTCTGCGGCGATCACCATCCTCCTTCTTCTGAGGCCCATGTGCATGACGCGTCCTACATCATGCTCACTAGCTGGCATTGAGGTCCTGCGCAGGCGCACTTTGATCTGCCCTGCTCAAAGCAGATCCATGTATTGTAGTGCATATGCGTAAGAGATCTTTAACCCCTTAACGATCTGGTGGCTATCATGATAGCACAGGATCATGTGATGACTCCTGTAGCTCACATGACTCAGGTCCTGTAAGAAAAAGCCAAATACTGGCTGTTACAAGAGATGATAATTTCTCCCAGTCTAAATTGTGCTGCTCTGATTGGGATAAATAAATGAGTGATCAGACAGCTGATCCTAATAGCCCCCTAGGGGTACTAGTCAAATTTAAAAAAAAATTTAAGAAAAAGTTTTGAAAAAGTAAAAAAAAAAGTAAAAACACCTAAAAGTTCAAATCATCCCTTTTTTGCCCCACTGAAAAATAAAGGGTTAAAAAAAAATATATTCACACATTTGGTATCGCTGTCTTCAGTCCGAATATATATCATAATATAAAATCATTTGTTCTGTTTGGTAAATGGCGTAGCAGCAAAAAAATTCCAAATGCCAAAATTACGCTTTTTGGTTGCCACAAATTTTAAGCAAAATGCAATAACAGGCAATGAAAACATAGCATCTGCGCAAAAATGATACTGTTAAAAACGTCAGCTCGAGATACAAAAAAAAGCCATAACTGAGCCATAGATTTAAAAAAATGAGAACGCTATGGGTCTCAGAAAATGGCGCAAAAAAGAGAATTTTGTTTACTTACCGTAAATTCTTTTTCTTATAGTTCCGACATGGGAGACCCAGACCATGGGTGTATAGCTTCTGCCTCCGGAGGACACACAAAGTACTACACTAAAAAGGTAGCTCCTCCCTCCGAGCATATACACCCCCTGGATGACCAAATCTAGCCAGTTTAGTGCAAAAGCTGAAGGAGGACATCCACCCACAAGTAGAGATAGAGTAAAACCCGGAATAACCGGAACCTCTGTCTACAACAACAGCCGGTGAAAACACACGGAACAAGAACTGCCAACAGGCAACAGGGAGGGTGCTGGGTCTCCCATGTCGGAACTATAAGAAAAAGAATTTACGGTAAGTAAACAAAATTCTCTTTTTCTTCATCGTTCCTTATGGGAGACCAAGACCATGGGACGTCTCAAAGCAGTCCATGGGTGGGAAATAAACAGAAAACTGAGAAGTAGGCAAAACCTAACTTCACAAATGGGCGACAGCCGCCTGAAGGATGCGTCTGCCCAAGCTCGCATCTGCCGAAGCATGAGCATGCACTTGGTAGTGCTTCGAAAAGGTGTGCAGACTAGACCAAGTGGCAGCCTGACAGACCTGCTGAGCCGTAGCCTGGTGCCTGAAAGCCCAAGAGGCACCGACAGCTCTGGTCGAGTGCGCCTTAATCCCCGGCGGGGGAGGCACCTGAGTACATTGGTAGGTATCGGATATGGCCGACCTAATCCAACGAGCTAGGGTCGGTTTAGAAGCCGAGAGACCCTTGCGCTGACCTGTGGTCAGCACAAAAAGAGAGGTGCACCGCCTAAGAGCAGCGGTGCGTGACATATAGATCCGGAGCGGCCGCACCAAATCTAAAGTATGCAACGCTTTCTCAAAGCGATGCACAGGGGCCGGACAAAGGGAAGGCAATGAAATGTCCTGGTTAAGGTGGAAAGGAGACACCACCTTAGGGAGAAAGTCCGGAGTCGGACGGAGAACCACCTTGTCTTGGTGAAAAACCAAAAAGGGTGACTCCGAAGAGAGCGCAGCCAAATCAGAGACTCTCCTGAGAGAAGTTATGGCCACCCGAAAGACCACTTTCTGGGAAAGTCGAAACAAAGAAACCTCCCTAAGAGGCTCAAAGGGGGGTTTCTGTAAGGCCGTGAGGACCAGATTAAGGTCCCAGGGATCCAAAGGCCACCGATAAGGAGGAATGATGTGAGATGCGCCCTGCATGAAGGTGCGCACCTGGGCCAGTCGGGCGATATGCCGCTGGAACAACACTGACAGAGCCGAGACCTGTCCCTTGAGGGAATTGAGGGATAGTCCTAGCTGCAGACCGGACTGTAGAAAGGACAGGATGGTCGGCAAGGAAAAAGGTCAAGGAGCATGTCCGGAAGAGCGACACGAGGACAGGAAAATTCTCCAAGTCCTGTGGTAAATCCTGGCCGAGGAAGACTTCCGAGCCTGAGTCATAGTGGAGATGAACTCGGAAGGAATGCCTGAAGCCGTCAGGATCCAGGACTCAAGAGCCACGCCGTCAATCTGAGAGCCGCAGAATTCTGGCGAAAAACGGACCTTGTGAGAGAAGGTCTGGGCGGTCCGGGAGATGCCACGGCACCTCTACGGACAGACGGAGCAGGTCTGGGTACCAAGCTCGCCTGGGCCAGTCTGGAGCAATGATTATGACCCGACGGCCCTCCATTCTGATCTTGCGCAGGACTCTGGGCAAGAGATGTAGAGGGGGAAACACGTAGGCCAGACGGAACTGGGACCAATCCTGAACCAGCGCGTCCGCTGCCAAGGCCTGAGGATCGTGGGAGCGAGCCACGTAAACCGGGACCTTGTTGTTGTGCCGGGATGCCATGAGATCCACTTCCGGAGTGCCCCACTTGCGGCAGATTGACCGGAACACTGCCGGATGCAGGGCCCACTCGCCGCTGTCCACGGTTTGACGGCTGAGATAATCTGCCTCCCAGTTTTCTACGCCTGGGATGTGGACTGCGGATATGGTGGACTTGGAGTCCTCCGTCCACTGAAGGATACATTGAACCTCCAACATTGCTAGGCGGCTGCGAGTCCCGCCCTGGTGATTGATGTAGGCAACTGCTGTCGCGTTGTCTGACTGGACTCGAATGTGCTTGCCCGCCAACAGGTGGTGAAAAACTACGAGAGCTAGGAGCACAGCTCTGATTTCCAGCACATTGATCGAGAGGGCTGATTCGGACGGAGTCCAAGTGCCCTGTGCTCGGTGGTGGAGAAACACTGCTCCCCAGCCGGATAGACTGGCATCCGTGGTGAGAATCACCCAGGACGGGATCAGAAAGGAGCGTCCCTGGGATAGCGAGAGGGGCCGAAGCCACCACTGAAGAGAGCTCCTGGTCTGTGGCGACAGAGCCACTAGCCTGTGCAAGGAAGAGGTCCGCTTGTCCCAACAGCGGAGAATGTCCAGCTGCAGGGGACGCAGATGGAACTGGGCAAAGGGAACCGCTTCCATTGACGCCACCATCTGACCCAGCACCTGCATGAGGTGCCTGATGGAATGACGGCGGGGCCTCAACAGAGAGCGCACCGCCAGATGAAGGGACTGCTGTTTGATTAAGGGCAGCTTCACAAGTGCCGGCAGAGTCTCGAATTGCATCCCTAGGTACGTAAGTTTCTGGGTCGGGGTCAGAGTGGACTTGGGCAGATTGACAAGCCACCCGAATTGAACAAGCGTGGCGAGAGTGAGCGAGACACTCCGATGACAGTCTGCACTGGATGAAGCCTTGACTAGAAGGTCGTCCAGGTAAGGAATTACTGCCAACCCCTGGAGGTGCAGAACCGCAACCACAGCTGCCATGACCTTGGTGAATACTCGAGGGGCCGTGGCTAACCCGAAGGGGAGAGCCACGAATTGGAAATGTTCCTCTCCGATTGCAAAACGTAGCCAACACTGGTGTGAAACTGCAATTGGCACATGCAAATAGGCATCTCTGATGTCAATGGATGCTAGAAAATCTCCTTGGGTCATTGAGGCAATGACTGATCGCAGAGATTCCATGCGAAAGTGCCGCACCTGAACATGCTTGTTGAGAAGCTTGAGATCCAGGATGGGCCGGAAGGAACCGTCCTTCTTGGGGACTAGGAAGAGATTTGAGTAGAAACCTCTGAATGGTTCCCGGGCGGGAACCGGTACAATTACTCCGTTGGCCTGCAAGGATGCCACGGCCTGAGAGAAGGCGGCGGCTTTGGAGCAGGGGGGAGTGGACAGAAAAAATCTGTTTGGCGGGCTGGAAGAGAATTCTATCCTGTAGCCGTGGGAGATGATATCCCGCACCCACTGATCAGAGACGTGTTGAAACCACACATCGCCAAAGTGGGAGAGCCTGCCACCGACCAAGGACGTTGCTGGCGCGGCCAGATAGTCAAGAGGAGGCTGCCTTAGTGGCAGCGGCTCCTCCGTTCTTCTGAGGACGCGGCTTCGTGCGCCAGCTGGGTTTTCGATCCTTGGCTGAGTTAGTGGACGAGGCTGAGGGCTTAGAGGATGACCAGTTAGAGGAACGAAAGGAACGAAACCTCGACTGGTTCCTGCCCTGGACAGGTTTCCTGGTTTTAGTTTGTGGCAAGGAAGTACTCTTTCCGCCAGTAACATCCTTAATAATTTCATCCAGTTGTTCACCGAACAGCTGGGACCCAGCAAAAGGGAGCCCAGCAAGGTACTTCTTGGAAGAAGCGTCTGCTTTCCACTCTCGAAGCTACAAGATCCTGCGGATCGCGAGGGAATTAGCGGAAGCCACCGCCGTGCGGTGAGAAGCCTCCAGAATGGCAGACATGGCATAGTATGAAAAAGCCGAAGCCTGGGACGTTAAGGCAACCATTTCGGGCATAGAGTCCCTGGTGAGGGAATGCATCTCCGCCAGAGAAGCAGAGACGGCCTTAAGAGCCCACACTGCTGCAAAAGACGGGGAGAACGAGGCCCCTGCCACTTCATATACAGATTTGGCCAGAAGGTCAACCTGGCGGTCAGTGGAATCCTTAAGTGAGGTGCCATCCGCCACAGATACAACTGTCCGGGCTGAGATTCTAGACACCGGAGGATCTACCTTTGGTGAATGAGCCCACTCCTTGACCACCTCTGGTGGAAAGGGAAAACGGTCATCAGAACTACGCTTTGGAAAGCGTTTGTCAGGACAGGCCCTGGGTTTGGTCACAGTGGCCTGAAAACTGGAGTGGTTAAAAAACATACTCCTTGCTCTCTTAGGTGAGGTAAACTGGTGTTTTTCTACCAGAGAGGCTTGTTCCTCTGACACTGGTGGATTGAGGTTCAGTACGGAATTAATGGACGCAATCAAATCACTAACATGTGCATCACCTTCGGTTAGATCAATGGGGTACATAGAGGTAGCGTCCGAGCCCACAGTAAAGGCATCCTCCTCGCCCTGCGATTCAGCTCGTGAATCAGAGCCATGGGACGAGGAAGGAGAAGAGTCCCTGCGTCTCCGTTTAGGAGGACGGGGTCTGGGAACAGATGAAAAATCCTCTGTGAGCTCTGCAGAGCGAGTCTGAGCAGCAGAGGCGCCCTGAGAAGGGGGCTGATGCATGGTCAGCAGAGTCCGGGACAGCTGTCCCATGGAGTCGGCAAAGGACTGGGAGATAGCTTTAGAAAACGATGCTACCCAAGCCGGGGGTTCAGCCACCGGGGCTGGAGCAGCCGGAGGGACCCCTGGGGAGACTCCAGGCTGAGGCATCACCATGTTAGAGCAGGCATCACAATGTGGATATGTGCTCGGTTCAGCAGTATGAGCTTACATGCAGTGCATATAGAGTAAAGCCTTGCAGCCTTGCTCCTAGTGAGAGACATGCTGCTGAGGTGGAGGCTCTGCAGTAAAGAACACACTCCTTCAGAATGACCCCCAGAGAGTGTATAAGAAAGTCCACAACCAGAGGTTGTGGCTTACCAGACCGTTTTGTGTGCCCTCCGGATTCCACAGCTTGGACCCCCAGACAGATTGCAGAGCTGCAGCAGCCAGCGCCGATCAGTGTGTGAACGCTGATAAAATGGCGCCGGAGTGAGGAGGGGGGGCGGGGTTTAGTCCAAGAGCGGGAACCGGAGGGCCAAGGAGAAATACAGGGGAGGGAAACATCTCCTCAGAGAGGAGTGTCCTCCCCTGTGCTGAACGGCCGGTGGGCGGCGCCGCACTGTCCCCCTGCATGACTGACATGCAGGGGCAGTGAAACCGAAAGTAGGCCGCAGCCGAAGCCGGGGCCTAAATTTTTCCATGCGGCCGACGAGCAGGCACCCTCGGCGCGGTTCTCAGGAAAAAAACCAGAGAACCGGCCGGAATCACAGCAAAGTTAAATAACACACTCTCCCCACAATAAATGTACAAGGGACCCCTCAATAACGTCTCAATACTTAGCTTATGAGACGCAGGGCCAGGTCCCTGAGGGATGAGCGCTCCGTCCTGCAGGGTCCTGAAAGGGCTGCGGATGGAGACCGGTCTCCTGCAAAGCAGTGAGAACCGTGATGGCTCCCACTTCAAGCCAGAGCCCGGGGGATGGTGAAGGAGCGCGGCATGTAAGGCTCCAGCCTTGTAAAATCAACCTTAACAGCACCGCCGACAAAGTGGGGTGAGAAGGGACATGCCGGGAGTCCAGCTTGGACCCGCTTTTCTTCCAACTCTTTAAAATCAAAAATCAAAAATGAATGCATGTGTGGATGTGTGACCTCCTGAACACAAAGCATTGAACTGGCTAGATTTGGTCATCCAGGGGGTGTATATGCTCGGAGGGAGGAGCTACACTTTTTAGTGTAGTACTTTGTGTGTCCTCCGGAGGCAGAAGCTATACACCCATGGTCTGGGTCTCCCATAAGGAACGATGAAGAAACGTCCGTCACTTTTTTCGGACAAACTTCTGATTATTTTTTTAACCCCTTAGATAAAAGTAAACCTATTCATGTTTGGTGTCTACAAACTTGCAGTAACCTCAGGCATCACAGCAGCACATCAGGTTTACCATATAGTGAACACAGTGAATAAAATGTCTCAAAAACAATAGAGCAATCACACTTTTTTTTGCAATTTCTCCACATTTGGAATTTTTTTGCCATTTTACAGTACACTGCATGGTAAAACTCACGGTTTCATTTAAAATTACAGCTCATTCTGCAAAAATTGAGCCCTCACATGACCATATTGACTGAAAAATAAAAAAGTTACGTCTGTCAGAAGAATGGCAAACACCCCACAAATACCGGAAAGTGTAAAGTCGGTCGGTCGTGAAGGGGTTAACCTTTCCTCGCGCCTGCTCATTATAGTACTTTGATCAGCAGGGCAGATGAATGCGCCTGCGCAGGACCGCAATGTCGGCTCGTGTGGATGACGTAGACACATCATCCACACCGGACTAGGAAGAAGGAGGCCGAAGATCGCAGCAGAGAGGATGCGTCAGACCTGAAAGAGGAGGCACCGCACTGGAGAGCTGCGACACCCATTGGACTGGACCCACCCTAGGTGAGTATTATAAAAGTACTTTTTCCGTTTTACAGAGCGGCCTAGGCTCTTATATACAGTATTTTGGAATGCTGTATATAAGAACTCAGTGGTATTGGACACAGCTTGTAGTCCCCAAATCTGGTGACAGATTCCCATTAAAAAATCGGAAGGAACACAAACTTACACAATAAATCACCAACATATTTGTGCTTCTAAGGGCGTGATTTATTACGCCCAGTCTCCATGCCAGAAAATCTACATAGGAATGACCACAAGCGACTTAACCTCTTACAGACATTGGACGTACTGGGTACATCGTAGATAATGGCGGTGTAATCATCGTCGGCTGCTGCTGCAGTAAACCGGCACCGATTTCCGCACATATATGCTGATCTGAACAGCAGACATGTGTAGCTTACAAGCAAAGGTAGATCCACGATTCACCCATGCCTTTTAATCCCTTAGACCGCGCTGTCAAATACTGACAGCGCAATGTAAATGGCCATGGCAGGGAAATTTCCTTTCCTCGACGCCATCGGAGTCCCCGTGATGCGATCACGGGAAGCCGATGGTTGCCATGGTAGCACAGGGTTATGTCATGACTCATGTCGCTATCATGACTCACATCCTGTTACAGCCGGCTGGTTGTAACAGGACAGCAGCATTTCAGCTGATCAGAGCTCTGCCGCTCTGATCAGCAGAAATGAACAAGCGATCAGACAGCTAATCCTTACCCCTAGGGGGACTATTAAAATAAAAAAAGTTTAAAAAAAAGTTTTAAAGAATTAAAAAAAAACAACTAAAAATTTAAATCACTCCCCATTCGCCCCACTAAAAATCAAAGGGTTAAAAAAATAAAAAATATACACTCATTTGGTAATACAGAGTTCAGAAATGCCCAGTCTATCAAAATATAAAATGAATTAATATGATCGGTAGACGGCGTAGCTGTAACAAAGAAGGGAATTTTGTTTACTTACCGTAAATTCCTTTTCTTCTAGCTCCTATTGGGAGACCCAGACAATTGGGGTGTATAGCTTCTGCCTCCGGAGGCCACACAAAGTATTACACTTTAAAAAGTGTAACCCCTCCCCTCTGCCTATACACCCTCCTGTGCATCACGGGCCCATCAGTTTTGGTGCCAAAGCAGGAAGGAGGAAACTTATAAATTGGTCTAAGGTAAATTCAATCCGAAGGATGTTCGGAGAACTGAAACCATGAACCAAAAGAACAATTCAACATGAACAACATGTGTACACAAAAGAACAAACAGCCCGAAGGGAACAGGGGCGGGTGCTGGGTCTCCCAATAGGAGCTAGAAGAAAAGGAATTTACGGTAAGTAAACAAAATTCCCTTCTTCTTTGTCGCTCCATTGGGAGACCCAGACAATTGGGACGTCCAAAAGCAGTCCCTGGGTGGGTAAAAGAATACCTCGATAAAAAGAGCTGAAACAACGGCCCCCTCTTACAGGTGGGCAACCGCCGCCTGAAGGACTCGCCTACCTAGGCTGGCATCTGCCGAAGCATAGGCATGCACCTGATAGTGTTTTGTGAAAGTGTGCAGACTCGACCAGGTAGCCGCCTGACACACCTGCTGAGCCGTAGCCTGGTGCCGCAATGCCCAGGATGCACCCACGGCTCTGGTAGAATGGGCTTTCAGCCCTGAAGGAATCAAAAGCCCAGAAGAACGGTAGGCTTCAAAAATCGGTTCCTTGATCCACCGAGCCAAGGTTGACTTGGAAGCCTGCGACCCCTTACGCTGGCCAGCGACAAGGACAAAAAGCGCATCAGAACGGCGCAATGGCGCCGTGCGAGACACGTAGATCCGGAGAGCCCTCACTAGATCTAACAAATGCAAATCCTTTTCACATTGGTGAACTGGATGAGGGCAAAATGAAGGTAAGGAGATATCCTGATTGAGATGAAAAGGGGATACCACCTTAGGGAGAAATTCCGGGACAGGACGCAGAACCACCTTATCCTGGTGAAATACCAGGAAAGGGGCTTTGCATGACAGCGCTGCAAGCTCTGACACTCTTCGGAGTGATGTAACCGCCACTAGAAATGCCACCTTCTGCGAAAGACGTGATAGAGAGACATCCCGCAGCGGCTCAAAAGGTGGTTACAACGCTACAACGGATGCCATGACCTTGGTGAAGACCCGTGGGGCTGTCGCCAGGCCGAAAGGCAGTGCCACAAACTGAAGGTGTTCGTCCCCAATGGCGAAACGCAAGAAGCGTTGATGCTCTGGAGCGATCGGCACATGGAGATAGGCGTCTTTGATGTCGATTGATGCTAGGAAGTCTCCTTGGGACATCGAAGTGATGACCGATCGGAGGGATTCCATGCGAAACCGCCTGGTTCTCACATGTCTGTTGAGCAATTTGAGGTCCAAAACGGGACGGAATGAGCCGTCCTTTTTTGGCACCACGAACAGGTTGGAGTAAAAACCGCGACCGCGTTCCTGAAGGGGAACGGGGATCAGCACTCCTTCTGACTTCAGAGTGTCCACCGCCTGAAAAAGCGCAACGGTTCGCTCGGGGGGCGGAGATGTTCTGAAAAAGCGAGTCAGAGGACGAGAGCTGAACTCTATCCTGTAACCGTGAGACAGAATGTCTCTCACCCATCGGTCTTGGACATGTGGCCACCAGGCGTCGCAAAAGCGGGAGAGCCTGCCACCGACCGAGGATGCGGTTTGGGGCAGCCGAGAGTCATGAGGAGGCTGCCTTGGAGACGGTGCCTCCGGCGGTCTTTGGAGGACGTGACTTAGACCGCCATGCAGAAGAGTTTCTCTGGCTCTTCTGTGGCCTGTTGGACGAGGAGGATTGGGATCTGGCTGAGGGCCGAAAGGACCGAAACCTCGCTTGAACTTTCCGTTGCTGAGGTCTGTTTGGTTTGGGCTGGGGCAAGGACGAGTCCTTTCCCTTGGATTGCTTAATAATTTCATCCAATCGCTCGCCAAACAGTCGGTCGCCAGAAAACGGCAAACCGGTCAAGAACTTTTTGGAAGCAGAGTCTGCCTTCCATTCGCGTAGCCACATGGCCCTGCGGACTGCCACAGAATTGGCGGATGCTACCCCTGTACGGCTAGACGAGTCCAGGACAGCATTCATGGCGTAGGATGCAAATACTGACGCCTGAGAGGTCAAAGATGCTACTTGTGGCGCAGCGGTACGGGTGACCGCATTAATCTCAGACAGACAAGCTGAGATAGCCTGGAGTGCCCACACTGCTGCAAAGGCTGGGGCAAAAGACGCGCCTATGGCTTCATAGATGGATTTGAGTAGGAGCTCTATCTGCCTGTCCGTGGCATCCTTGAGCGATGCACCGTCAGCCACTGCTACTACGGATCTAGCCGCCAGTCTAGAGACTGGAGGATCCACCTTGGGACATTGAGCCCAACCCTTAACCACGTCAGAGGGGAAGGGGTAACGTGTGTCATTAAGGCGTTTAGTAAAGCGCTTGTCCGGGAAAGCCCTGTGCTTCTGGACAGCATCTCTAAAGTTAGAGTGATCGAAGAAAGCACTCCGTGTACGTTTAGGAAACCTAAACTGGTGTTTCTCCTGTTGTGAAGCCGACTCCTCTACAAGCGGAGTTGGAGGAGAAAGATCTAGCACCTGGTTGATGGACGCTATAAGGTCATTTACTATGGCGTCCCCTTCAGGTGTATCAAGATTGAGAGCAACGTCAGGGTCAGAGTCCTGGGCTGCGACCTCCGTCTCATCCTCTATGGAATCCTCAAGCTGAGACCCCGAACAGCGTGATGAAGTCGGGGAAGATTCTAAGCGAGCCCGCTTAGCTGGTCTGGGACTGCGGTCCGTGCCGGAGTCCTCCACGTAATAACTAGAGGCCACACCAGGAGCACGCTTCGTCGCAGACCGAGAGGGGCCTGGGGGTGATCCCGCAGTGCCCGGGGCCTGTGTAAGGGCCGGTCTGGACTGCAAAGCCTCTAGAAACTTAGCAGACCATTTATCCATAGACTGAGTCATGGAATGTGAAAGCGACTCAGAGAGTTTGTCAGCTAAAACGGCAAACTCTGTCCCTGCTATCTGGACAGGGGGAGCTGGCAGTTCTACCTGGGCCGAGGGACCCCCTAGTGTCTCAGGCTCCGGCTGAGCGAGTGCCCCAGTGCCCGAGCATTGCTCACAGTGAGGGTAGGTGGAACCTGCAGGTAGCATAGCCGCGCAAGAGGTACAGGTAGCAAAATAACCCTGTGTCTTGGCACCCTTGCTCCTTGTGAACGACATGCTGTTGTCTCCCAGGAGCGTGATCACTGAGGGTATATAGCCACAAGCTAATGGTACAGCCGAACCGGAAAATGTATACAAATATAATGTATCTATATACAGTTCAGCACTCTAGGGGGACCAGCACCGGGTGACCGGTGTGGCTTACCGACCGCTCCAGCGGTGTGTGGCCACCAGATTCCCTGCCTCGGGTCTCCCAGAGCTGCTGCCAGAAGTCCTCCACCGGCAGAATGTGTTAAAACATGGCTGTCGGCGTTCACAGGGGAGGAGGGAGCCGTGGGCGTAACTTACAAAAGTGCGGGAATCTGGTGCCCCAGAGTGATTAGTGAGGGGGGAGGAGGACAGCTACGTGTGCTCCAGCCCTCACTGTCGGCGTCAGACCGACCGTCCCGCCCTTACCCCTGACTGGCAGGCCCGGGGGCGGGAGTTTAATGCACTAGGCCGCAAAAGCCGGGGACTAAAGTAAAAACCGCGGCCGGCAAGCAGGCACGGTCGGCGCGGTAGTCCCGGTCAAAAATCAACACCGCAGTCGCTGCAGCGTCTGAGGCCAAGGTGCTCCATGCGCTGTCCCAAAGGGGACACAGAGTACCTGTAGATGCAGGGCCCTGTCCCTGACGATACTCAGTCTCCTGTCCAGCAGATTCCCCCAGGGGCTGTGGAGGGAGCCCGGTCCCAGTGCCTGGATGACCGGTTATGGATCCCACTTCACCCAGAGCCCCTAAGGGATGGGGAAGGAAAACGGCATGTGGGCTCCAGCCTGTGTAGCCGCAATGGGTACCTCAACCTTAACAACACCGCCGACTCAGTGGGGTGAGAAGGAAGCATGCCGGGGGCCCTGTTAGGGGCCCTCTTTTCTTCCATCCGATATAATCAGCAGCTGCTGCTGACTAAAATGTGGAGCATTGTGTGAATGTGTGCCTCCTTCAACACAAAGCATAAAAACTGATGGGCCCGTGATGCACGGGAGGGTGTATAGGCAGAGGGGAGAGGTTACACTTTTTAAAGTGTAATACTTTGTGTGGCCTCCGGAGGCAGAAGCTATACACCCCAATTGTCTGGGTCTCCCAATGGAGCGACAAAGAAAATTCCAACCGGCAAAAGTTAAGTTTTTTGGTCTTCGCAAATTTTGAGCAAAATGCAATACCAGGGAGTCAAAACGCAGCATCTGCGAAAAAATGGTTCAGCTAAAAATGCAAACAAATAAGCCATTAGTGAGCTCCATATCCCGAAAAATGGGAACACTATAAGTTGCAGAAAATGGCGCTGAAAGTGCTCCAATTTTTTAGACAAACCTTTTTTTAACCCCTTAGATAAAAGTAAACCTAAACATGTTTGGTATCAACGAACTCATACCAACCTGAAGTATCACACCCACCCATCAGTTTTACCATAAAGTGAACACGGTGAATAAAGTACCCCATAAACCATTGTCCAATCACACTTTTTTGTAATTTTTCCGCACGTGGAAATTTTTTGCTGTTTTCCAGTACCATATATGTTAAAACTCATGGTTTCACTTAAAAGACCAATACGTCCCGCAAAAAACAAGCCCTCTTATGGCAAGATTGACGGGAAAAATAAAAAAGTTACGACTCTCGGAAAAAGGGGAGCAAAAAACAAAAACGGAAAAATCGTCCAGGGGTTAGGGGGTTAAAGGTGTGAGTCCGTGAGCGCATCAGGGACATTGAGAAAACAAAGACTCTGCATGAGACGGAACACCTAAAATCCCTACCAAAACATTTCCAATTGTACCATAAATCTGACTCAAGCAAATTAATTATAAAGGCCATAGATCAGAGGTTAGAGGTGGTAACCTTTTTAAGGCCCTTGCGCAACTTGAGTCACTTTATTTATAGATTGGACACAAGGACTCCTATTGGGCTCAATGAGAGCTTTGGCTGCTTTCTTTAATTGGGTATTTTTATGTGGTGTGAGAATGGGACTGTTTGTGTTAAAATTATTTTTAATAGTTTTTTTTATCCATAATTTAGAGGTCTGTATATGCTAAAACCATACCTGTGGTGGTCTGCAAATTTTGAGGTACTTCACGCGACCCGCTCAGTAACTTAGATGTTGATTTTGATTGGGTCTTTTCCCTGAATGAAGTGCCTATGAGAAAATAAGAAAAAAGATTATTATCTAAGAAAAGTGGAGAACAACATTGTACAACAATTTAATTATAGTTTGGATACAACTAATATTTAATACATTTACTCAATAATTTAGTTTCTTGCATTTCTTGATTTTGCTTGCCTAATGGCATGTCATTTTTAATTTTGAATATCATATTTCTGTTTACACAACTACATAAACACCATGCACTTTTTTGTTTGTCTATTGATTAGTGATGGACAGACCCGGACTGTAAAATTTAGGATCCGAGCGATTTTAAAAATACCCGAGTACCGGACCCGGGCCTGGAGTTCTCAGGGAACTCCGGATAATGATCCGGAACCTTTGGAAATAAAAAATAAATAAAGGAAAATTAAATAAAATAAGATTAAAGCAGGCGCGTTATAACAATAGCAGCCCACAGCCACCCAGGATTGTCACATCCATTATATGTGACAATCCTGGCACTTTACCCGGCTCTTCCCGATTGCACTGGTGCGGTGGCAATCAGGCTAATAAGGGGTTAATAACTGCTCACAGCTGCCACTAAGCTCTAGATTAGTAATGGCAGGGTCTATGAAAACCCTACCCCCATTACTAATCTGGAAGTGAAAAGAAATAAACACAAACACAAAATAAGATAAAAACAATACCCTATTTCACTCCTTTATTAACCCCAAAAACACGCAGGTCTGTGGTAATCCACACGAGGGCCCATGACTATTTCAATTGCCTTTCTACACCGCCATCGGAGGCTCCGTAACGCGATTATGGGAAGCCGATGGTTGCCATGGTAGCACAGGGTTATGTGATGACTCCTGTCGCTATCATGACTCACATCCTGTTACAGCCGGCTGGCTTTAACAGGACAGCAGCATTTCAGCTGATCAGAGCTCTGCCGCTCTGATCAGCAGAAATGAACAAGCGATCAGACGGCTAATCCTTACCCCTAGAGAGACTATTAAAATAAAAATAAGTAAAAAAAAAGTTTTATAGAATTAAAAAAACTACTAAATGTTTAAATCATTCTCCATTCGCCCCACTAAAAATCAAAGGGTTAAAAAAATATACTCATTTGGTATCGCAGAGTTCAGAAATGCCCAGTCTATCAAAATATAAAATGAATCAATTAGATCGGTAGATGGCGTAGCCGTAAAAAAAAATCCAACTGGCAAAGTTACGTTTTTTGGTCTTCGCAAATTTTCAGCAAAATGCAATACCAGGGAGTCAAAACGTAGCATCTGCGCAAAAATGGTACAGCTAAAAATGCAAACAAATAAGCCATCAGTGAGCCCCATATCCCGAAAAATGAGAACACTACAAGTTGCAGAAAATGCCGCAGAAAGTGCTCCAATTTTTTGGACAAACCTTTTTTTAACCCCTTATATAAAAGTAAACCTAAACATGTTTGGTATCAACGAACGCATACCAACCTGAAGTATCACACCCACCCATCAGTTTTACCATACAGTGAACACGGTGAATAAAGTACCCCATAAACCATTGTCCAATCACACTTTTTTGTAATTTTTCCGCACGTGGAAATTTTTTGCTGTTTTCCAGTACCATATATGGTAAAACTCATGGTTTAACTTAAAAGACCAATACGTCCTGCAAAAAACAAGCCCTCTTATGGCAAGATTGACGGGAAAAATAAAAAAGTTATGACTCTCGGAAAAAGGGGAGCAAAAAACAAAAACGGAAAAATCGTCCAGGGGTTAGGGGGTTAAAGGTGGGAGTCCGTGAGCACATCAGGGACATTGAGAAAACAAAGACTCTGCATGAGACGGAACACCTATAAACCCTACCAAAACATTTCCAATTGTACCATGAATCTGACTCAAGCAAATTAAAGGAGTTGTCCGACATTAGCTTACCAAAAAATTTTGAGTTTATCTGTGCTGTATTGTCATATAAAACACCCCTATATTGTTATTTTTTGTTTTCTAACTTTTGTTCCACTTGAATTATCCCTTTATTCTCTGCAGTTCTTTGTTTACATTTTGCTCTAGCAAACTGACCACTTCCTGTGCAAAACCTCAGTTAGAGCTGGCACTGCCCGGCCTCAGTGTCCAGCCCCGTCCCCTGCCCGCCCCCTGCACACACATTCCCTGTCAGTATTCTACCCTAGCACCTGATCTGTTATCACTCTAGCAATGAAAATAACAGCCCAACATCGGGCTCTGTGCCACACACACACACACACACACACACATCGGGCTCTGCGCCACACACATCAGGCTCTGCAACCCTCACCCACACACACACACACACACACGGCGCTCTGTACCGACCTCCCCCTCACCATCGTTCTGTACCGACCCCTACCCCCATAGGGAACACATGTAGGCTACATTCACATGACCGTTCCGTTTTTGCGGTCCGCAAAAAATGGCCAATTTTTTCACGGATACATCCATGTGTCATCCGTGTGCCTTCCGTTTTTTTTGCAGACCGCAAAAAACGGAAGCAGCAAGAAAGATAAATAGATGAGTAGATATAGAGATGAATAGATAGATATAGAGACTGAGAGATAGAGGGATGAATGAATGAACAAAGGGATAGACAGATAGATAGGTAGATAGATGAGAAAGACATATAATGTCCTACCCCTTGCATATTCTAAGCTGGCACCCTTTAGTGACTTTCATGTGGCACTAAAGTGTGCTTAGCCTTGTATTTATCCAAAAAATAAATAAAAAATAATTAAAAAAAAAAACAAACGACAATGGGTCCCCCATACTTTAGTAGCCAGCTAGGGTAAAGCAGATGGCTGCAGCCTGCAAACCACAGCTGGCAGCTTCAGCTTGGCTGGTAATCTAAAACAGAGGGCACCCCATGCTGTTATTTTAAATTAAATAAATAATTTAAAACAAAAAACATGGGGTCCCCCCAAATTGGATCACCAGCCAAGGTAAAGCAGACAGCTGTGGTCTGGTATTCTCAGACTAGGGAGGCCCACTGTTATTGGACACTCCCCAGCCTAAAATTAGCAGGCCACAGCCGCCCCAGAAGTGGCACATCCATTAGATGTGCCAACCCTGGTGCTTCGCCCCAACTCATCCCGTGCCCTGGTGCGGTGGCAAACGGGGTAATATATGGGGTTGATGCCAAATGTGTAATGTCACCTGGCATCAAGCACTGGGATTAGTGATGTCACGCGTCTATCAGATATCCGACATCAGAAACCCAGTCAGTAATAAAAAAAAAATAGACAACAAAAAAAAAAGTTTTATTTGAAAATACACTCATCAAAACATTCCCTCATTCACCAATTTATTCAAAAGAAAAACAAATCCAGGTCCAGCATAATCCAATAAGGGGGTCCCATGACAATCCATACCATAGTCAATGTCCCAGTCAATGAAGAACAGAATGTTCCTCATTGGCTGGGAGAGTAATGCAGTGACCTGAGCTAACATCAATAGCCCAGGTCACTGCAGGGGATGCCGAGCGCTGCTGTCAGGAGGTTAAATGAAATCATTACCTGCGGTGACGATCTTCGCTTCACTCCTGTCAGCGCTGTCCCTGACTTCTATGCCCGCCGCGTTCTCAGCATTATCGCCCGAGACGTCACCGCTAGTGACGTGAGAACGCAGCGGCATAGAAGCCAGTGACAGCGCTGACAGGAGTGAAGCGAAGATTGTCACAGCAGGCAATGATGTCATCTAACATCCTGATGGCAGCGCTCGTTATCCCCGCGGCTGCCTGCGCTGCAATGTGAGAGGCTGCTGAGCCTGCAATGAAGGCAGCCGCGGAGTATATCCTACAAGACTCAGTAGGAACACTGAAAAGCAGCAGATCCAAATGACAACCCCACTGGCATAACAATACAACAACCTGCAACCTCACGCTCCCTTTCTGAAGTAGAACAACAACTCCCAGCATACCCACACAACCCATCGGTATGCACCAAAGCGCACATTGCAGCTTTTTTTTTTTTTGCTGCGTTTTTGTGGTGACTACAGATGCAGCATGTCAATTCTTTCTGTGTGTTTGAGCCCTTCCAGTCAATAGAATTGACTTTAAAAATACACTGGGCAAAAACGCAAAAAAATGCACGCCAGGGGTATGTTTTTTGGGACCAAAACCGTGCATCTTTGTGGTCTCCACAAAGATGCAGCATGCGCACATGGCAAATTGCTGCCCGTTAGTGTTTCCACACATTAGGAAATCCCTTTCATGACCCCCATAAAGTATGATCCCAACAAAAGTGCCCCCCAAACACTGTATGATACACCCAAAGTGAATTCCTGCACAGTACCCTCCACGCACAGTTTGATGATTCTACATCACCTCCCACCCAGCAAAGCATAATACACCCACAACAACCCCAACACAGTACGATGGCCCCAACACAGCCCTTCATACAGTAGAATGGCCCCTTTATATTCTATAACGGTCTGCACACAGTATAATGGGCCCCACATAGCCTTCCAAATAGTATAATGGCTACCATATAGGCCTTTAAACAGAATGAGGCTATGTGCGCACGCTGCATCTTTGTGGTGACCACAAAGATTCATGTTTTTAGGCCCAAAAAAACGCACTCTCGGCATGTATTATTTGCCACGTTTTACTGCGTTTTTGCTCAGTGTGTTTTTTAAGTCATCTATTGATTGGAAGAGCTCAAAAACCGCAGGAAAAAATGCAGTAAGAATTGACATGCTGCATCTTTGTGGTCACCACAAAGATGCAGCCAAAAAAAAGCTGCAAAGTGTGAACAGAAAAACTGAAATCACATAGACTTTTCTGGGAAGGAAATGCAGGAAGTTTTCTTACCAAAACTGCACTCAAAAAACGCAGTGTGCATACAAGGCCTGTTACCCACACAGCCCTCCAGTGGTGCCCCTATAGCAATCAAAAATGTATAATGGCCTACATATAATAATAATATATAATATTTATTCATTTATATAGCGCTATTAATTCCACAGCGCTTTACATACATTGGCAACACTGTCCCCATTGGACTGCAATGTGAGAGGCTGCTGAGCCTGCAATGAAGGCAGCCGCGGGGCTGGAGCGGGTACACAGACTGCACGGGCACTCCTGCTATTCTGAGCAGGGGGCCTGGTGCTGACGTTGACACCGTGGGCGGGGAGAGTACGGGGTGCGGAGGAATGTGTGGGAGGGTGCAGGGAAGAGGTGCGGGGACCCCACGCACTGTACTCGCCCAACAGGGCGGCAACATGCTGTTCTAGATTTGCATGTCAACATGGTCCTGCCCATGTTGACATGAAATGACCGGAAGCAGCAAAATCGCGGCAGGAGCGATCACATGACCGCTCTGAGCCGGGGGAGAAAGGCTGACAGCAGGGCAGGTAAGTGATCACTAGCTACTTACCTGCCCCAATGTAGCCCAATAGGGTAATAATGAAGAAAAGTCAAAATAAGCCGGATAACCCCTTTAATTATAAAGGCCATAGATCAGAGGTTAGAGGTGGTAACCTATTTAAGGCCCTTGCGCAACTTGAGTCATTGGATTTATAGATTGGACACAAGGACTACTATTGGGCTCAATGAGAGCTTTGACTGCTTTCTTTAATTGGGTATTTTTATGTGGTGTGAGAATGGGACTGTTTGTGTTAAATTATTTTTTAATTGTTTCTTTTTCTTTTTATCCATAATTTAGAGATCTGTATATGCTAAAACCATACCTGAGGTGGTCTGCAAATTTTGAGGTACTTCACGCGACCCGCTCAGTGACTTAGATGTTGACTTTGATTGGGTCTTTTCCCTGAATGAAGTGCCTATGAGAAAATAAGAAAAACGATTATTATCTAAGAAAAGTGGAGAAAAACATTGTACAACAATTTAATCATAGTTAGGATACAACTAATATTTATAACATTTACTCAATAATTTAGTTTTTTGCATTTCTTGATTTTGCTTGCCTTATGGCATGTCATTTTTAATTTTGCATATAATATTTCTGTTTACACAACAACATGAACACTATGCACTTTTTTGTTTGTCTATTGATTAGTGATGGACAGACCCGGACTGTAAAATTTAGAATCCGAGAGGTTTTAAAAATACCCGAATACTGGACCCGGGCCTGGAGTTCTCAGGGAACTCCGGATAAAGATCCGGAACCTTTGGAAATAAAAAATAAAAAAAGGAAAAATAAAGAAAATAAGAATAAAGCAGGCGCGTTATAACAATAGCAGCCCACAGCCCACAGCCACTCAGGATTGTCACATCCATTAGATGTGACAATCCTGGCACTCTACCCGATTCTTCCCGATTCCCCTGGTGCGGTGGCAATCAGGCTAATAAGGGGTTAATAACAGCTCACATCTGCCACTAAGCCCTAGATTAGCAATGGCAGGGTCTATGAAAACCCTACCCCCATTACTAATCTGTAAGTGAAAATAAATAAACACAAACACAAAATAAGATAAAAGAAGGGAATTTTGTTACTTACCGTAAATTCCTTTTCTTCTAGCTCTTATTGGGAGACCCAGACGATTGGGGTATAGCTACTGCCTCCGGAGGCCACACAAAGCACTACACTAAAAAGTGCAAGGCCCCTCCCCTTCTGGCTATACCCCCCCGTGGTATCACGGGTTCTCCAGTTTTAGTGCCAAAGCAAGAAGGAGGAAAGCCAATAACTGGTTTAAACAAATTAACTCCGAGTAACATCGGAGAACTGAAAAACCGTTCAACATGAACAACATGTGTACCCGCAAACAACAAAAACATCCCGAAGGACAACAGGGCGGGTGCTGGGTCTCCCAATAAGAGCTAGAAGAAAAGGAATTTACGGTAAGTAACAAAATTCCCTTCTTCTTCAGCGCTCTATTGGGAGACCCAGACGATTGGGACGTCCAAAAGCTGTCCCTGGGTGGGTAAAGAAATACCTCATGTTAGGGCTGCAAAACAGCCCTCCCCTACGGGGGTGTCACTGCCGCCTGCAGGACTCTTCTACCTAAGCTGGCATCCGCCGAAGCATAGGTATGCACCTGATAATGCTTGGTGAAAGTGTGCAGACTGGACCAGGTAGCTGCCTGGTACACTTGTTGAGCCGAAGCCTGGTGTCGTAATGCCCAGGACGCACCCACGGCTCTGGTTGAGTGGGCTTTTAGCCCTGAAGGAACCGGAAGCCCCGCAGAACGGTAGGCCTCTAGAATTGGTTCTTTGATCCATTGAGCCAGGGTGGCTTTAGAAGCCTGCAACCCCTTGCGCGGACCAGCGACAAGGACAAAAAATGCATCGGAACGGCGCATGGGCGCCGTGCGGGAAATGTAGAGTCTGAGTGCTCTCACCAGATCTAACAAACGTAAGTCCTTTTCATACCGGTGAACCGGATGAGGACAAAAGGAAGGCAAGGATATATCCTGATTAAGATGAAATGAGGATACGACCTTAGGGAGAAACTCCGGAATGGGGCGCAGCACTACCTTGTCCTGGTGGAACACCAGGAAGGGAGCCTTGGATGACAGAGCTGCCAGCTCAGACACTCGCCGAAGCGATGTGATCGCAACGAGAAACGCCACCTTCTGTGACAGGCGAGAAAGGAAACTTCCTTCAGAGGCTCGAAAGGCGGCTTCTGGAGAGCAACTAATACCCTGTTGAGATCCCATGGATCTAACGGCCGCTTGTACGGGGGTACGATATGACAGACCCCCTGTAGGAACGTGCGCACCTTAGAAAGACGTGCTAGACGCTTCTGAAAAAACACGGATAGTGCCGAGACTTCCCCCTCAAGGAAGCCGAGCGACAAGCCCTTTTCTAACCCCGATTGCAGGAAGGAAAGAAAAGTGGGCAATGCAAATGGCCAGGGAGACACTCCCTGAGCCGAGCACCAGGTTAAGAAAATCTTCCACGTTCTGTGGTAGATCTTAGCAGAGGTGGACTTCCTAGCCTGTTTCATGGTGGCAACGACCCCTTGGGATAATCCTGAAGACGCTAGGATCCAGGACTCAATGGCCACACAGTCAGGTTCAGGGCCGCAGAATTCCGATGGAAAAACGGCCCTTGGGACAGTAAGTCTGGCCAGCCTGGTAGTGACCACGGTCGGCCGACCGTGAGATGCCACAGATCCGGGTACCACGATCTCCTCGGCCAGTCTGGGGCGACGAGTATGACGCGGCTGCAATCGGATCTGATTTTTTGCGCAGTACTCTGGGCAAGAGTGCCAGAGGTGGAAACACATATGTGAGCTGGAACTGCGACCAATCTTGCACTAAGGCGTCTGCCGCCAGAGCTCTGTGATCGCGCGATCGTGCCATAAATGCCGGGACCTTGTTGTTGTGCCGAGACGCCATTAGGTCGACGTCCGGCACCCCCCAGCGGCGACAGATTTCCTGAAACACGTCCGGGTGAAGGGACCATTCCCCTGCGTCCATACCCTGGCGACTGGGGAAGTCTGCTTCCCAGTTTTCTACGCCCGGGATGTGAACTGCGGATATGGTGGATGCTGTGTCCTCCACCCACATGAGGATTCGCCGGACTTCCTGGAAGGCTTGCCGACTGCGCGTCCCTCCTTGGTGGTTGATGTATGCCACCGCTGTGGAGTTGTCCGACTGGATTCGGATCTGCTCTCTTTCTAGCCACTGCTGGAAAGCTAGTAGGGTAAGATACCCTGCCCCGATTTCCAGAACATTGATCTGAAGGGTGGACTCCTGCTGAGTCCACGTCCCCTGAGCCCTGTGGCGGAGACAAACTGCTCCCCACCCTGACAGACTCGTATCTGTCGTGACCACTGCCCAGGATGGGGGTAGGAAGGATCTTCACTGTGACAATGAGGTGGGAATAAGCCACCATTGCAGAGAGTCCTTGGCCGTCTGGGAAAGGGAGACTTTCCTGTCCAGGGAGGTTGACTGCCCGTCCCATTGGCGGAGAATGTCCCCTTGCAGTTGGCGCAGATGAAACTGCGCAAAGGGAACTGCCTCCATGGCTGCCACCATCTTCCCTAGGAAGTGCATGAGGCGCCTTAAGGGGTGCGACTGGCCTTGAAGGAGAGACTGCACCTCTGTTTGCAGTGAACGCTGCTTGTTCAGCGGAAGCTTCACTATCGCTGATAGAGTGTGAACTCCATGCCGAGATACGTTAGTGATTGAGTCGGTGACCGATTTGACCTTGCCAAATTGATGATCCACCCGAAAGTCTGGAGAGTCTCCAGCGTAACATTCAGGCTGCGTTGTCATGCCTCGAGGGAGGGTGCTTTGACGAGTAGATCGTCCAAGTAAGGGATCACCGGGTGTCCCTGAGAGTGCAAGACTGCTACCACTGCTGCCATGACCTTGGTGAACACCCGTGGGGCTGTCGCCAGACCGAATGGCAGAGCTACGAACTGAAGATGGTCGTCTCCTATCACAAAACGTAGAAAACGTTGGTGCTCCGTAGCAATTGGCACGTGGAGATAGGCATCTTTGATGTCTGTTGAGGCAAGGAAGTCTCCTCGAGACATTGAGGTAATGACGGATCGGAGGGATTCCATCCGGAACCGCCTGGCGTTCGCATGCTTATTGAGCAGTTTTAGGTCCAGAACAGGACGGAAGGAGCCGTCCTTTTTTGGAGCCACAAAGAGATTGGAGTACAAACCCTCGCCCTCGTTCCTGAGGGGGGACAGAGATCACCACTCCTTCTGCTCTTAGAGCGTCCACCGCCTGCAGCAGGGCATCTGCTCGGTGGGGAGGTGGGGCCGTTCTGAAGAATGGAGTCGGAGGACGAGAACAGAACACTGTCCTGTGCACGTGAGCACAATGTCCGTCACCCACCGGTCTGTGACCTGTGGCAGCTAAATGTCGCCAAAGGCGGGGAAGTCTGCCATCAACCGCGGATGCGGAGAGAGAGAGAGAGCTGAGAGTCATGAGGAGACCGCCTTGGTAGCGGTTCCTCCGGCTGCCTTCCTTGGGCGTGATTGAGCCCGGCCGGAATCTGCGCCCGTCTGAGGTTTTGTAGCCCTTTTGCACGAGGACAATTGGGACCTGCCCGAGCTTGGGAAGGACCGAAACCTCGACTGTACTTTTAGGACAGCATTAATAGGGTAAGTCGCAGTGCAGACATTGCGGAGTTACGGACGCCTCTGCGGTACAGATGTACATGTGCTCAAGGCCAGCTGCGCAAGAACAGCTGAAAAGGTTAGGTTGCCTATACGGCTGTGAATGCCGGAGCAACCGACACGCCGATAGCCTCCTAGACAGATTTCAACCAGAGTCCATCTGTCTGTGAATGGCATCTTTAAGTGAAGCCCCATCTCCAGTGCAACTATGGCTCTAGACGCAAGCCTGGAGATTGGAGAATCCACCTTTGGACCCTGGGTCCAGCGCTTGACCACGTCAGGGGAAAAGGGATAACGTGTATCTTAAAAACGTTTGGAGAAGACGCTTATCTGGTAAGCGTGGTGTTTCTGGACTGCTTCTCTGAAGTCAGCGTGGCCAGAAAAATACTCAATATCCGTTTGAGATACTGAAAAGGGACTTCTCCTGCTGTGAAGCTGACTCCTCCACTGGGGGAGCTGAGGGAGAAAGATCCAACCTTCCATTGATGGACGCTATAGGATCATTCCGTATGGCGTTACCATCCGGTGTATCCGGATTGATAGCGATGTCAGGATCAAAGTCCTGGAGAGCTGCCTTATCATACAGAGAGTCCTCCTGGGACCCCCCCGTTCCAAATGAGGTTGGTCAGGAAGATTGCCCATGGCCTGTCTGGACTGCAAGTCTCTATCTTATGACAATATATCTGTCGAAACTGCAACTCCGTCCCTGTCCTTGGACAGGGATGACAGGTGGTTTCTTTGGCCACGACTAGTAGAGACCCCGGCAGACGAAGTGCTAGAGACCCCGGCAGACGAAGTGCTACAGGGGAGCATGCACACAATGGGACGGTGTCATGAACAGCATCCCATGTAGTAAAAACAGCACTGAAAATCTGTGTTGCTTTTTTGCCGCTGCCGACTAGCCATCTAGAAGTATATAGCCAAGATTGGTGACCGTACAGTGCAATGTATAGCATACAAGCATAAAGTACAAATGAACACTGCAGCACAAGCAATACAAGCAGCATAGAAGCCTGTGCCCTGGCACCTCTGCTCTTCTGCTGCTGTAGACTAGTCATCTAGGGGAATATAGCCCAGAAGAGTGACCATACAGTGCAATGTATAGCATACAAGCACAAGTACAAATGCACACTGCAGCCCATGCAATACAAGCAGCATAGAAAAAAACCTGTGCCCCAGCACCCTTGGTTTTCTGCTGCTGTAGTCTAGCCATTCCAGGAGAATATAGCTAAGACTAGCGACTGTACAGTGCAGTGTATAGCATACAAGCATAAACACAAATGAACACTTCAGTACGTGCAATACAAGCAGCCTAGAAAGCCTGTGCCTTAGCACACCTGCTTTCCTGCTGCTGATGTGTCGCTCTCCAAGCGGGCATATAGCGACCTATGCAGTTAAAATACACATGTACACACTGCAGTATATATTGGGGTCAGCACTATGCGTGCCGCTTACCGCCCGCCTATAAGCGGGTGTATGGTCGCCACCGTCCTGCCTGGTTGCCGAAAGTCCGAGCTCGGACTGCAGTAATGGCTGCCGGCGTCTTCCCCAGCTCGTGTGAGGAGGGGCGGGCCGTGGGCGTGCCCCAAGTCAGAGCGGGAATCCGGCGTCCGACAGTGTGCAGTGAGAGGGCTGGAGCATGTAAATAAGGCTCCAGCCCTCGGCGCTGCTGATTGCTCAGCGTCTGTCCCCTTCCCTGAGTGACAGGGAGGGGGCGGGAACGAAGCGGCACTAGGCCGCAGAAGCCGGGGACTGGATTTATAAGCGCCGCCGCCGTAAAAGCGCGGTCGGCGCCCAGTCCCCGGCGAACTACAAGTCCCAGCCGCGCCGCCGCTCCCGGAGCGTCCGGCGCGGTAGTTCCCAATACACAAAGTCACTCAGCAAAGCTGCAGTGACTGTAACCCTTTACTGTCCCCGGCGCACTAGCACACCCAGCAAGTCTGGAGTGTGCTGTGCCTGTGTGTACGGGGACACAGAGTACCTGTAATGGTGCAGGGCCATGTCCCTGAACGGTACTCCAGCTCCGTATCCAGCAGGTTCAAATGGGTCTGTGGATGGAGCCCGGCGTCAGAGCTTTGAGGCCGGCAGGATCCCACTTCCTCAGAGCCCCCCAGGGGGATGTGGAAGGAAAGCAGCATGTGGGCTCCAGCCTCCGTACCAGCAATAGGTACCTCAACCTTACAACACCATCAACGGGTGAGAAGGGAGCATGCTGGGGGCCCTATATGGGCCCTCTTTTCTTCCATCCGAAATGGTCAGCAGCTACTGCTGACTAAAATCTGTGGAGCTATGCATGGATGTCTGACCTCCTTCGCACAAAGCTTGAAAACTGGAGAACCCGTGATACCACGGGGGGGTATAGCCAGAAGGGGAGGGGCCTTGCACTTTTTAGTGTAGTGCTTTGTGTGGCCTCCGGAGGCAGTAGCTATACCCCAATCGTCTGGGTCTCCCAATAGAGCGCTGAAGAAACAACACCCTCTTTCACTCCTTTATTAACCCCAAAAACACCCAGGTCTGATGTCATCCACACGAGGTCCCATAACGATTCCAGATCTGCTACATCTGAAGTGACAGTGCGTGGGCATAGAATATGACCACCCGCTATGATCTTAAGGCAGAGAATGAGTCGCAGCGATGTGTGGTGACGTAACTTAGGTTATTTGCGGTCACAGCTGGAGCTGCCCATTGTCATCCACCTATGATCGCAGGTAACCTGACCTCAGGTGACCTCATTGAACTGAGTGACCACTACTATCCATAAAAGTGGCGTAATACTTTGGCAAAATTACTCCCAGAAATAAAATGTGAGTCAGAAATACATTCAGGCATCTTCCGCATGCTGTTGCCATTCAGTTTCAACAATTTTCCATCCATTGCAATATTTTTACAGCCCTCGCAGGCCTATTTCCAACGTCCTCTGGAAAATTATTCGAGTTTCCCATTGACTTGGATTGGGTTCGTTATTCGGTATGAATACACAAATGTAGAAATTATTGGATTTGAACAATCCGAACCCGAATATTTTAGCATTCGCCCATATCTAGTCATCACTAATGATAATTTTAAGGATGTCTAAAACTGATCAACTGGGAAAAGGTTGTTGCATTACTCGTAAATCAAATGCCATGTCCTTCTTCAATTTGTCCAATTATTAATACCAGGTTTTGGTTAAAATGAGGCTACCATTTCAAGGTTAATTTTTCATCAAGGAGAAACTACGCTGAAAATCTATCTTTTGAATCATGTGCATTGAATATTTTTTTGGTATGGTATCAGAGGACTCAGAAGGAAAAATGTATGTAACAAAATTAAAACATTGTCGTCCATTTGGCTTACCCCTAATCTATTAATTTTACACTAGGTGGTAAGATAGATGACATCTTTATTATCTGGAGGGGTACCGGTCCTGAACTGCAGAGCTTCATGACTTGGTTGAACAATAACCCATATAACATCAAACTAACCTATAAGGCAGATCGGGAGGCAATTGTTTTTCTGGACTATAATATAAAAATGGGGTACCAGACAGAAAAGGGTTCTCCACGGGTACAATTATTATCAACAAGCAAGAGGGAAGAATCTTTTGCCTCACAGATACATTTCATCTCCAAGTTAACAGTCAGAGGGGGGCGATCAGGCAGATCTTGAACAAACACTGGTCGTTACTGAAGACCGACTAGAGTTTGAACGACGTTTTACTCATCGCCCACTCTTACCTGTTAGAAGGGGGAAAAGCCTAAAGGATATGCTGGTGAAGAACCATTACGTACCTAGGGTGGTATCTCGCATTGAGAAAGGGAGTCCCAAATTTGGTTGTTTTCCTTTTGTCTGCCCAGAGATGTTGTCAGCTTGGGATGGACCTAAAGAGTATAAAATAAAAAGTTACAAATCATGCAGTAAAAGTCACGTTATCTATTATGCAGTATGTGGCTGTAGCCTAATTTATATTGGGTTAACATCAAGGGAACAACGCGTCCGCACGAGGGAACATGTTAGGGACATAATTGCGGTGTGTGATGTTGTGGATCTTGATTCCCTGAGGATGATCCAGAGACATTTCAAGCTGCGCCATGACTGTGGTCCCACAGGATTGAAAATTTGTGGTATCGCAAGGTCCATTTAGAATCTAGGGGTATATATATATACACATATTACTATATGAATTTTGTCTCTGCATGATATAGGGACATTAGAAAATCTTTTAAGGACTATACATGGTCATATTCTTTAGGCTAAGGCTGATTCTCCTTATGTTTGGATGATTTTGTTACCACCCTGGTCGTGCCCTTTCACTTGCCAGTAGTAGATATGGTCTCGTTGGGTGCGCATGTGCGGGGCTGCCTCAGCATGAGTCCCCACCAAGGGAGCTTCCTTAGAAGGATGCATGGGTTAACTGACGTTAGTGGAAGTATTCTTCCGATCCACGCTTCCCCTGGAATGACTGGATGAGGCGGACTCTATGTGCGGCGTCCCACCCCCTGCACGCGCCCAAACAGCGACGATCTCGCCCAAGACACCACATAATAAAACATGCACATTACACTTTCCTCAAGCGAGGAAGCCAGGTGAGAAACGCGTGTCAGGGCTACTCAAAACATCCAGTTATAAGTGCACTTTATAGGTGAGTCCGGATCACGATGATTCATGGCTGTTAGCTCTATCGGTAATAGTAATGGTAGCCTTTGAGGCTTAGGCTGCGTTACATGGGTGATATTAGATTTTTGTGTTGTTATAGCGCCACCAGGTGGCCATCTGTATTAGTACATGCAGTGGTACCTGCAATGTATTTCAATGACCCCGATCCTGCTGTACCGGAAGTCGCCGGATCCTGATAGACAGAATCCTGTTTTTTGTACTGAGCATGCCCAGAAAGCAGCTTGGCATGGTCAATACAGAAATCTCCCTCTCTCTCAGACAGAAGACCAGGATCGTGAAGGGGTGAGAGGGAGTAATAAAGATGGAGTCCCTAAGTGTGTCTGTGTATTTATTTCTAATAAAGTGTCTGTGTATTTTTTTCTAATAAAGTATTTTTTCTGTGTGATGTCTTTTTTTTAACCCTTTATTGGAGATTCTTAATGGCCGGGTCAAACTTGGCCTGACATTAGCAATCTCAGGCTTTATATATATATATATATTTATATTTAGGTCATATAAGCAGTGGGGGTTAGCAGCCAGTAGCTGCTTGGGTTACCTTAGCAATAGAAAATGCAGCGGGATTCCACACATTTTATTTTTTTTACCCCCTAACCCTAGAGTTAGGGTTATGTGTTTGGGGTTTTTGTTTATTTTTTAATGAATTTAAAAAAAAAAATACTCATGGGCTACCGAGAACCCGAGCATTTTAGTGCTCACTCATCCCTACTTCTAACCATACAGCCAGCAGATCAAGTAATCTGATCAGCTGACTCCAGTGTTGGCCGATTACTTGTTCTGGGTCCCCCTGCATCCATCGCAGCGTGTGCTGCCTGTGAGGTCAGCTGAATTCGGCCGACACTGGAGTCAGCTGATCTGAACTCTGTTGAACTCCAGCCCGAACACTCTGCGATAGATGCAGGGGGACACAGAACAAGTAATCGGGCAACACTGGAGTCAGCTGATCTGAACTCAGCTGAACTCATGATCACACAGCCCGAACATGGTCACACGTGATCGGCAGCAGGCAGTGATTGCTGTTAACCTGCATCCATCACAGCGTGTGCGGGCTGTGAGATCAGGAGTTCAGCTTATTCCCGATCAGCTGACTCCAGTGCCAGCCGATAAATTCTGTGTTCCCCTTCATCCATCACAAGTAGAAGTAGAAGCATACAATAAAATAACAATTGCGGTTGCATGCGTTGCACATTCAATCCACAGGATCCGGTCATATGCGGTTTGCATCCTGTCAAATGTGAAAGTAGCCTTACAGCTGGAGCAGGAAGAAGAAAGACAAGATGGCAGACTTACTTTGGGAGCTTACAGGAAGAAATCGCACAGACCAATTTTTGGGGCTCCACTCAAGGGGATCTGGGGCTGAGAAAAAAAGGAGACCGTCAGCTGATGATGAAATAGCTAGCAAAGTTATTGATCATTATCTCAAACCCATTGCCTCCTCTCTCTAGTCCGGCATTTCCTCTCTGCGGCGATCGCCATCCTCCTTCTTCTGAGGCCCATGTGCATGACGCGTCGTACATCATGCTCACTAGCTGGCATTGAGGTCCTGCGCAGGCGCACTTTGATCTGCCCTGCTCAAAGCAGATCCATGTATTGTAGTGCATATGCGTAAGAGATCTTTAACCCCTTAACGATCTGGTGGCTATCATGATAGCACAGGGTCATGTGATGACTCCTGTAGCTCACATGACTCAGGTCCTGTAAGAAAAAGCCAAATATTGGCTGTTACAAGAGATGATAATTTCTCCCAGTCTAAATTGTGCTGCTCTGATTGGGATAAATAAATGAGTGATCAGACAGCTGATCCTAATAGCCCCCTAGGGGTACTTGTCAAATTTAAAAAAAAATGTCAGAAAAAGTTTTGAAAAAGTAAAAAAAAAAAGTAAAAACACCTAAAAGTTTAAATCATCCCTCTTTTGCCCCACTGAAAAATAAAGGGTTAAAAAAAATATATTCACACATTTGGTATCGCTGTCTTCAGCCCGATCTATCAAAATATAAAATCATTTGTTCTGATTTTTAAACGGCGTAGCAGCAAAAAAATTCCAAATGCCAAAATTACGCTTTTTGGTTGCCACAAATCTTAAGCAAAATGCAATAACAGGCAATGAACACATAGCATCTGCGCAAAAATGATACTGTTAAAATTGTCAGCTCGAGATACTAAAAAAAGCCATCACTGAGCCATAGATTTAAAAAAATGAGAACGCTATGGGTCTCAGAAAATGGCGCAAAACGTCTGTCACTTTTTTCGGACAAACTTCTGATTATTTTTTTAACCCCTTAGATTAAAGTAAACCTATTCATGTTTGGTGTCTACAAACTTGCAGTAACCTCAGGCATCACAGCAGCACATCAGGTTTACCATATAGTGAACACAGTGAATAAAATGTCTCAAAAACAATAGAGCAATCACACTTTTTTTTGCAATTTCTCCACATTTGGATTTTTTTTGCCATTTTACAGTACACTGCATGGTAAAACTCACAGTTTCATTTAAAATTACAGCTCATTCTGCAAAAAATGAGCCCTCACATGACCATATTGACTGAAAAATAAAAAAGTTACGTCTGTCAGAAGAATGGCAAACCCCCCACAAATACCGAAAAGTGTAAAGTCGGCCGGTCGTGAAGGGGTTAATCTTTCCTCGCGCCTGCACATTACAGTACTTTCATTAGCAGGGCAGATGAATGCGCCTGCGCAGGACCGCAATGTCGGCTCGTGTGGATGACGTAGACACATCATCCACACCGGACTGGGAAGAAGGAGGCCGAAGATCGCAGCAGAGAGGATGCGTCAGACCTGAAAGAGGAGGCACCGCACTGGAGAGCTGCGACACCCATTGGACTGGACCCACCCTAGGTGAGTATTATAAAAGTACTTTTTCCGTTTTACAGAGCGGCCTAGGCTCTTATATACAGTATTTTGGAATGCTGTATATAAGAACTCAGTGGTATTGGACACAGCTTGTAGTCCCCAAATCTGGTGACAGATTCCCATTAAAAAATCGGAAGGAACACAAACTTACACAATAAATCACCAACATATTTGTGCTTCTAAGGGCGTGATTTATTACGCCCAGTATCCATGCCAGAAAATCTACATAGGAATGACCACAAGAGACTTAACCTCTTACAGACATTGGACGTACTGGGTACATCGTAGATAATGGCGGTGTAATCATCGTCGGCTGCTGCTGCAGTCAACCGGCACCGATTTCCGCACATATATGCTGATCTGAACAGCAGACATGTGTAGCTTACAAGCAAGGGTGGATCCACGAATCACCCATGCCTTTTAATCTTTTAGACCGCGCTGTCAATTACTGACAGCGCAATGTAAATGGCCATGGCAGGGAAATTTCCTTTCCTCTACGCTATCGGAGTCCCCGTGACGCGATCACGGGAAACCGATGGTTGCCATGGTAGCACAGGGTTATGTCATGACTCATGTCGCTATCATGACTCACATCCTGTTACAGCCGGCTGGTTGTAACAGGACAGCAGCATTTCAGCTGATCAGAGCTCTGCCGCTCTGATCAGCAGAAATGAACAAGCGATCAGACAGCTAATCCTTACCCCTAGGGGGACTATTAAAATAAAAAAAGTTTAAAAAAAAGTTTTAAAGAATTAAAAAAAACAACTAAAAATTTAAATCACTCCCCATTCGCCCCACTAAAAATCAAAGGGTTAAAAAAATAATAAATATACACTCATTTGGTATCACAGAGTTCAGAAATGCCCAGTCTATCAAAATCTAAAATGAATTAATATAATCGGTAGACGGCGTAGCCGTACAAAAAAAATTCCAACCGGCAAAGTTAAGTTTTTTGGTCTTCGCAAATTTTGAGCAAGATGCAATACCAGGGAGTCAAAACGTAGCATCTGCGCAAAAATGGTTCGGCTAAAAATGCAAACAGATAAGCCATCAGTGAGCCCCATATCCCGAAAAATGAGAACACTACAAGTTGCAGAAAATGGCGCTGAAAGTGCTCCAATTTTTTGGACAAACCTTTTTTTAACCCCTTAGATAAAAGTAAACCTAAACATGTTTAGTATCAACGAACTCATACCAACCTGAAGTATCACACCCACCCATCAGTTTTACCATAAAGTGAACACGGTGAATAAAGTACCCCATAAACCATTGTCCAATCACACTTTTTTGTAATTTTTCCGCACGTGGAAATTTTTTGCTGTTTTCCAGTACCATATATGTTAAAACTCATGGTTTCACTTAAAAGACCAATACGTCCCGCAAAAAACAAGCCCTCTTATGGCAAGATTGACGGGAAAAATAAAAAAGTTACGACTCTCGGAAAAAGGGGAGCAAAAAACAAAAACGGAAAAATCGTCCAGAGGTTAGGGGGTTAAAGGTGTGAGTCCGTGAGCACATCAGGGACATTGAGAAAACAAAGACTCTGCATGAGACGGAACACCTAAAATCCCTACCAAAACATTTCCAATTGTACCATAAATCTGACTCAAGCAAATTAATTATAAAGGCCATAGATCAGAGGTTAGAGGTGGTAACCTATTTAAGGCCCTTGCGCAACTTGAGTCACTGGATTTATAGATTGGACACAAGGACTCCTATTGGGCTCAATGAGAGCTTTGGCTGCTTTCTTTAACCCCTTCAGCCCCGGGGCACTTTCCGTTTTTGCGTTTTTGTTTTTTGCTCCCCTTCTTCCGAGAGCCGTAACTTTTTTATTTTTCCGTCAATCTTGCCATATGAGGGCTTGTTTTTTGCGGGACAAGTTGTACTTTTAAATGAAACCATAAGTTTTACCATATGGTGTACTGGAAAGCAGCAAAAAAATTCCAAGTGTGGAAAAATTGCAAAAAAAGTGTGATGGCACAATAGTTTTTGGGATGTTTTATTCACGGTGTTCACTATATGGTAAAACTGATGTGTGGGTATGATACCTGAGGTCGGTGCGAGTTTGTAGACACCAAACATGTATAGGTTTACTTGTATCTAAGGGGTTAAAAAAAATTCACAAGTTTGTCCAATAAAAGTGGCGCACGTTTTGCGCCATTTTCTGAAACACGTAGCGTTTTTATTTTTTGGGATCTGTGGCTCAGTGACGGCTTATTTTTTGCGTCTCGAGCTGACGTTTATAATGGTACCATTTTTGCGCAGATGCTACGTTTTGATCGCCTGTTATTGCATTTTGCGTAAAACTTGCGGCGACCAAAAAACGTAATTTTGGCGTTTGGAATTTTTTTGCCACTACGCCGTTTACCAATCAGATTAATTGATTTTATATTTTGATAGATCGGGCATTTCTGAACGCGGCGATACCAAATATGTGTATATTTATTTATTTTTTAACCCTTTAATTTTCAATGGGGAGAAAGGGGGGTGATTTGAACTTTTAGGTTTTTTTATTTTTTTTTAATTTTTTAAAACTTTTTTTTTACTTTTTTTATTTTATTTTACTAGTCCCCCTAGGGGGCTATAGCGATCAGCAATCCGATTGCTGATCGCTATCTGCTGATCACAGCTATTCCGCTGTAAACAGCAGAAATAGTCACTTTCTTTCTTCCTCTGCTCCGTGCCGAGGAAGAATGAAAGTGAAACTTCTTAGCACCAGGCGTCATCACATGACCCTGTGCTACGATGGCAACCACCGAACGTCACGTGATCACTCACGTGACGTCCGGAGGGGGCGGAGGTAAGAAAAAAAGATGGCCGCGCGCATATAGATCTCGCTGCCAGACTTTGGCAGCGAGATCTAAGGGGTTAATGTTCCGGGTGGAATGCGATTCCACTCGGAACATGTAGGCACACATGTCAGCTGTTGAAAACAGCTGATATGTGTGCCGATCCACGCCGCCTGCCCGCGGCAGGGGGCGGGGATTACCGGGACACGATCCATGACGGAAAGATCCGTCCATGGTCGTGAAGGGGTTAATTGGGTATTTTTATGTGGTGTGAGAATGGGACTGTTTGTGTTAAAATTATTTTTAATAGTTTTTTTATCCATAATTTAGAGGTCTGTATATGCTAAAACCATACCTGTGGTGGTCTGCAAATTTTGAGGTACTTCACTCGACCCGCTCAGTAACTTAGATGTTGATTTTGATTGGGTCTTTTCCCTGAATGAAGTGCCTATGAGAAAATAAGAAAAAAGATTATTATCTAAGAAAAGTGGAGAACAACATTGTACAACAATTTAATTATAGTTTGGATACAACTAATATTTAATACATTTACTCAATAATTTAGTTTTTTGCATTTCTTGATTTTGCTTGCCTTATGGCATGTCATTTTTAATTTTGCATATAATATTTCTGTTTACACAACAACATGAACACTATGCACTTTTTTGTTTGTCTATTGATTAGTGATGGACAGACCCGGACTGTAAAATTTAGAATCCGAGAGGTTTTAAAAATACCCGAGTACTGGACCCGGGCCTGGAGTTCTCAGGGAACTCCGGATAAAGATCCGGAACCTTTGGAAATAAAAAATAAAAAAAGGAAAAATAAAGAAAATAAGAATAAAGCAGGCGCGTTATAACAATAGCAGCCCACAGCCACTCAGGATTGTCACATCCATTAGATGTGACAATCCTGGCACTCTACCCGATTCTTCCCGATTCCCCTGGTGCGGTGGCAATCAGGCTAATAAGGGGTTAATAACAGCTCACATCTGCCACTAAGCCCTAGATTAGCAATGGCAGGGTCTATGAAAACCCTACCCCCATTACTAATCTGTAAGTGAAAATAAATAAACACAAACACAAAATAAGATAAAAACAACACCCTCTTTCACTCCTTTATTAACCCCAAAAACACCCAGGTCTGATGTCATCCACACGAGGTCCCATAACGATTCCAGCTCTGCTACATCTGAAGTGACAGTGCGTGGGCATAGAATATGACCACCCGCTGTGATCTTAAGGCAGAGAATGAGTCGCAGCGATGTGTGGTGACGTAACTTAGGTTATTTGCGGTCACAGCTGGAGCTGCCCATTGTCATCCACCTATGATCGCAGGTAACCTGACCTCATTGAACTGAGTGACCACTACTATCCATAAAAGTGGCGTAATACTTTGGCAAAATTACTCCCAGAAATAAAATGTGAGTCAGAAATACATTCAGGCATCTTCCGCATGCTGTTGCCATTCAGTTTCAACAATTTTCCATCCATTGCAATATTTTTACAGCCCTCGCAGGCCTATTTCCAACGTCCTCTGGAAAATTATTCGAGTTTCCCATTGACTTGGATTGGGTTCGTTATTCGGTATGAATACACAAATGTAGAAATTATTGGATTTGAACAATCCGAACCCGAATATTTTAGCATTCGCCCATATCTAGTCATCACTAATGATAATTTTAAGGATGTCTAAAACTGATCAACTGGGAAAAGGTTGTTGCATTACTCGTAAATCAAATGCCATGTCCTTCTTCAATTTGTCCAATTATTAATACCAGGTTTTGGTTAAAATGAGGCTACCATTTCAAGGTTAATTTTTCATCAAGGAGAAACTACGCTGAAAATCTATCTTTTGAATCATGTGCATTGAATATTTTTTTGGTATGGTATCAGAAGACTCAGAAGGAAAAATGTATGTAATTAAATTAAAACATTGTCGTCCATTTGGCTTATCCCTAATCTATTAATTTTACACTAGCTGGTAAGATAGATGACATCTTTATTATCTGGAGGGGTACCGGTCCTGAACTGCAGAGCTTCATGACTTGGTTGAACAATAACCCATATAACATCAAACTAACCTATAAGGCAGATCGGGAGGCAATTGTTTTTCTGGACTATAATATAAAAATGGGGTACCAGACAGAAAAGGGTTCTCCACGGGTACAATTATTATCAACAAGTAAGAGGGAAGAATCTTTTTCCTCACAGATACATTTCATCTCCAAGTTAACAGTCAGAGGGGGGCGATCAGGCAGATCTTGAACAAACACTGGTCGTTACTGAAGACCGACTAGAGTTTGAACGACGTTTTACTCATCGCCCACTCTTACCTGTTAGAAGGGGGAAAAGCCTAAAGGATATGCTGGTGAAGAACCATTACGTACCTAGGGTGGTATCTCGCATTGAGAAAGGGAGTCCCAAATTTGGTTGTTTTCCTTTTGTCTGCCCAGAGATGTTGTCAGCTTGGGATGGACCTAAAGAGTATAAAATAAAAAGTTACAAATCATGCAGTAAAAGTCACGTTATCTATTATGCAGTATGTGGCTGTAGCCTAATTTATATTGGGTTAACATCAAGGGAACAACGCGTCCGCACGAGGGAACATGTTAGGGACATAATTGCGGTGTGTGATGTTGTGGATCTTGATTCCCTGAGGATGATCCAGAGACATTTCAAGCTGCGCCATGACTGTGGTCCCACAGGATTGAAAATTTGTGGTATCGCAAGGTCCATTTAGAATCTAGGGGTATATATATATACACATATTACTATATGAATTTTGTCTCTGCATGATATAGGGACATTAGAAAATCTTTTAAGGACTATACATGGTCATATTCTTTAGGCTAAGGCTGATTCTCCTTATGTTTGGATGATTTTCTTACCACCCTGGTCGTGCCCTTTCACTTGCCAGTAGTAGATATGGTCTCGTTGGGTGCGCATGTGCGGGGCTGCCTCAGCATGAGTCCCCACCAAGGGAGCTTCCTTAGAAGGATGCATGGGTTAACTGACGTTAGTGGAAGTATTCTTCCGATCCACGCTTCCCCTGGAATGACTGGATGAGGCGGACTCTATGTGCGGCGTCCCACCCCCTGCACGCGCCCAAACAGCGACGATCTCGCCCAAGACACCACATAATAAAACATACACATTACACTTTCCTCAAGCGAGGAAGCCAGGTGAGAAACGCGTGTCAGGGCTACTCAAAACATCCAGTTATAAGTGCACTTTATAGGTGAGTCCGGATCACGATGATTCATGGCTGTTAGCTCTATCGGTAATAGTAATGGTAGCCTTTGAGGCTTAGGCTGCGTTACATGGGTGATATTAGATTTTTGTGTTGTTATAGCGCCACCAGGTGGCCATCTGTATTAGTACATGCAGTGGTACCTGCAATGTATTTCAATGACCCCGATCCTGCTGTACCGGAAGTCGCCGGATCCTGATAGACAGAATCCTGTTTTTTGTACTGAGCATGCCCAGAAAGCAGCTTGGCATGGTCAATACAGAAATCTCCCTCTCTCTCAGACAGAAGACCAGGATCGTGAAGGGGTGAGAAGGAGTAATAAAGATGGAGTCCCTAAGTGTGTCTGTGTATTTATTTCTAATAAAGTGTCTGTGTATTTTTTTCTAATAAAGTATTTTTTCTGTGTGATGTCTTTTTTTTAACCCTTTATTGGAGATTCTTAATGGCCGGGTCAAACTTGGCCTGACATTAGCAATCTCAGGCTTTATATATATATATATTTATATTTAGGTCATATAAGCAGTGGGGGTTAGCAGCCAGTAGCTGCTTGGGTTACCTTAGCAATAGAAAATGCAGCGGGAGTCCACACATTTTATTTTTTTTACCCCCTAACCCTAGAGTTAGGGTTATGTGTTTGGGGTTTTTGTTTATTTTTTAATGAATTTAAAAAAAAAATACTCATGGGCTACCGAGAACCCGAGCATTTTAGTGCTCCCTCATCCCTACTTCTAACCATACAGCCAGCAGATCAAGTAATCTGATCAGCTGACTCCAGTGTTGGCCGATTACTTGTTCTGGGTCCCCCTGCATCCATCGCAGCGTGTGCTGCCTGTGAGGTCAGCTGAATTCGTCCGACACTGGAGTCAGCTGATCTGAACTCTGTTGAACTCCAGCCCGAACACTCTGCGATAGATGCAGGGGGACACAGAACAAGTAATCGGGCAACACTGGAGTCAGCTGATCTGAACTCAGCTGAACTCATGACCACACAGCCCGAACATGGTCACACGTGATCGGCAGCAGGCAGTGATTGCTGTTAACCTGCATCCATCACAGCGTGTGCGGACTGTGAGATCAGGAGTTCAGCTTATTCCCGATCAGCTGACTCCAGTGCCAGACGATAAATTCTGTGTTCCCCTTCATCCATCACAAGTAGAAGTAGAAGCATACAATAAAATAACAATTGCGGTTGCATGCGTTGCACATTCAATCCACAGGATCCGGTCATATGCGGTTTGCATCCTGTCAAATGTGAAAGTAGCCTTACAGTTGGAGCAGGAAGAAGAAAGACAAGATGGCAGACTTACTTTGGGAGCTTACAGGAAGAAATCGCACAGACCAATTTTTGGGGCTCCACTCAAGGGGATCTGGGGCTGAGAAAAAAAGGAGACCGTCAGCTGATGATGAAATAGCTAGCAAAGTTATTGATCATTATCTCAAACCCATTGCCTCCTCTCTCTAGTCCGGCATTTCCTCTCTGCGGCGATCGCCATCCTCCTTCTTCTGAGGCCCATGTGCATGACGCGTCGTACATCATGCTCACTAGCTGGCATTGAGGTCCTGCGCAGGCGCACTTTGATCTGCCCTGCTCAAAGCAGATCCATGTATTGTAGTGCATATGCGTAAGAGATCTTTAACCCCTTAACGATCTGGTGGCTATCATGATAGCACAGGGTCATGTGATGACTCCTGTAGCTCACATGACTCAGGTCCTGTAAGAAAAAGCCAAATACTGGCTGTTACAAGAGATGATAATTTCTCCCAGTCTAAATTGTGCTGCTCTGATTGGGATAAATAAATGAGTGATCAGACAGCTGATCCTAATAGCCCCCTAGGGGTACTAGTCAAATTTAAAAAAAAATGTAAGAAAAAGTTTTGAAAAAGTAAAAAAAAAAGTAAAAACACCTAAAAGTTTAAATCATCCCTCTTTTGCCCCACTGAAAAATAAAGGGTTAAAAAAAAATATTCACACATTTGGTATCACTGTCTTCAGCCCGATCTATCAAAATATAAAATCATTTGTTCTGATTTTTAAACGGCGTAGCAGCAAAAAAATTCCAAATGCCAAAATTACGCTTTTTGGTTGCCACAAATCTTAAGCAAAATGCAATAACAGGCAATGAACACATAGCATCTGCGCAAAAATGATCCTGTTAAAAACGTCAGCTCGAGATACTAAAAAAAGCCATCACTGAGCCATAGATTTAAAAAAATGAGAACGCTATGGGTCTCAGAAAATGGCGCAAAACGTCTGTCACTTTTTTCGGACAAACTTCTGATAATTTTTTTAACCCCTTAGATTAAAGTAAACCTATTCATGTTTGGTGTCTACAAACTTGCAGTAACCTCAGGCATCACAGCAGCACATCAGGTTTACCATATAGTGAACACAGTGAATAAAATGTCTCAAAAACAATAGAGCAATCACACTTTTTTTTGCAATTTCTCCACATTTGGATTTTTTTTGCCATTTTACAGTACACTGCATGGTAAAACTCACAGTTTCATTTAAAATTACAGCTCATTCTGCAAAAAATTAGCCCTCACATGACCATATTGACTGAAAAATAAAGAAGGGAATTTTGTTTACTTACCGTAAATTCCTTTTCTTCTAGCTCCAATTGGGAGACCCAGACAGTGGTGTATAGCTACTGCCCTCTGGAGGCCGCACAAAGAACTACACTTAAAAGTGTAAGGCCCCTCCCCTTCTGGCTATACACCCTCCCGTAGGAGTACAGATTCCTCAGTTTTAGTACCAAAGCAAGAAGGAGGAAAGCCAATAACAGTTTCAAAAACAAATTCAATCCGATAACATGATCGGAGAACTTAAGAAACAACATGAACAACATGTGCACCCGAAAAACGAAACCCTAAGAACAAATAGGGCGGGTGCTGGGTCTCCCAATTGGAGCTAGAAGAAAAGGAATTTACGGTAAGTAAACAAAATTCCCTTCTTCTTTTTCGCTCCTAATTGGGAGACCCAGACAGTGGGACGTCCAAAAGCAGTCCCTGGGTGGGTAAAAAGATACCACATGAACGGGCTGTCAGACAGCCTCTTCCTACAGGTGGGCCACCGCCGCCTGAAGGACCTGTCTACCTAGGCTGGCATCTGCCGAAGCGTAGGTATGCACTTGATAGTGTTTGGTAAACGTGTGCAGACTCGACCAGGTAGCCGCCTGGCACACTTGCTGAGCCGTAGCCTGATGCCGCAATGCCCAGGACGCACCCACGGCTCTGGTAGAATGGGCCTTCAGTCCAGATGGAATCGGAAGCCCAGCAGAACGGTATGTGTGAAGAATTGGTTCCTTGATCCACCGCGCCAGGGTGGATTTGGAAGCTTGCGATCCCTTATGCTGACCAGCGACTAGGACAAAGAGCGCATCAGAACGGCGTAGAGCCGCCGTGCGAGAAATGTAAATCCTGAGTGCTCTCACCAGGTCCAACAGATGTAAACCCTTTTCAAATTGGTGAACTGGATGCGGACACAAAGATGGTAAAGTGATATCCTGATTGAGATGAAAGGAAGAAACCACCTTGGGAGAAAACTCTGGAATTGGACGCAGTACTACCTTGTCTTGGTGAAACACCAGGAAGGGAGATTTGCAAGATAACGCCGCTAGCTCGGACACTCTTCGAAGAGACGTGACCGCCACAAGAAAAACTACCTTTTGTGAAAGCCGAGAAAGGGGAACCTCTTTCAAAGGCTCGAAAGGCGGCTTCTGGAGAGCAATGAGAACCTTGTTCAGATCCCAGGGTTCCAATGGCCGTCTGTAAGGAGGAACAATATGACAAACTCCTTGGAGAAACGTGCGTACTTTAGAAAGCTGTGCCAAGCGCTTCTGAAAGAATACGGATAGCGCGGAGACTTGACCCTTAAGAGAGCTAAGCGACAAACCTTTTTCCAACCCAGACTGCAGGAAGGAAAGAAAAATTGGCAATGCAAATGGCCAGGGAGAAAACCCTTGAGCCACGCACCACGCTAAGAATATCTTCCACGTTCTGTGATAGATCTTAGCTGAGGATGGTTTTCTAGCCTGTCTCATTGTGGCAACAACTTCATGAGATAAACCTGAGGCCGCTAGGATCCAGGACTCAATGGCCACACAGTCAGGTTCAGGGCCGCAGAATTCAGATGGAAAAACGGCCCTTGAGACAGCAAATCTGGACGGTCTGGTAGTGTCCACGGTTGGCCTACCGTGAGATGCCACAGATCCGGGTACCACGACCTTCTTGGCCAATCTGGAGCGACGAGTATGGCTCGATGGCAGTCGGACCTGATTTTCCGGAGAACTCTGGGTAACAATGCTAGAGGTGGGAACACATAGGGGAGTCGGAATTGCGACCAATCCTGAACCAAGGCGTCTGCCGCCAGTGCTCGGTGATCGTGAGACCGTGCCATGAAAACTGGGACCTTGTTGTTGTGTCGTGACGCCATCAGATCGACGTCCGGCGTCCCCCAGCGGCAACAGATCTGCTGAAACACGTCCGGGTGAAGGGACCATTCTCCTGCGTCCATGCCCTGGCGACTGAGAAAGTCTGCTTCCCAGTTTTCCACGCCTGGGATGTGAACTGCGGATATGGTGGACGCTCTGCTTTCCACCCACGTCAAAATCCGATGGACTTCTTGAAAAGCTTGGCGACTGCGTGTTCCCCCTTGGTGGTTGATGTACGCCACCGCCGTGGAATTGTCCGACTGAATCCGAATCTGCTTGCCTTCCAGCCATTGTTGGAAGGCTCGCAGGGCAAGATAGATTGCTCTGATTTCCAGAACATTGATCTGCAGGGTGGACTCTTCCAGAGTCCACATCCCCTGAGCCCTGTGGTGGAGATACACCGCTCCCCACCCTGATAGGCTCGCATCCGTCGTGACCACTGCCCAGGACGGGGGAAGGAACGACTTTCCCTGTGACAATGAGGTGGGGAGAAGCCACCAACGCAGAGAGTCCTTGGCAGTCTGAGAGAGGGAGACAGTCCTGTCGAGGGACGTCGATTTCCCGTCCCATTGGCGTAGAATGTCCCATTGTAGAGGGCGCAGATGAAACTGCGCGAACGGGACTGCCTCCATTGCTGCTACCATCTTTCCTAGGAAATGCATGAGGCGCCTCAGTGAGTGCGACTGGCTCTGAAGGAGAGATTGCACTCCAGTCCGTAGCGAGCACTGCTTGTCCAGTGGAAGCTTCACTATCGCTGAGAGAGTATGAAAACTCCATGCCAAGATAAGTCAGAGATTGGGTCGGGGTTAGATGAGACTTTGGAAAGTTGATAATCCACCCGAAACTCTGGAGAGTGTCTAGTGCCACCTTCAGACTGTGTTGGCATGCCTCTTGAGAGGGTGCCTTTATAAGCAGGTCGTCTAGAAACGGGATGACCGAGTGACCCTGCGAGTGCAGAACAGCTACTACTGCTGCCATGACCTTGGTGAAGACCCGGGGGGCTGTTGCCAGACCGAAAGGTAACGCTACGAACTGCAGGTGTTCGTCGTGTATGACGAAGCGTAGGAAACGCTGATGCTCTGGTGCGATCGGCACGTGGAGATACGCATCTTTGATATCTATTGATGCTAGAAAATCTCCTTGAGACATTGAGGCTATGACGGAGTGTAGGGATTCCATCCGGAACCTCCTGACTTTTACGTGTCTGTTGAGCAACTTTAGATCCAGGACGGGCCGATACGATCCGTCCTTTTTTGGGACCACAAACAGATTGGAGTAAAAACCGTGACCTTGTTCCTGAAGAGGGACGGAGGTCACCACTCCTTCCGCTTTTAGAGCGGCCACCGCCTGCAACAGAGCATCGGCTCGGTCTGGTGGGGGAGAAGTTCTGAAGAAACGAGTTGGCGGACGAGAACTGAACTCTATCCTGTACCCGTGAGACAGAATATCCCTCACCCAACGGTCTTTGACGTGTGACAGCCAGATGTCGCCAAAGTGGGAAAGCCTCCCACCGACCGCGGGTGTGGGAATCGGAGACCGCAAGTCAGGAGGACGCCGTCTTGGCAACGGTTCCTCCGGCTGCCCTTTTTGGGCGTGACTGAGACCTCCAAGAATCTGAGCGTCTCTGGTCCTTTTGAGTCTTTTTTGACGAGGTGAATTGGGACCTGCCCGGTCCTCGAAAGGACCGATAACCAGACTGACCCTTCCTCTGTTGGGGTCTGTTTTGTCTGTGTTGCGGTAAGGATGAGTCCTTACCCTTGGAGTGTTTGATGATTTCATCCAAACGCTCTCCAAACAATCGGTCACGAGAAAAAGGCAAATTGGTTAAGCACTTCTTGGAATGAGAATCTGCTTTCCAATGTCTCAACCACAGGGCCCTACGCAAAACAACGGAGTTGGCTGACGCCACTGCCGTGCGGCTTGTAGCGTCCAGAACAGCATTAATCGCGTACGACGCGAATGCCGCCATTTGCGAGGTCAATGGTGCTACCTGCGGGGCAAATGCACGTGTGACGGAGTCAACTCGCGCAAGCCCGGCTGAGATAGCTTGGAGTGCCCATACGGCTGCAAAAGAAGGCGCCAATGTCGCTCCAATCGCTTCATAGATGGATTTCAGCCAGAGCTCCATCTGCCTGTCAGTGGCATCTTTAAGTGCCGCTCCATCTTCAACTGCAACCAAGGATCTAGCTGCAAGCCTGGAAATTGGAGGATCCACTTTTGGACACTGGGTCCAACCCTTGACCACCTCAGGGGGAAAAGGATAGCGTGTATCTTTAAGCCGTTTAGGAAAACGCCTTTCAGGATAAGCGTGGGGTTTCTGGATTGCGTCTCTAAAGTCAGCGTGGTCCAGAAAAGTGCTTAAAGTACGCTTAGGGTATCTGAAATGGATTCTCTCGTGCTGCGAAGCTGACTCCTCCACAAGAGGAGCTGGTGGGGAAATATTTAACATCTTATTGATGTTAAATATAAGATCATTAACTATGGCGTCACCATCTGGTGTATCTAGATTGAGAGCGGTCCCAGGATCAGAATCCTGATCAGTTACGTCCGCCTCATCACCCATAGATTCATCTCGCTGGGATCCTGACCATTGAGATGAATGTGAAGGCCCGTCATAGCGAGCCCGCTTAGGCTGCCCGGGGCCATCATCCGAGTCAGAGTCTTCACCCTGAGGTGTATATGCCCGTCCCGGAGCTTGGAGCTGAGGGGGACCAGGGGGCAATGATTGCACAGTGTCCGTGGCCTGAAGTACAGGCCTAGCTCGCAATGTGTCAAGAATTTGTGACATAGTGAGAGACATTCTGTCAGCAAAAGCTGCAAACTCAGTTCCTGTCACCTGGACAGCATTCACAGGTGGTACACCCTGGGTCACGTCCAGCAGAGGTCCCGACTGTGCAAGCGCCGCAGGGGCCGAGCACTGCACACAATGGGGGTCCGTGGAGCCTGCCGGTAGAAAAGTCCCACATGCGGTGCAGGAAGCATATAATGTCTGTGCTTTGGCACCCTTGCGTTTTGCGGACGACATGCTGCTGGCTCTCTACAATGTGAGAGAGTCTATAGCCAAAGGGCGACCAGCGCTATGCAATACAAAGTATTTGTAGCAACAAAATACTAAGAATACTACTGGCACAAGAGGGGGTGAGCCCTGAGGGCTGCTTACCGCCCGCTGAATAGCGGGTAAGAGGCTGCAGAATTCCTTGTCTGGGTCTCCCCGGCTCCCCTCTGCAGCTCAGCGTGTCAGCAGGAATGGCTGCCGGCGTCTGTGGAGAGGGGCGGTCCGTGGGAGTTCCCAAACAAAAGTGCGGGAAACAGTGTCCCCTCTGTGCCGATTGGGAGGGCTGGAGTATGTAAAAACGACTCCAGCCCTCAGCGCTGATGCACTGGCCAGCGTCCCGCCCCTCTCCTGACTGGCAGGTCTGGGGGCGGGAACGAACGGAAGCAGGCCGCAAAAAGCCGGGGACTCGAGTTATCAGCGCGGCCGCCGTAAAAGCGCGGGCCGCGCTGAAGTCCCCGGCGCACCACAAGTGCCAGCCGCGCCGCAGTCCCAGCGGCCGGCATGACCGATTCCTAAACGTGGCCAGCGTCCCGCCCCTCTCCTGACTGGCAGGTCCGGGGGCGGGAACGAACGGAAGCAGGCCGCAAAAGCCGGGGACTCGAGTTATCAGCGCGGCCGCCGTAAAAGCGCGGGCCGCGCTGAAGTCCCCGGCGCACCACAAGTGCCAGCCGCGCCGCAGTCCCAGCGGCCGGCGCGACCGATTCCTGGAAGTGTGCCTGCTTCAGCTAAGCTGAATGAGGCCATGGCACAAGCGCCGTAGCGCAGATGTCCCCCGGCGCACTACAACACCCAGCATGCTGCGGTGTGAGCGCCAAATGCACGGGGACACAGAGTACCTTGAGGAAGCAGGGCCATGTCCCTGATGTACTCCGCTCCATCCAGCATCTTCTCCAGGGGCTGTAGATGGAGCACGGTCTCAGTGCCTGGAGACCAGTAAATCCCACTTCACCCAGAGCCCTGTAAAAAGGGATGGGGAAGGAATCAGCATGTGGGCTCCTGCCGCCGTACCCGCAATGGGTACCTCAACCTTACAAACACCTCCGACATACAGTGGGGTGAGAAGGGAGCATGCTGGGAGCCCTGTTTATGGGCCCTCTTTTCTTCCATCCGACATAGTCAGCAGCTGCTGCTGACTAAAAACAATGGAGCTATGCGTGCGTGTCTGACCTCCTTGCGCACAAAGCTAAAACTGAGGAATCTGTACTCCTACGGGAGGGTGTATAGCCAGAAGGGGAGGGGCCTTACACTTTTAAGTGTAGTTCTTTGTGCGGCCTCCAGAGGGCAGTAGCTATACACCACTGTCTGGGTCTCCCAATTAGGAGCGAAAAAGAAAAAGTTACGTCTGTCAGAAGAATGGCAAACCCCCCACAAATACCGAAAAGTGTAAAGTCGGCCGGTCGTGAAGGGGTTAATCTTTCCTCGCGCCTGCACATTACAGTACTTTCATCAGCAGGGCAGATGAATGCGCCTGCGCAGGACCGCAATGTCGGCTCGTGTGGATGACGTAGACACATCATCCACACTGTACTGGGAAGAAGGAGGCCGAAGATCGCAGCAGAGAGGATGCGTCAGACCTGAAAGAGGAGGCACCGCACTGGAGAGCTGCGACACCCATTGGACTGGACCCACCCTAGGTGAGTATTATAAAAGTACTTTTTCCGTTTTACAGAGCGGCCTAGGCTCTTATATACAGTATTTTGGAATGCTGTATATAAGAACTCAGTGGTATTGGACACAGCTTGTAGTCCCCAAATCTGGTGACAGATTCCCATTAAAAAATCGGAAGGAACACAAACTTACACAATAAATCACCAACATATTTGTGCTTCTAAGGGCGTGATTTATTACGCCCAGTATCCATGCCAGAAAATCTACATAGGAATGACCACAAGGGACTTAACCTCTTACAGACATTGGACGTACTGGGTACATCGTAGATAATGGCGGTGTAATCATCGTCGGCTGCTGCTGCAGTAAACCGGCACCGATTTCCGCACATATATGCTGATCTGAACAGCAGACATGTGTAGCTTACAAGCAAGGGTGGATCCACGATTCACCCATGCCTTTTAATCTTTTAGACCGCGCTGTCAATTACTGACAGCGCAATGTAAATGGCCATGGCAGGGAAATTTCCTTTCCTCTACGCTATCGGAGTCCCCGTGACGCGATCACGGGAAACCGATGGTTGCCATGGTAGCACAGGGTTATGTCATAACTCATGTCGCTATCATGACTCACATCCTGTTACAGCCGGCTGGTTGTAACAGGACAGCAGCATTTCAGCTGATCAGAGCTCTGCCGCTCTGATCAGCAGAAATGAACAAGCGATCAGACAGCTAATCCTTACCCCTAGGGGGACTATTAAAATAAAAAAAGTTTAAAACAAAGTTTTAAAGAATTAAAAAAAACAACTAAAAATTTAAATCACTCCCCATTCGCCCCACTAAAAATCAAAGGGTTAAAAAAATAATAAATATACACTCATTTGGTATCACAGAGTTCAGAAATGCCCAGTCTATCAAAATCTAAAATGAATTAATATAATCGGTAGACGGCGTAGCCGTACAAAAAAAATACCAACCGGCAAAGTTAAGTTTTTTGGTCTTCGCAAATTTTGAGCAAGATGCAATACCAGGGAGTCAAAACGTAGCATCTGCGCAAAAATGGTTCGGCTAAAAATGCAAACAAATAAGCCATCAGTGAGCCCCATATCCCGAAAAATGAGAACACTACAAGTTGCAGAAAATGGCGCTGAAAGTGCTCCAATTTTTTGGACAAACCTTTTTTTAACCCCTTAGATAAAAGTAAACCTAAACATGTTTAGTATCAACGAACTCATACCAACCTGAAGTATCACACCCACCCATCAGTTTTACCATAAAGTGAACACGGTGAATAAAGTACCCCATAAACCATTGTCCAATCACACTTTTTTGTAATTTTTCCGCACGTGGAAATTTTTTGCTGTTTTCCAGTACCATATATGTTAAAACTCATGGTTTCACTTAAAAGACCAATACGTCCCGCAAAAAACAAGCCCTCTTATGGCAAGATTGACGGGAAAAATAAAAAAGTTACGACTCTCGGAAAAAGAGGAGCAAAAAACAAAAACGGAAAAATCGTCCAGGGGTTAGGGGGTTAAAGGTGTGAGTCCGTGAGCACATCAGGGACATTGAGAAAACAAAGACTCTACATGAGACGGAACACCTAAAATCCCTACCAAAACATTTCCAATTGTACCATAAATCTGACTCAAGCAAATTAATTATAAAGGCCATAGATCAGAGGTTAGAGGTGGTAACCTATTTAAGGCCCTTGCGCAACTTGAGTCACTTTATTTATAGATTGGACACAAGGACTCCTATTGGGCTCAATGAGAGCTTTGGCTGCTTTCTTTAATTGGGTATTTTTATGTGGTGTGAGAATGGGACTGTTTGTGTTAAAATTATTTTTAATAGTTTTTTTATCCATAATTTAGAGGTCTGTATATGCTAAAACCATACCTGTGGTGGTCTGCAAATTTTGAGGTACTTCACTCGACCCGCTCAGTAACTTAGATGTTGATTTTGATTGGGTCTTTTCCCTGAATGAAGTGCCTATGAGAAAATAAGAAAAAAGATTATTATCTAAGAAAAGTGGAGAAAAACATTGTACAACAATTTAATTATAGTTTGGATACAACTAATATTTAATACATTTACTCAATAATTTAGTTTCTTGCATTTCTTGATTTTGCTTGCCTTATGGCATGTCATTTTTAATTTTGAATATCATATTTCTGTTTACACAACTACATAAACACCATGCACTTTTTTGTTTGTCTATTGATTAGTGATGGACAGACCCGGACTGTAAAATTTAGGATCCGAGCGATTTTAAAAATACCCGAGTACCGGACCCGGGCCTGGAGTTCTCAGGGAACTCCGGATCATGATCCGGAACCTTTGGAAATAAAAAATAAATAAAGGAAAATTAAATAAAAAGAGAATTTTGTTTACTTACCGTAAATTCTTTTTCTTGTAGTTCCGACATGGGAGACCCAAACCATGGGTGTATAGCTACTGCCCCCGGAGGACACACAAAGTTACTACACTCAAAAACGTGTAGCTCCTCCCTCCTAGCATATACACCCCCTGCGAGCCAGATCTAGCCAGTTTAGTGCAAAAGCTGAAGGAGGACATCCACCCACAAGAAGAGACAGAGTAAAATCCGGAAGAACCGGAACCTCTGTCTACAACAATAACAGCCGGTGAAGACACACGGAACAAGAAACCTGCCAACAGGCAATAGGGAGGGTGCTGGGTCTCCCATGTCGGAACTACAAGAAAAAGAATTTACGGTAAGTAAACAAAATTCTCTTTTTCTTTATCGTTCCTTCCATGGGAGACCCAAACCATGGGACGTTCCAAAGCAGTCCATGGGTGGGAATAAACAGACAACTGAGAAGCAGGCAAACCTAACTTCACAAATGGGCGACAGACGCCGGAAAAATGCGTCTGCCCAAGCCCACGTCTGCCAAGGCATGAGCATGCCTTGGGAAGTACTTCGAAAAAGTATGCAGACTAATTCGAGCTGCAGTCTGACAGACCTACTGAGCCGTAACCTGGTGCCTGAAAGCCCAAAAAAAGGCGCCGACAGGACTGACCAAATGTGCTCTGATCCCCGGCGGGGAAGGCACTTGAGTACACTCGTAGGTCTCGGAAATGGCCGACCTAAGCCAACATCAGGGTCGGCTTAGATGCCGAGAGACCGTTACGCTGACGAACAGTCAGCACCCGAGAGGTGCACCGCCTAATAACGGCGGTGCGAGACACATAGATCCGGAGCGCCCGCACCAGATCCAGGAGATGCAACGCTTCCTCAAGCGATGAACAGGAGCCGGACCAAAGGAAGGCAGGAAAATTGCCCCGGATAAGGTGGCAGAGACCACCTTAGGGAAAAAAGGCCGGAGTCGGACGAAGACCACCTTGTCTTGATGCAAAAGACCAAAAACAAAGGGGGCGACTCCGAAAGAGTGCAGCCAGAACTCTCTGGCGGGAAATTATAGCCACTAGAAAGAGTACTTTCTGTGAAAGATGAAACAACGAAACCTCCCCAAGAGGCGCAAAGGGGGGTTTCCGGGAACCGGGAGGACCGGATCAAGGTCCCAGGTCTCCATAGGCCGCCGGAAAAGCGGAATGATGTGAGATGCGCCCTTAAAGGAGCGCACCGGAGCCAGCCGGACGATACGCCGCTGGCACATACTGACAGAGCCGAGACCTGTCCCTTAATGAGGGATAGTCCTAGCTGTAGACCGGACTGTGGAAGGGACAGGAGGGTCGGCAAGGCCAAAAAGGTCAAAGGACACTTTGGAGCTCGAGTCATAGCGGAGATGACTTCAGGAAGGATATCAGAAGTCGCCAAGATCCAGGACTCAAGAGCTACGCCGTCAATCTGAGAATCCAGAATTCTGACGGGAAAAAACGGACCTCTTGAGAAAAGGTCTGAACGGTCCGGAAGATGCCATGGCAACCCAACGGACAGAAGGAGCAGGTCAGAGTACCAAGCCTGCTTGGGTCAGTCTGGAAGAATGACCCGACGGCCCCCTTTACCGATCTTGCGCAGGACTCTGGACAAGAGGTAGAGGGTGAACTTCGAAAAGAGACAAAGCTGGGGTCAAACATGAACCAGTGTGTCTACCGCAAAACCTGAGGATTGTGGACCACGGTTGGACAGCTGAAATAGCCTGCCTCGTAGTTTTCACATCTAGGATGTGGACTGCGGATACGGTGGACTAGGAGTACCTTGTCCACTGAAGAATGTTGAGCCGCCAAGCTTGCCAGGCGGCTGAGTGTCCCGCCCTGGAAGCTGATGTAGGAAAACGCTGTCACGTTGTCCGACTGGACTCGAATGTGCCTAGCCGCCCACAGATGGTGAAGGCTTAGAGAGCCAGAAATACAGCTCTGATTTCCAGCACATTGATCCAGAGGGCTGATTCGGACAGAGTCCAAGCGCCCTGCGCTCCACGGTGGAGATATACTGCTCCCAAGGCGGATAGGCTAGCATCCTGGTGAAGATCACCCGGGACGGGCCAGAAAGGAGCGCCCCTGAGACAGAGTGGCCGAAGCCACCACTGAAACGAGCCCCTGGTCAGTGGCGAAGCCACCACCCCGTGGGAGGATTGAGTTCGCTTGTACAGCGGAAAACATCCAGTCTCAGAGGACGCAGGAGAAACTGGGCGAGGAACCGCTTCCATTGACGCCCTGTGAACCTCTGGTTCGAGTCAGAGTGGACTTGCCACCCGAATAGGACAGAGTGGCGAGAGTGAACGAAGCACTCTGCTAAGAGTCAGCACTGGATGAAGCCCCGACAAGAAGGCCGTCCAGGGCAAAAGATCACTGCCAAACCCTAGGGGGGCAGGACCCTAAACACAGCTGCCCCAATAAGAATACTCGAGGGGCCTTGGCTAACCCCAAGGGAAGAGCCACGAATTGGACCACTCCGATTGTCAAAACGTAGTCAACGCTGGTGTGAAACTGCGATTGACTCCTGTCGATAGGCATCTCTGATGCCGATGGCTACTAGAAAATCTCCTTGGGTTCTTGATTGATCCGGTGAAGAAAACACACGGAACAAAACCGAGACTCCATGTGAAGACGCCCCACCTGGCTATGCTTGAAAGGCTAAAGATCCAGGTCGGAAGGCACCGCCCTCTTCGGGGACTAGGAATAGATTTAAGCAAAAATCTCAGAACCGTTCCCAGTCGGGAACCGGTACAATTACTCCATTGGCCAGCAAGAAATGCCACAGCCTGTGAGAAGGCGGCGGCCTTGTAGCCGGGAGGAGTTGACAGAAAAAATCTGTTTGGCGGCTGGACAGAAGTCCATCCTGTAGCCAAGGGAGATATAATCTCGCCCCCACTGAACGGAGACGTGTTAGAACCCTACGTCGCCAAGTGGAGAGGGCCTGCCACGACCAAGGGGCGTGGCTAAATAGCTCGGAGGAAGCTGAGTCAGTGACAGCATCTCCTGCGGTCTTCTGAAGACGCAGCTTCGAGCCATTTGGTTCTATGAACCTGGGCCGAGCTAGAGGACGATCAGATGGAGGAACGGAAACCACCGAAACCTCAACTGATTCCTGCCATGGACAGGTTCCCTGGCTTAGGTTTGTGGCAAGGAAGAACACTCCCCGCCAAGAGCTTCCTTATTTTCACCCAGTTGGTTCCGGGGAAACTGGTCCCACCAAGGGGGAGCCCAGCAAGGAACCTCCATAGAGGCATCTGCCTTCCAATTCCGAAGCCACAGGAGCCTGCGGATAGCGAGGAAGGTAGCCCAGACCACCGCCGTGCGGCGTCCAGCATGGCAGACCTGGCAGAGGATGAAAAGAGTGAAGTCTGGAAGTTCAGGCAACCGTTTTGGGCATAGAGTCCCTGTGAGAGAATGCATCTCCTCCAGAGAAGCAGAGAAGGTACAAAAAAACCGCACTGCTGTAAAGCTGAGGAGAACGAAGCTCCTGCCGTCCTTATACCAACTTGGCCCAAAGGACAACCGGGCGGACCGCAGAACCTTAAGTGAGGAGCCATCAGCCACTGACATAACGGTCCGGGCTGAGCCACCTGAGGTGAATGAGCCCACTTCTTGACCACCATTGGTGGACAGGGGAAACACAGTCCTCAGAATCACGCTTCATGGGAAGCGAGTGTCAGAGCGGACCCTGGGCTAGTCACAGGGGCCTGAAAACTGGAGTGGTTAAGGAACACACGTTGTGTTCACCTAGATAAGGTAACACCGGTGGATTGAGGTCCAGTACAAAATTAATGTACCGTAGAATCCATATAGAGGTGCCGTCAGCCACTGATACAACTAACCGGGCTGAAAGTCTAGACACCGGAGTGGCTACCCTTGGCGAATGAGTACACTCCTTGAGCACCTCTGATGGGAGGGGGAGACAGGCCGCAGAACCCCGCTGTGGGGTCTGCAGGATAGGCTGTGGGCTTGGACGCAGCGGGCTGAAAACTGGAGTGGTTAAGGAACACACTCCTCGTCCTGTTAAAGGTATACTGATGCCTTTCTGTCAGCGGGGAATACTCCCCTGATCAGGCGGATGGAGGTCCAGTACAAGAATAATGGACGCATCCAATCATTCGCAGCTGCGTCACGTACGGACGGATCCGTCCGTGCCCGTGGTAGAGACATCCTCCTCGTCCAGTGAGTCAGCTCGAAATCGGAGCTGCGGGACGGGGAGGACAGGGGACCCTGCGTCTCCCTGTCAGGAGGACGGGGTCTGAGCCCAGAAGGAGAGTCCCTTGTGAGCTTTGCTGAGCGAAGCAGAAAACGCCCTGAGAAGGGGGCTGCATGCTCAGCAGATGCCGGGACAGCCGACTCCTGGAAATAGGATTCCCACGGGGGTCAGCCACCGAAACCGGAGCAGCTGGAGGGACCATTAATGAGCCCCCATGCTGAGGGGCCACAGTGGTTATGAGCTCGGTATAGCCGTACGAGACTACCTGCAGTGGATAATACAAAACAGCCTGCAGCCTCAGACATGCTGCAGAGGTGGGGGCTCTGTCTAGAATATCTAGAATACCCATCCACCACACAAGAACCATTACAGTGTGCCGGTTCAGGCAATATGAGGTTACATGCAGAACATGTAGTGTACAGCCTGGAGCTTTGCTGCTGGAGTGAGACATGCTGCTGAGGAGGAGGTTCTAAAATAAAGAATTAACTCCTACAGAATGCCCTGAGAGTGTATAAAAGTGCACAACCAGAGGTTGTGACTTATCAGGCCGCTATTATGAGTGCCATACGAATTCCAATCCTGGACCCCCAGCCAGTATTCCCTCCCTCTGCTGCAGAGCAGCCAGCGCCGACCAGTGTACTAAGACGCTGAGAAAATGGCGCCAGAGTGAGGGGGGGGGCGGGGGTTAACCCAGGAGCGGGAATCGGAGGGCGAAGGAGATGTACAGGGGAGGGAATGATCTCCTCAAAAAGGAGCGTCCTCCCCTGTGCAGAGCGGCCGGCGGGCGGCGCTGCAGTGTCCCCCTGCATGACTGACATGCAGGGGGACGAAACGAAACTAGGCCGCGGCTGAAGCCGGGGCCTAGAGTTATGCATGCGGCCGAGAATCAGGCATCGTCGGCGCGGTTCTCAGTAAAAACCGTGGAACCGGCCGGAAACACAGTAGAAAGAAGGGAATTTTGTTACTTACCGTAAATTCCTTTTCTTCTAGCTCTTATTGGGAGACCCAGACGATTGGGGGTATAGCTACTGCCCTCTGGAGGCCACACAAAGCACTACATCAAAAGTGCAAGGCCCCTCCCCCTCTGGCTATACCCCCCCCGTGGTATCACGGGTTCTCCAGTTTTAGTGCCAAAGCAAGAAGGAGGAAGCCAATAACTGGTTTAAACAAATTAACTCCGAATAACATCGGAGAACTGAAAAACCGTTCAACATGAACAACATGTGTACCCGCAAACAACAAAAAAACATCCCGAAGGACAACAGGGCGGGTGCTGGGTCTCCCAATAAGAGCTAGAAGAAAAGGAATTTACGGTAAGTAACAAAATTCCCTTCTTCTTCAGCGCTCTATTGGGAGACCCAGACGATTGGGACGTCCAAAAGCTGTCCCTGGGTGGGTAAAGAAATACCTCATGTTAGAGCTGCAAAACAGCCCTCCCCTACGGGGGTGTCACTGCCGCCTGCAGAACTCTTCTACCTAAGCTGGCATCCGCCGAAGCATAGGTATGCACCTGATAATGCTTGGTGAAAGTGTGCAGACTGGACCAGGTAGCTGCCTGGCACACCTGTTGAGCCGAAGCCTGGTGACGAAATGCCCAGGACGCACCCACGGCTCTGGTTGAGTGGGCTTTTAGCCCTGAAGGAACCGGAAGCCCCGCAGAACGGTAGGCCTCTAGAATTGGTTCTTTGATCCATCGAGCCAGGGTGGCTTTAGAAGCCTGCAACCCCTTGCGCGGACCAGCGACAAGGACAAAAAGTGCATCGGCACGGCGCATGGGCGCCGTTCGGGAAATGTAGATTCTGAGTGCTCTCACCAGATCTAGCAAACGTAAGTCCTTTTCATACCGGTGAACCGGATGAGGACAAAAAGAAGGCAAGGATATATCCTGATTAAGATGAAAAGAGGATACGACCTTAGGGAGAAACTCCGGAATAGGGCGCAGCACTACCTTGTCCTGGTGGAACACCAGGAAGGGAGCCTTGGATGACAGCGCTGCTAGCTCAGACACTCGCCGAAGCGATGTGATCGCAACAAGAAACGCCACTTTCTGTGACAGCCGAGAAAAGGAAACTTCCTTCAGAGGCTCGAAGGGCGGCTTCTGGAGAGCAACTAGTACCCTGTTCAGATCCCATGGATCTAACGGCCGCTTGTACGGGGGCACAATATGACAGACCCCCTGCAGGAACGTGCGCACCTTAGAAAGACGTGCTAGACGCTTCTGAAAAAACACGGATAGTGCCGAAACTTGCCCTTTAAGGGAGCTGAGCGACAAGCCCTTTTCTAACCCCGATTGCAGGAAGGAAAGAAACTTGGGCAATGCAAATGGCCAGGGAGACACTCCCTGAGCAGAGCACCAGGACAAGAAAATCTTCCACGTTCTGTGGTAGATCTTAGCCGAATTCGACTTTCTAGCTTGTCTCATTGTGGCAACGACTCCCTGAGATAATCCAGCAGATGCTAGGATCCAGGACTCAATGGCCACACAGTCAGGTTCAGGGCCGCAGAATTCTGATGGAAAAACGGCCCTTGGGACAGTAAGTCTGGTCGGTCTGGCAGTGACCACGGTCGACCGATCGTGAGATGCCACAGATCCGGATACCACGACCTCCTCGGCCAGTCTGGAGCGACAAGTATGATGCGGCTGCACTCGGATCTGATCTTGCGTAGCACTCTGGGCAAGAGCGCCAGAGGCGGAAACACGTATGGGAGCTGAAACTGCGACCAATCTTGAACCAAGGCGTCTGCCGCCAGAGCTCTTTGATCGCGCGACCTCGCCATGAATGCCGGGACCTTGTTGTTGTGCCGGGATGCCATTAGGTCGACGTCCGGCACTCCCCAGCGGCGACAGATTTCCTGAAACACGTCCGGGTGAAGGGACCATTCCCCTGCGTCCATGCCCTGGCGACTGAGGAAGTCTGCTTCCCAGTTTTCTACGCCTGGGATGTGAACCGCGGATATGGTGGATGCTCTGTCCTCCACCCACATTAGAATGCGCCGGACTTCTTGGAAGGCTTGCCGACTGCGCGTCCCTCCTTGGTGGTTGATGTATGCCACCGCTGTGGAGTTGTCCGATTGGATTCGGATCTGCTTTCCTTCCAGCCACTGTTGGAAGGCCAGTAGAGCAAGATACACTGCTCTGATCTCCAGAACATTGATCTGAAGGGTGGACTCCTGCGGAGTCCACGTCCCCTGAGCCCTGTGGTGGAGAAATACTGCTCCCCACCCTGACAGACTCGCATCTGTCGTGACTACTGCCCAGGATGGGGGCAGGAAGGATCTTCCCTGAGACAATGAGGTGGGAAGGAGCCACCATTGTAGGGAGTCCTTGGCCGTCTGGGAAAGCGAGACTTTCCTGTCCAGGGACGTTGACTTCCCGTCCCATTGGCGGAGAATGTCCCATTGAAGTGGGCGCAGATGAAACTGCGCAAAGGGAACTGCTTCCATGGCTGCCACCATCTTCCCTAGGAAATGCATGAGGCGCCGCAAGGGATGCAACTGGCCCTGCAGAAGAGATTGCACCCCTGTCTGTAGTGACCGCTGCTTGTCCAGCGGAAGCTTCACTATCGCTGCTAGAGTATGAAACTCCATGCCAAGATACGTTAGTGATTGAGTCGGTGATAGGATCGACTTTGGAAAGTTGATGATCCATCCGAAAGACTGTAGGGTCTCCAGCGTAGCATTCAGGCTGTGCTGACATGCCTCTTGAGAGGGAGCTTTGACCAATAAATCGTCTAGGTAAGGGATCACCGAGTGTCCCTGAGAGTGCAAGACTGCTACCACCGCCGCCATGACCTTGGTGAAGACCCGTGGGGCTGTCGCCAGACCAAATGGCAGAGCTACGAACTGAAAATGGTCGTCTCCTATCACAAAACGTAGAAAACGTTGATGTTCTGTAGCAATTGGCACGTGGAGATAAGCATCTTTGATGTCTATTGAGGCAAGGAAGTCTCCTCTGGACATTGAGGCAATGACAGAACGCAGGGTTTCCATCCGGAACTTCCTGGCGTGCACATGTTTGTTGAGCCGTTTTAGGTCCAGAACAGGACGGAACGAGCCGTCCTTTTTTGGAACCACAAAGAGATTGGAGTAAAACCCTTGCCCTTGTTCCTGAGGAGGGACTGGGATCACCACTCCTTCCGCTCTTAGGGAGTCCACCGCCTGCAGCAGAGCATCTGCTCGGTCTGGATGTGGGGAGGTTCTGAAGAACCGAGCTGGAGGACGAGAATTGAACTCGATTCTGTACCCGCGAGACAAAATGTCCGTCACCCACCGGTCTTTGACCTGTGACATCCAAATGCCGGAAAAGCGGGAGAGCCTGCCCCCGACCGGCGATGCGGAGGGAGGGGGCTGGAAGTCATGAGGTAGCCGCTTTGGAAGCGGTACCTCCATTTGCTTTCTTGGGGCGCGTGTGAGCCCGCCACGAATCTGAGTTTCTTTGCGTCCTCTGAGTCCCTTTGGACGAGGTAAATGGTGTCTTGCCCGAACCTCGAAAGGACTGAAACCTCTGCTGCCACTTTTTCTGCTGAGGTTTGGTTGTTCTGGGTTGTGGTAAAGAGGAGTCTTTACCCTTGGACTGCTTAATGATATCAGCCAATGGCTCGCCAAACAGTCTATCTCTAGATAAAGGCAAACTGGTTAAACATTTTTTGGAACCAGCATCTGCTTTCCAGTCCTTTAACCACAAGGCTCTGCGCAAAACTACCGAATTGGCGGACGCCATTGAGGTGCGACTGGTAGATTCTAGGACCGCATTGATAGCGTAAGACGCAAACGCCGACATCTGCGTGGTAAGGTGCGCCACTTGCGGCACTGCTGGATGTATGATAGCATCCACTTTTGCTAAGCCAGCTGAAATAGCCTGGAGTGCCCATACGGCTGCGAATGCCGGAGCAAACGACGCGCCGATAGCTTCATAGACAGATTTTAACCAAAGGTCCATCTGTCTGTCATTGGCATCTTTAAGTGAAGCGCCATCCTCCACTGCAACTATGGACCTAGCTGCGAGTTTGGAAATCGGGGGGTCTACCTTTGGACACTGGGTCCAGCGCTTGACCACCTCAGGGGGGAAAGGGAAACGCGTATCTTTAGATCGTTTAGAGAAACGCCTTTCTGGGTGAGCGTCGTGCTTCTGGATTGATTCTCTGAAGTCAGCGTGATCCAACAAAGCACTCAATTTACGCTTGGGATAAAGGAAACGAAACTTCTCCTGCTCCGCAGCCGCCTCTTCTGCTGAAGGGGCTGGGGGAGAAATATCCAACAGCCTATTGATGGCTGAGATAAGGTCGTTTACCATGGCATCCCCATCAGGGGTATCCAGGTTGAGAGGGGTTCCAGGAATGGATTCCTGATCACTCTCATCAGACACATCACAGGGAGACTGATTGCGCTGAGACCCTGAGCAGTGTGATGACGTCGAGGGTCTTTCCCAGCGAGCTCGCTTAGGGTGGCTGGGGCTATCATCTGAGTCATAATCCTCGGCCTGTGAAGCCGGGGACCCCCCTGTGGGCTGGATTAATTCCAAGTGAGGGGGACCTGAGGACAGAGGCCTCGCCGTGCCCAAAGACTGAGCCCCATGCATAGATTGCAAGGTTTCAAGGATTTTTGCCATAGACACAGACATATTATCCGCAAAAACTGCAAAGTCTGTCCCTGTCACCGGGGCAGAACTTACAAGCGTCTCAGCCTGGGTCACTACCTCTCCTGACTCCGGCTGGCGAAGCAGCACCGGGTCGGAGCATTGCACACAATGGGAGCCTGCTGGTAGATTAGCCCCACATGCAGCACACGCAGCACACACAGCCCTGGCCTTGGCAGCCTTGCGTTTTGAGGATGGCATGTTGCTGCTTCCACAGAGTGATCTGGGAGATGCAGCCAGAAGCGACCTCACAGTGCAAGAAATACAATATCTATATATCTGTACAGTACACCGATACACCGTGAGGCACTAGAGGGACCAGCACAGACAAATCGCTTACCGCCCGCTTAAAAAGCGGGTGTGTGGTCGCCAGATAGCCCCTAGTCCAGGTCTCCCAGAGCCTTGCGTCCTTCCTCCAGCCAGACTGCATGTAATGGCTGCCGGCGTCTGAGAGAGAAGGGGGGCGGGCCCTGGGCGTTCCTGGCTAAGAGCGGGAAGCCTGCTTCCCTCTGTGCCTAGTGTGAGGGCTGGAGCATGTAAATCAGGCTCCAGCCCTCGTCGCTGCTAGCGAACAGCGTCTCTCCCCTACCCTGAAAGACAGGGTGGGGGCGGGAACGAATCGGAGCTGCCGGCGTCCTAGGCCCAGAAAGCCGGGGACTCAATTTATAACCGCCGCCGCCGTAAAAGCGCGGACGGCGGATCCCCGGCGCACCACAAGTCACAGCAGCGCCGCCCGGTCCAGAGGGGGTCGGCGCTGCGTTCCCATACACAAAAAATCCCCCAGTAATCTGTAGGGACACTAACTCCAACGTTGCGGTCCCCGGCGCACTACAACACCCAGCCAGCCCGGAGTGTGTCTGTGCCTGCCGGGGACACAGAGTACCTGTATGATGCAGGGCCTGTCCCTGATCGTACTCCTGCTCCGTCTCCATCAGGTTCTAATGGGTCTGTGGATGGAGCCCGGCGTCAGAGCTGAGAGGCCGGCAGGATCCCACTTCCACAGAGCCCTACAAGGGGATGTGGAAGGAAAACAGCATGTCAGGCTCCAGCCCTGTACCAGCAATAGGTACCTCAACCTTACAACACCATCCAGGGGTGAGAAGGGAGCATGCTGGGGACACTATATGTGTCCTCTTTTCTTCCATCCGAAATAGTCAGCAGCTACTGCTGACTAAAATCTGTGGAGCTATGCATGGAATGTCTGACCTCCTTCGCACACAAAGCTAAAACTGGAGAACCCGTGATACCACGGGGGGGTATAGCCAGAGGGGGAGGGGCCTTGCACTTTTGATGTAGTGCTTTGTGTGGCCTCCAGAGGGCAGTAGCTATACCCCCAATCGTCTGGGTCTCCCAATAGAGCGCTGAAGAAAGCAGCATTATCAAGCAATCACTGTCCCCCACAATAAAAGTGCTCCACAATGCAGAAGGACCCTCTGAATAAAAGTCTCTATACTTAGCTTTGAGACGCAGGGCCCAGTCCCTGTGGGGTGGGGGTCAGTGCTCCGTCCAGCAGGGTCCTGCACAAGGCCTGCGGATGGAGGCCGGTCTCCTGCAAGGCAGTGAGAACCGTGTTGGCTCCAACTTCAAGCCAGAGCCCCTAAGGGATGGTGAAGGAGCGCGGCATGAAGGGCTCCTGCCCTGAAGTCAACCTTAACAGCACTGCCGCCAGGGGAGTGTGAAGGGACATGCCGGGAGTCCAGTGGACCCGCTTTTCTTCCAAATCTTTAGAAAAAATGAAAAATCAAAAAAGGATGCATGCGTGTGTGTGATCCTCCTGACACAAAGCAAGAAACTGGCTAGATCTGGCTAGCAGGGGGTGTATATGCTAGGAGGGAGGAGCTACACGTTTTTGAGTGTAGTAACTTTGTGTGTCCTCCGGGGGCAGTAGCTATACACCCATGGTTTGGGTCTCCCATGGAAGGAACGATAAAGAAAATAAGAATAAAGCAGGCGCGTTATAACAATAGCAGCCCACAGCCACTCAGGATTGTCACATCCATTAGATGTGACAATCCTGGCACTCTACCCGATTCTTCCCGATTCCCCTGGTGCGGTGGCAATCAGGCTAATAAGGGGTTAATAACAGCTCACATCTGCCACTAAGCCCTAGATTAGCAATGGCAGGGTCTATGAAAACCCTACCCCCATTACTAATCTGTAAGTGAAAATAAATAAACACAAACACAAAATAAGATAAAAACAACACCCTCTTTCACTCCTTTATTAACCCCAAAAATACCCAGGTCTGATGTAATCCACACGAGGTCCCATAACGATTCCAGCTCTGCTACATCTGAAGTGACAGTGCGTGGGCATAGAATATGACCACCCGCTGTGATCTTAAGGCAGAGAATGAGTCGCAGCGATGTGTGGTGACGTAACTTAGGTTATTTGCGGTCACAGCTGGAGCTGCCCATTGTCATCCACCTATGATCGCAGGTAACCTGACCTCATTGAACTGAGTGACCACTACTATCCATAAAAGTGGCGTAATACTTTGGCAAAATTACTCCCAGAAATAAAATGTGAGTCAGAAATACATTCAGGCATCTTCCGCATGCTGTTGCCATTCAGTTTCAACAATTTTCCATCCATTGCAATATTTTTACAGCCCTCGCAGGCCTATTTCCAACGTCCTCTGGAAAATTATTCGAGTTTCCCATTGACATGGATTGGGTTCGTTATTCGGTATGAATACACAAATGTAGAAATTATTGGATTTGAACAATCCGAACCCGAATATTTTAGCATTCGCCCATATCTAGTCATCACTAATGATAATTTTAAGGATGTCTAAAACTGATCAACTGGGAAAAGGTTGTTGCATTACTCGTAAATCAAATGCCATGTCCTTCTTCAATTTGTCCAATTATTAATACCAGGTTTTGGTTAAAATGAGGCTACCATTTCAAGGTTAATTTTTCATCAAGGAGAAACTACGCTGAAAATCTATCTTTTGAATCATGTGCATTGAATATTTTTTTGGTATGGTATCAGAAGACTCAGAAGGAAAAATGTATGTAACAAAATTAAAACATTGTCGTCCATTTGGCTTATCCCTAATCTATTAATTTTACACTAGGTGGTAAGATAGATGACATCTTTATTATCTGAAGGGGTACCGGTCCTGAACTGCAGAGCTTCATGACTTGGTTGAACAATAACCCATATAACATCAAACTAACCTATAAGGCAGATCGGGAGGCAATTGTTTTTCTGGACTATAATATAAAAATGGGGTACCAGACAGAAAAGGGTTCTCCACGGGTACAATTATTATCAACAAGTAAGAGGGAAGAATCTTTTTCCTCACAGATACATTTCATCTCCAAGTTAACAGTCAGAGGGGGGCGATCAGGCAGATCTTGAACAAACACTGGTCGTTACTGAAGACCGACTAGAGTTTGAACGACGTTTTACTCATCGCCCACTCTTACCTGTTAGAAGGGGGAAAAGCCTAAAGGATATGCTGGTGAAGAACCATTACGTACCTAGGGTGGTATCTCGCATTGAGAAAGGGAGTCCCAAATTTGGTTGTTTTCCTTTTGTCTGCCCAGAGATGTTGTCAGCTTGGGATGGACCTAAAGAGTATAAAATAAAAAGTTACAAATCATGCAGTAAAAGTCACGTTATCTATTATGCAGTATGTGGCTGTAGCCTAATTTATATTGGGTTAACATCAAGGGAACAACGCGTCCGCACGAGGGAACATGTTAGGGACATAATTGCGGTGTGTGATGTTGTGGATCTTGATTCCCTGAGGATGATCCAGAGACATTTCAAGCTGCGCCATGACTGTGGTCCCACAGGATTGAAAATTTGTGGTATCGCAAGGTCCATTTAGAATCTAGGGGTATATATATATATACACATATTACTATATGAATTTTGTCTCTGCATGATATAGGGACATTAGAAAATCTTTTAAGGACTATACATGGTCATATTCTTTAGGCTAAGGCTGATTCTCCTTATGTTTGGATGATTTTCTTACCACCCTGGTCGTGCCCTTTCACTTGCCAGTAGTAGATATGGTCTCGTTGGGTGCGCATGTGCGGGGCTGCCTCAGCATGAGTCCCCACCAAGGGAGCTTCCTTAGAAGGATGCATGGGTTAACTGACGTTAGTGGAAGTATTCTTCAGATCCACGCTTCCCCTGGAATGACTGGATGAGGCGGACTCTATGTGCGGCGTCCCACCCCCTGCACGCGCCCAAACAGCGACGATCTCGCCCAAGACACCACATAATAAAACATACACATTACACTTTCCTCAAGCGAGGAAGCCAGGTGAGAAACGCGTGTCAGGGCTACTCAAAACATCCAGTTATAAGTGCACTTTATAGGTGAGTCCGGATCACGATGATTCATGGCTGTTAGCTCTATCGGTAATAGTAATGGTAGCCTTTGAGGCTTAGGCTGCGTTACATGGGTGATATTAGATTTTTGTGTTGTTATAGCGCCACCAGGTGGCCATCTGTATTAGTACATGCAGTGGTACCTGCAATGTATTTCAATGACCCCGATCCTGCTGTACCGGAAGTCGCCGGATCCTGATAGACAGAATCCTGTTTTTTGTACTGAGCATGCCCAGAAAGCAGCTTGGCATGGTCAATACAGAAATCTCCCTCTCTCTCAGACAGAAGACCAGGATCGTGAAGGGGTGAGAAGGAGTAATAAAGATGGAGTCCCTAAGTGTGTCTGTGTATTTATTTCTAATAAAGTGTCTGTGTATTTTTTTCTAATAAAGTATTTTTTCTGTGTGATGTCTTTTTTTTAACCCTTTATTGGAGATTCTTAATGGCCGGGTCAAACTTGGCCTGACATTAGCAATCTCAGGCTTTATATATATATATATTTATATTTAGGTCATATAAGCAGTGGGGGTTAGCAGCCAGTAGCTGCTTGGGTTACCTTAGCAATAGAAAATGCAGCGGGAGTCCACACATTTTATTTTTTTTACCCCCTAACCCTAGAGTTAGGGTTATGTGTTTGGGGTTTTTGTTTATTTTTTAATGAATTTAAAAAAAAATACTCATGGGCTACCGAGAACCCGAGCATTTTAGTGCTCCCTCATCCCTACTTCTAACCATACAGCCAGCAGATCAAGTAATCTGATCAGCTGACTCCAGTGTTGGCCGATTACTTGTTCTGGGTCCCCCTGCATCCATCGCAGCGTGTGCTGCCTGTGAGGTCAGCTGAATTCGTCCGACACTGGAGTCAGCTGATCTGAACTCTGTTGAACTCCAGCCCGAACACTCTGCGATAGATGCAGGGGGACACAGAACAAGTAATCGGGCAACACTGGAGTCAGCTGATCTGAACTCAGCTGAACTCATGACCACACAGCCCGAACATGGTCACACGTGATCGGAAGCAGGCAGTGATTGCTGTTAACCTGCATCCATCACAGCGTGTGCGGGCTGTGAGATCAGGAGTTCAGCTTATTCCCGATCAGCTGACTCCAGTGCCAGACGATAAATTCTGTGTTCCCCTTCATCCATCACAAGTAGAAGTAGAAGCATACAATAAAATAACAATTGCGGTTGCATGCGTTGCACATTCAATCCACAGGATCCGGTCATATGCGGTTTGCATCCTGTCAAATGTGAAAGTAGCCTTACAGCTGGAGCAGGAAGAAGAAAGACAAGATGGCAGACTTACTTTGGGAGCTTACAGGAAGAAATCGCACAGACCAATTTTTGGGGCTCCACTCAAGGGGATCTGGGGCTGAGAAAAAAAGGAGACCGTCAGCTGATGATGAAATAGCTAGCAAAGTTATTGATCATTATCTCAAACCCATTGCCTCCTCTCTCTAGTCCGGCATTTCCTCTCTGCGGCGATCGCCATCCTCCTTCTTCTGAGGCCCATGTGCATGACGCGTCGTACATCATGCTCACTAGCTGGCATTGAGGTCCTACGCAGGCGCACTTTGATCTGCCCTGCTCAAAGCAGATCCATGTATTGTAGTGCATATGCGTAAGAGATCTTTAACCCATTAACGATCTGGTGGCTATCATGATAGCACAGGGTCATGTGATGACTCCTGTAGCTCACATGACTCAGGTCCTGTAAGAAAAAGCCAAATACTGGCTGTTACAAGAGATGATAATTTCTCCCAGTCTAAATTGTGCTGCTCTGATTGGGATAAATAAATGAGTGATCAGACAGCTGATCCTAATAGCCCCCTAGGGGTACTAGTCAAATTTAAAAAAAAATGTAAGAAAAAGTTTTGAAAAAGTAAAAAAAAAAGTAAAAACACCTAAAAGTTTAAATCATCCCTCTTTTGCCCCACTGAAAAATAAAGGGTTAAAAAAAAAATATTCACACATTTGGTATCGCTGTCTTCAGCCCGATCTATCAAAATATAAAATCATTTGTTCTGATTTTTAAACGGCGTAGCAGCAAAAAAATTCCAAATGCCAAAATTACGCTTTTTGGTTGCCACAAATCTTAAGCAAAATGCAATAACAGGCAATGAACACATAGCATCTGCGCAAAAATGATACTGTTAAAAACGTCAGCTCGAGATACTAAAAAAAGCCATCACTGAGCCATAGATTTAAAAAAATGAGAACGCTATGGGTCTCAGAAAATGGCGCAAAACGTCTGTCACTTTTTTCGGACAAACTTCTGATTATTTTTTTAACCCCTTAGATTAAAGTAAACCTATTCATGTTTGGTGTCTACAAACTTGCAGTAACCTCAGGCATCACAGCAGCACATCAGGTTTACCATATAGTGAACACAGTGAATAAAATGTCTCAAAAACAATAGAGCAATCACACTTTTTTTTGCAATTTCTCCACATTTGGATTTTTTTTGCCATTTTACAGTACACTGCATGGTAAAACTCAGTTTCATTTAAAATTACAGCTCATTCTGCAAAAAATTAGCCCTCACATGACCATATTGACTGAAAAATAAAAAAGTTACGTCTGTCAGAAGAATGGCAAACCCCCCACAAATACCGAAAAGTGTAAAGTCGGCCGGTCGTGAAGGGGTTAATCTTTCCTCGCGCCTGCACATTACAGTACTTTCATCAGCAGGGCAGATGAATGCGCCTGCGCAGGACCGCAATGTCGGCTCGTGTGGATGACGTAGACACATCATCCACACTGTACTGGGAAGAAGGAGGCCGAAGATCGCAGCAGAGAGGATGCGTCAGACCTGAAAGAGGAGGCACCGCACTGGAGAGCTGCGACACCCATTGGACTGGACCCACCCTAGGTGAGTATTATAAAAGTACTTTTTCCGTTTTACAGAGCGGCCTAGGCTCTTATATACAGTATTTTGGAATGCTGTATATAAGAACTCAGTGGTATTGGACACAGCTTGTAGTCCCCAAATCTGGTGACAGATTCCCATTAAAAAATCGGAAGGAACACAAACTTACACAATAAATCACCAACATATTTGTGCTTCTAAGGGCGTGATTTATTACGCCCAGTATCCATGCCAGAAAATCTACATAGGAATGACCACAAGGGACTTAACCTCTTACAGACATTGGACGTACTGGGTACATCGTAGATAATGGCGGTGTAATCATCGTCGGCTGCTGCTGCAGTAAACCGGCACCGATTTCCGCACATATATGCTGATCTGAACAGCAGACATGTGTAGCTTACAAGCAAGGGTGGATCCACGATTCATCCATGCCTTTTAATCTTTTAGACTGCGCTGTCAATTACTGACAGCGCAATGTAAATGGCCATGGCAGGGAAATTTCCTTTCCTCTACGCTATCGGAGTCCCCGTGACGCGATCACGGGAAACCGATGGTTGCCATGGTAGCACAGGGTTATGTCATTACTCATGTCGCTATCATGACTCACATCCTGTTACAGCCGGCTGGTTGTAACAGGACAGCAGCATTTCAGCTGATCAGAGCTCTGCCGCTCTGATCAGCAGAAATGAACAAGCGATCAGACAGCTAATCCTTACCCCTAGGGGGACTATTAAAATAAAAAAAGTTTAAAAAAAAGTTTTAAAGAATTAAAAAAAACAACTAAAAATTTAAATCACTCCCCATTCGCCCCACTAAAAATCAAAGGGTTAAAAAAATAATAAATATACACTCATTTGGTATCACAGAGTTCAGAAATGCCCAGTCTATCAAAATCTAAAATGAATTAATATAATCGGTAGACGGCGTAGCCGTACAAAAAAAATTCCAACCGGCAAAGTTAAGTTTTTTCGTCTTCGCAAATTTTGAGCAAGATGCAATACCAGGGAGTCAAAACGTAGCATCTGCGCAGAAATCGTTCAGCTAAAAATGCAAACAAATAAGCCATCAGTGAGCCCCATATCCCAAAAAATGAGAACACTACAAGTTGCAGAAAATGGCGCTGAAAGTGCTCCAATTTTTTGGACAAACCTTTTTTTAACCCCTTAGATAAAAGTAAACCTAAACATGTTTAGTATCAACGAACTCATACCAACCTGAAGTATCACACCCACCCATCAGTTTTACCATAAAGTGAACACGGTGAATAAAGTACCCCATAAACCATTGTCCAATCACACTTTTTTGTAATTTTTCCGCACGTGGAAATTTTTTGCTGTTTTCCAGTACCATATATGGTAAAACTCATGGTTTCACTTAAAAGACCAATACGTCCCGCAAAAAATAAGCCCTCTTATGGCAAGATTGACGGGAAAAATAAAAAAGTTACGACTCTCGGAAAAAGGGGAGCAAAAAACAAAAACGGAAAAATCGTCCAGGGGTTAGGGGGTTAAAGGTGTGAGTCCGTGAGCACATCAGGGACATTGAGAAAACAAAGACTCTGCATGAGACGGAACACCTAAAATCCCTACCAAAACATTTCCAATTGTACCATAAATCTGACTCAAGCAAATTAATTATAAAGGCCATAGATCAGAGGTTAGAGGTGGTAACCTATTTAAGGCCCTTGCGCAACTTGAGTCACTTTATTTATAGATTGGACACAAGGACTCCTATTGGGCTCAATGAGAGCTTTGGCTGCTTTCTTTAATTGGGTATTTTTATGTGGTGTGAGAATGGGACTGTTTGTGTTAAAATTATTTTTAATAGTTTTTTTATCCATAATTTAGAGGTCTGTGTATGCTAAAACCATACCTGTGGTGGTCTGCAAATTTTGAGGTACTTCACGCGACCCGCTCAGTGACTTAGATGTTGATTTTGATTGGGTCTTTTCCCTGAATGAAGTGCCTATGAGAAAATAAGAAAAAAGATTATTATCTAAGAAAAGTGGAGAAAAACATTGTACAACAATTTAATTATAGTTTGGATACAACTAATATTTAATACATTTACTCAATAATTTAGTTTCTTGCATTTCTTGATTTTGCTTGCCTTATGGCATGTCATTTTTAATTTTGAATATCATATTTCTGTTTACACAACTACATAAACACCATGCACTTTTTTGTTTGTCTATTGATTAGTGATGGACAGACCCGGACTGTAAAATTTAGGATCCGAGCGATTTTAAAAATACCCGAGTACCGGACCCGGGCCTGGAGTTCTCAGGGAACTCCGGATAATGATCCGGAACCTTTGGAAATAAAAAATAAATAAAGGAAAATTAAATAAAATAAGATTAAAGCAGGCGCGTTATAGCAATAGCAGCCCACAGCCACCCAGGATTGTCACATCCATTATATGTGACAATCCTGGCACTTTACCCGGCTCTTCCCGATTGCACTGGTGCGGTGGCAATCAGGCTAATAAGGGGTTAATAACAGCTCACAGCTGCCACTAAGCTCTAGATTAGTAATGGCAGGGTCTATGAAAACCCTACCCCCATTACTAATCTGGAAGTGAAAAGAAATAAACACAAACACAAAATAAGATAAAAACAATACCCTATTTCACTCCTTTATTAACCCCAAAAACACGCAGGTCTGTGGTAATCCACACGAGGGCCCATGACTATTCCAATTTCCTTTCTACACCGCCATCGGAGGCCCCGTAACGCGATTATGGGAAGCCGATGGTTGCCATGGTAGCACAGGGTTATGTGATGACTCCTGTCGCTATCATGACTCACATCCTGTTACAGCCGGCTGGCTTTAACAGGACAGCAGCATTTCAGCTGATCAGAGCTCTGCCGCTCTGATCAGCAGAAATGAACAAGCGATCAGACGGCTAATCCTTACCCCTAGAGAGACTATTAAAATAAAAATAAGTAAAAAAAAAAGTTTTATAGAATTAAAAAAACTACTAAAAGTTTAAATCATTCTCCATTCGCCCCACTAAAAATCAAAGGGTTAAAAAATATACACTCATTTGGTATCGCAGAGTTCAGAAATGCCCAGTCTATCAAAATATAAAATTAATCAATTAGATCGGTAGATGGCGTAGCCGTAAAAAAAAATCCAACTGGCAAAGTTACGTTTTTTGGTCTTCGCAAATTTTCAGCAAAATGCAATACCAGGGAGTCAAAACGTAGCATCTGCGCAAAAATGGTACAGCTAAAAATGCAAACAAAAAAGCCATCAGTGAGCCCCATATCCCGAAAAATGAGAACACTACAAGTTGCAGAAAATGCCGCAGAAAGTGCTCCAATTTTTTGGACAAACCTTTTTTTAACCCCTTATATAAAAGTAAACCTAGCTTCCGGTTCCGGCGCTGTGATGTGAGGACGCGGGAGACAGAGCTCCGCACATTCCTCAGCCCCACACACCGACTACAGGAGCCCCACGGCCGGGGGAGGAGGCGGAGAAGGCGAGGCGAGGAGCGGGAGGTGACCGTGCATGGAGCGTTACCTCCTCCGGAGCGGTGGCAGACAGCTGGAGCAGGGTGCTGCAGAGAAAGCAGTGCACATGGAGTGCAAAATGGCGGCCGCGGGCCGCGGCGGTGTGCAGGGAGATGAGCGGGGACGGATGGAGGAGGAGGAGGGGGAGCAGCTGAGAGAGCAGCAAAAAGCTCGGCAACACGTGTAACAGGCAGCCGAGCAGCACGAACAGCAGACAGCCCAGCAACTCCAACAGCAGACAGCCCAGCAACTCCAGCAGCAGACAGCCCAGCAACTCCAGCAGCAGACAGCCCAGCAGCACCAGCAGCAGACAGCCCAGCAGCACCAGCAGCAGACAGCCCAGCAGCACCAGCAGCAGACAGCCCAGCAGCACCAGCAGCAGACAGCCCAGCAGCACCAGCAGCAGACACCCCAGCAGCAGATAGCCCAGCAGCACCAGCAGCAGACAGCCCAGCAGATGCAGCTGCCCCTTTAATGCTGCCACCTCGTCCTCTGTGTCAGAGATTCTTTGCTCCATCTCTGACATCCTGGCTCCCTGCTGTGCGATCTGTTCCTTTAAGGGTGCTAGCACTGCCCCCACCATAGCCTCTAGAGAGTCTTTGATCTTGTCTGCCAGGTGCACTGCCACTGCTCCAGCCAGACGGTCATAATCAATTTGCAGGCCTGGGAACTGCTCGTGCTGCTGGGCTGTCTGCTGCTGGACGTCACTCAAGTGATTTGCTGTCACAGGGGTTAATAAAGTGGTGAAAGAGAGTGGTGTTTTGTCTTTTATTCCAAATAAAGCATTATTTCGTTGTTTATGTTTATTTCATTTCAGTTACAGATTAGTGATGCAGGGTGTCTTGGGTAGGCGCCTTCCGTGACTAATCTAGGACTTCGTGGCAGCTATGGGCTGCATTAACTCCTTATTACTCTGATTGCCACCGCATCAGGAAAATCGGGATGAGCCAGGTAAAGTCCCATGACTCTCGCATCTAATGGATGCGGCAATTCCGGGCGGCTACTGGCTGATATTTTTAGGCTGGGGGCTCCCAATAATGTGGGTCTCCCCAGCCTGAGAATACCAGCCCTCAGCTGTGAGGCTTTATCTTGGCTGATATCAAATTTGGGGGGACCAAATGCCGTTTTTTTAAATTATTTATTTATTGTACTGTGTGATATAGACCCGCCCACTGGCGTCTGTGATTGGTTGCAGTCAGACAACTGTCACTCAGCTTGGAAGTGCATCTCACTGCAACCAGTCACAGCCACCAGTGGGCGGGGGAAGCAGTGCATATTCAATGAAGGTAATGAGCTGCCCGGGAAGTGAATGACCAGCCATGGGAGCAGTGTGATAGTCGCATCGGTGATTTGGTAAGTGTGAATTGCTTGTTCCCACCCCTTTGCCCCAAATTCTGGACCCCATTGACTTTATGGGAATTGACATCTAGCCACATACCAGAGATCAATCCCCTACCGACCTCGAGTCAGTGGGGGATTATTCTGCCAGTCCTCTGAAACGCAGGGACAAGATGCAAAAAGAATTGACATGCTGCATCTTGGCTGCGTCTTCAAAAACGTAGCTAAGATGCAGTCAAAAAAAGATGCACTGTGCAGACAGCAAAATAGAAATCTCATAGACTTTGCTGGGAGAAGGAAATGCATGCATTTAGGTGCATCTTTGTGACGTCAAAAATGCACGAAAAATGCAGTAAAAGATGCAGCGTGTGAATATAGCCTTATCCTCCAGTCACTTCCAGAGCTGCAGTCACTATTCTACAGTTGCGTTTTTTTCTTGTGTATTGGTTGCTTTTTAAACTGCACTGTGTCAGTGACAAACTGCATGCTTTTGCTTCCCCAGAAAAGTCTATGAGAAATCAGAATTTCCATGCGCATGTTGCTTTTTTTTAGGCATTGTTTTGTTTGTCAAATATTTGTCAAAATCTTTGCCTAAAAAAAGCAGCATGTCACTTCTTTATTGCGTTTTGGTCACATTTTGTCACCCATTTAAATGAATGAGGTGTGTCAAAATGCAACCAAAATGTTAGTTGTGCGTTTGCACCACGTTTTGGTTGATTTTTGGATGCATTTTTGTCAACCAAAACGTAGGTCACCAACTTTTCTCCATTCTCACTCTCTCTCTCTCTGTCTCTCTTTGCCTCATACTCACCAATCACCAGCACAACGTTTACACTGCTCCCATGGCCTCTCCTGCTACTGAATGTGGCGGCTTCTCATTAGCCTCATTTCGTATTCACTGCACCAGCTCATTAGGCTTATTTCATATTCACTGCTTCCCTGCCCACCAGCACCTATGATTGGTTGCAGTCAGAAGCACCCCCACGCTGAGTGACAACTGCCTGACTGCAACCAATCACAACCGCTGGTTGGCGGGTCTATATCCTACAGTAAAATAAATAATTTAAAAAAAACGGCCTGCGTTCCCCCTTAATTTTGATACCCAGCCAAGATAAAGCCTCACAGCTGGGGGCTGGTATTCTCAGGCTGGAGAGACCCACGTTATTGGAAGCCCCCCAGCCTAATAATATCAGCCAGCAGCCACTCGGAATTGCCGCATCCATTAGATGTGACAGTCCCTGGACTTTACCGGGCTCATCCCGAATGCTCGTGTGGTGGCAATCGAGGTAATAAGAAGTTAATAGCAGCCCATAGCTGCCGTTAAGTCCTAGCTTAGTTATGGCAGGCGTCTATGAGACACCCCCTCATTACTAAGCTGTAAGTGAAAGTAAATAAATACGACCACCAAAAATTCCTTTATTTGAAATAAAAGACAAAAAAAGCCACCCTTTTTCACCACTTTTAAACCTCCCAAACACCCCTCTAGGTCCGATGTAATCCACACAAGATCCCACGACACTTCCACTTCTGCTTCATCTGTCACTCACAGCGAGCACCATAGAACAAAACTGCTCACTGCGGGCTCCATCCAGCAACTGAAGTGAGTCGCTCTATCAGCGGTGACGTCACTCAGGTTACCCGCGGCCACGGCTGGAGTCCTCCTGTGACATCAAATCAACCGAGTGACTGAAGTGAGCAGCGCAATCTGCTGTGCTGTCACTCTGGTGATTTCCGATCACAGCTGGAGTTCTTCACCTGTGACCGCAAATCAGGTCACAACACAGAGACAGCCGCACTATGTGAATGAACTCGGGTGAACCTCTGACGTCACAGCTGCGGGCCCCGCACTACTCCCTGTGTCGCAGCACTGATGTCAGAGCTCATTCTCATCGCGCCACTGTTTGCTGTTAGCAGGCTATGGTGCTCGCTGTAACAGGACAGGGATGTAGCAGTGCTGGAAACATCGTGGGACCTCGTGTGGATTACGTCGGCCTGGAGGGGTGTTTGGGAGGTTAATAAAGTGGTGAAAAAGGGCGCTTTTTGGTCTTTTATTTCAAATAAAGGATTTTGGGGTGTTTGTGTTTATTTATTATTATTATTATTATTATTATTATTATTTATTACTATAGCGCCATTTATTCCATGGCGCTTTACATGTGAAAGGGGTATACAAAATAGGGACAAGTACAATAATCATAAACAATACAAGGCACAGACTGGTACAGGAGGATGGAGGTCCCTGCCCGCAAGGGCTCACAGTCTACAAGGGATGGGTGAGGATACAGTAGGTGAGGGTAGAGCTGGTCGTGTGGCGCTGTATGAGACTGAGGGTTACGGCAGGTTGTAGGCTTGTCAGAAGAGGTGGGTCTTCAGGTTTCTTTTGAAGCTTGTCAAGGTAGGCGAGAGTCTGATATGTTGTGGCAGAGCATTCCAGAGTATGGGGAATGCACGTGAGAAATCTTGGATGCGATGGTGGGAAGAGGAGATGAGAGGGGAGTAGAGAAGGAGATCTTGTGAGGATCGAAGGTTACGTGTAGGTCGGGGAGTAGCGGGGGGACAGGTGGATTAGTCGGGAGTCATAGTTTAGAATAGATTTTAGGGGTGCAAGACTGTTAGAGGGGAGGAGACAGAGCAGGAGGTTGCAATAATCCAGGCGGGAGAAAATAAGGGCATGCACTAGGGTTTTTGCAGCTTCATGGGTAAGGAATGCACGGATCACGGAAATGTTTTTGAGTTGGAGGTGGCAGGAGATGGAGAGGGCTTGGACGTGTGGCTTGAAAGAGAGAGCAGAGTCTAGAGTTACTCCTAAGCAGCGAGCACGTGGGACTGGGGAAAGTGAGCAGCCATTGACATTGATGGATGCATCAGGTGGGGGGAGGAGGAAAGATAATGAGTTCCGTTTTGTCTATGTTCAGTTTTAGGAATCGAGCAGAGAAAAATGATGAAATAGCAGACAGACATTGTGGGATTCTGGTTAGTAGGGAGGTGATGTCAGGTCCAGAGAGGTAGATCTGCGTATCATCAGCGTAGAGGTGATACTGAAAGCCATGGGACTCTATGAGTTGTCCCAGGCTGAAGGTGTAGATGGAGAACAGCAGGGGTCCTAGAACTGAACCTTGGGGGACCCCAACAGATAGGGGGCGGGATGAGGAAGTGGTATGAGAGTGGGAGATGCTGAAAGTTCAGTCGGTTAAGTATGAGGAGATCCAGGATAGGGCCAAGTCTGTGATGCCCAGAGATGAGAGAATTTGTAGTAGAAGGGAATAGTCTACTGTGTCAAAGGTAGAGGACAGGTCCAGGAGGAGGAGGACAGAGGAGTGTCACTTGGCTTTGGTCATTAGTGACTTTAGTTAGGGCAGTTTTAGTGGAATGATGCGGTCGGAAGCCAGATTGTAGCTGATCAAAGAGGGAGCAGGAAGCGAGGTATGAGGTAAATTCAAGATGGACCTGCTGTTCCAGTAGTTTTGAGGCATAGGGGAGAAGTGATATGGAGCTATAGTTTGACACAGAGGAAGGGTCAAGGGAGGGCTTTTTGAGGATGGGTGTAATGGAGGCATGTTTAAAGCATGAAGGGAATACACCAGTTGTTAGTGATAGGTTGAAGAGATGGGTTACGGTTGGGATGGAGACTGTGATGAGATTGGGGATGAGGTGGGATGGGAGTGGATCAAGCGGACAGGTGGTGAGATGTGATCTTCAGAGTCTAGTGGAAAGATGATCTTCTGTCATGGTGGAGAAGCTGGATTTGGAGGAAGAAGGCAGAGTAGTTGTGAGGAGGGGCTGTGGTGGGCCAAAGCTTTCTCTGATAATTGTCAATATGCTTGAAGAAAGAGGCAAAGTTTTCAGCTGAGATGAGAGGAGAGGGAGGTTGTGGCGGGGGATGGAGGAGAGAGTTAAAAGGGTTGTGAGATAGAGAGGATATGAGAGATGAGAAGTAGGTTTGTTTTGCAGTAGTGAGTGCAGACTTGAAAGTGGTGAGGGCTGTTTGTATGTGACAAAGTGCTCAGCGGAATGAGACCTCTTCCATCTGTGCTCAGCGATTCTGGAAGCCCGTCTCAATTCTTTTGTCTGACTCGTGTGCCACGGTTGCCTGTTGATTGTACAGGTTTTGGTGTGTGTGAGGGGGCGGCCAATTCAAGAGCTGCAGAGATGGTGGTGTTATATAAAGTGGCAGCAGCATCTGCATCTTGTAGAGAAGCAATGTCTGCAAGAGGGAGAAGGGACTGAGAAAGGGAGTGTAAATCAAAGTGTTTGATATTTCTACGAGGGTGTGAAAGTTTGTGGAGGGGGGTTGCGTACTTGGAGCATTTGCTAGCGATGTCCAGCGCGCTAGCACCCGCCCCCGTCGCACGGCCAATATGTGGTGATAGCTGCCGTAGAGGACATTATCGCTACAGCAGCGTCACACGCACATACCTGCTCTACGATGTCACTGTGACCAGCGAACTGCCTCCTTTCTAAGGGGGCGGTTCGTTCAGCGTCACAGCGACGTCACAGCAGCGTCACTGAACCGCCGCCCAATAGAAAAGGAGGGGAGGAGATGAGCGGCTGGAACATGCCGCCCACCTCCTTCCTTCCTCCTTTTCCGGTGGACGGAGGTAAGGAGATGTTTGCCGTTCCAGCGGCGTCACACATAGCGATGTGTGCTGCCGCAAGAACAACAAAGAACATCGTACCTGCAGCAGCACTGATATTATGGAAATGAACGACGTGTCAACGAGCAACGATTTTGCACTTTTTGCATTCGTTGATCGTCGCTCATTTGTTTTACATGCTGCGATATCGCTACCGGCGCCGGATGTGCGTCACTAACGATGGGACCCGACGATATATCGGCAGCGATGTCGCAGCGTGTAAAGTACCCCTTAGAGAGGTTAGATAGGGAACAGAGGCGAGTGAAGATTAGGTCGAGTGTGTGGCCATCTTTGTGAGTAGCTGCAGAGGAACGTTGGGTGAGGCCGAAGGAGGAAGTAAGTGTTAGAAGTTTAGAGACAGATGAGTGGGAAGTGTCAATGGGGATGTTAAAGTCACCCATAATGATGGTGTGGATATTGGTGGAAAGGAAATGTAGTAGCCAGGTGGTGAAATGGTCCAAAAAGGCGGTGGCTGGCCCTGGAGGGCGGTAAATGACAGCCAGTTGAAGGTTGGAGGGGGATGATGCGAACAAAGTGCACCTCGAAAGAGGGGAGAGTAACAGTGGGTGGCAGTGGAATTGGTGCAAAGTAGCATTGGTCGGACAGGAGCAAACCAACTCCTCCACCATGCTTGTTAACTTTACTTTCACTTACAGATTAGTGATGGGGACGGGGTCTCATAGATGACTGCTATCACTAATCTAGGACTTAGTGGCCTCTGTGGGCTGCCATTAACTCCTTCTTGCCCCGATTGCCACCGCACCAGGGCAACGGGAAGAGTCAGGTCCAGCGCCAGAATTGGCACACCTTATGGAAGCGCCACTTCTGGGGTGGCTGTGGGCTCCTATTTTTAGACTGGAAGGGGCCACGTAACGATGGCCCTTCCCACCCTAATAATATTAGCTCCCAGTTGTCTGCTGCACCTTGGCTGGTTTTAGAAAAATGGATGGAACCCCACGTCATTTTATTTTCCCAAAAAATTAAAAAAACAGCTGGCTAAGCTAGCTATCCCTCTATCAAGCTTTTCTGTTATTTCTTGCTATCTATTCAACCTGTTCTTTCTATCTATTCTATATGTTCTTTCTATCTATCTATCTATTTTTTCTATCTATCTATGCTAGCTAGCTATAAATTATCCTATCCTATCATATTTCACTTCTTTAAAAAACGCACTGACAAAAACGCATCAAAAACGCATGCGTTAATTTTGTGAAACGCAGTGTTTACAGTTGTCAAAGCCTGCCAGAGGGTGCATTTTTTTTGTCAAACCAGGAACGCAGCGTGCTGACATAGCCTCATCCTCCAGTCACTTCCAGACCTGCAGTCACTATTCTACTGTTATGTTAAATTTTATCCTCCAGTCACCTGCAGAGCTGCAGTCCCTATTCTGATGTAACATTGTGTATTATTCTTTTGTTACCTCCAGAGCTGTGGTCACTATTTTGCTGTTACATCATGTCTCATCCTCCAGTCACCTCTAAAGCTGCGGACACTATTCTGCTGTTAAATCATATGTTCTCCTTCAGTCACCTCCAGAGTTGCACTCACTATTCTGCTGTTACATTGTCTATAATCCTCCTGTCACCTCCAGAGCTGCAAACACTATTCTGCTTTTTTGTAATGTCTTTTCCTGCAGTCATCTGCAGAGTTTCAGTCACTGCTGTTACATCTTGTATTACCCTACCCTCAACTAACCTCTAGAGCTTCAGTCACTATTCTGCTGTTGAATCAGATCTTATCCTTCAGTAACTTTCAGAGCTGCAGACACATGACTTATCCTCCAGTCAACTCCAGAGCTGTAGTCACTATTCTGCTGTTACATTACGTCTTATCCTCCAGTCACCTCCAGACCTGCAGCCACTATTCTGCTGTTATGTTATATTTTATCCTCCAGTCAGCTTCAGAGCTGCAGTGACTATTCTACTATTACGTAAAACATGAACCTCTAGTCACCTCCAGAGCTGTAGTCACTATTCTGCTGTTACATCCTGTCTTATCCTTCAGTCACCTCTAAATTCTGCTGTTCCATTATGTCTAATCCTCTAGTCATCTCCAGAGCTGCAGTCACGTTTCTACAGTTACATAAAGTATTAACCCCCAGTCACCTCCACAGCTGCTGTAGTCACTATTCTACTGTTATGATATATTTTATCCTCCAGTCACCTCCAGAGCTGCAGTCACAATTATGCTATTGCATCAGATCTTATCATCCAGTCACCTCCAGAGCTACAGACACTCTTCTACAATTATATTATGACTTATGCTCCAGTCACCTCCAGAGCTGTAGTCACTATTCTGCTGTTACATCCTGTCTCATGCTCCAGTCACCTCCAGAGCTGTAGTCACTAGTCTGCTGTTACATCTTGTGTTATGCTCCAGTCACCTCCAGAGCTGCAATCACTTTTCTGCTGCTACATCATATCTTTTTTTCCAGTCCCCTCCAGAGGAGCAGTCACTATTCTGCTGTTACATCGTGTCTTATCCTCCAGTCACTTCCAGAGCTGCACTCTCTATTCTGCTGATACTTCCCATACACGGTAAGTTTTTTAACTGCAAGTGAGGACACACATTAGCTAGGGACCCCAACGTAAGAAAATACCGTGACGAGGTGTTGGGGCTCTGTTGCATAGATTAATTCAATAGCTAAATATCTCCAGCGCTTCAGTCACCATTGTGCTGTTACATCTTGTCTTATGTTCAAGTCACCTCCAGAGCTGCGTCTACCGTTACATCCTGTCTCATCCGCCAGTCACCTTTAAAGCTGCGGTCACTATCCTACTGTTACATTGTGTCTTATCCTCCAGTCACCTCCAGAGCTGCAGTCACTGTTCTCATGTTACATCATGTCTAAAGGGTGCTTTACACGCTGCGACATCGCTAGCGATAGCACCCACCCCCGTTGTACGTGCGACATTTAGTGTTCGCTGCCATAGCGAACATCATCGCTATGGCAGCGTCACACGCACATACCTTGTCAGCGACGTCGCTGTGACCGCCAAACAATCCCTCCTTCAAGGGGGAGGTGCGTTCGGCGTCATAGCGACGTTACTGCGTCGTTACTAAGCGGCCGCCCAATGGGCGGAGATGAGCGGCCGGAAAATGCCGCCCATTACCTTCCTTCCTCATTGCCGGTGGAGGCAGGTAAGGAGATGTTCGTCGTTCCTGCGGTGTCACACATAGCGATGTGTGCTGCCGCAGGAGCGACGAACAACATCATACCTGCAGCAGCAACAATATTAAGGAAACGACGTGTCAACGAGCAACGATTTTTCACGTTTTTGTGCTCGTTGATCGTTGCTCCTTGGTGTCACACGCTGCGATGTCGCTAACGGCGCAGGATGTTCGTCACTAACGACGTGACCCCGACGATATATCATTACCGATATCGCAGCGTGTAAAGCACCCTTTAGCCTTCTGTTACCTCCAGGGCTGCAGTCACTATTCTGCTGTTACATCGTGTTTTATCCTCCAGTCATCTCCAGAGCTGCAGACACTATTCTGTTATTACGTCAGATTTTATCCTCCAGTGCCACAGACACTATTCTACAGTTAACTTATGACTTATCCTCCAGTCACCTCCACAGCTGTAGTCACTATTTTGCTGTTATATCACATCTTATCCTCCAGTCACCTCCAGACCTGCAGTCACTATTCTGCTGTTACTTCATCTCTTATCCTCCAGTGACCTCCATAGCTGCAGTCACTTTTCTCCTGTTGCATAACTTATTCATCTCCAGTCACCTCCACAGCTGCAGTCACTACTCTACTGTTACATTGTGTCTTATCATCCAGTCAGCTCCAGAAATGCAGTCACTATTCAACTATTACATAAAGCTTGAACCTCCAGAGCTGCATTTACTATTCTGCTGTTACATTCTGTCTCATCCTTCAGTCACCTCTAAAGCTGCTGACACTATTCTTCTGTAATATCTTGTCTTATCCTCCATTTACCTCCAGAGCTGCAGTTACTATTCTGCTAATACATCAGATCTTATCCTCCAGTCCCCTCCAGAGTTGCAGATACTATTCTGCTATTACATCTCATCGTATCCTCCAGAGGTACAGACACTATTCTACACTTATGTTATGACTTATCCTCCAGTCACCTCCAGAGATGTAGTCGCTATTTTGCTGTTATATCATACTTTATCCTACAGTCACCTCCAGAGCTGCAATCACTATTCTGCTGCTACTTCATATCTTATTCTCCAGTCACCTCCACAGCTGCAGACAGTATTCTACAGTTATGTTATGACTTATCCTCCAGTCACCTCCAGAGCTGTACTCACTAGTCTGCTGTTACTTCTTATATTATCCTCCAGTCTTCTCCAGAGATTCAGTTACTATTGTGCTCTTACATTGTGTCTTATGCTGAAGTCACCTTCAGAGCTGCAGTCACTTTTCTGCTGTTACATCTTGTCTTACCCTCAAGTCACCTCCAGAGCTGCAGTCACTATTCAGCTGTTACATCGTGTCTTATCCTCTAGTCACCTCCAAAGCTGCAGTCACTATTCTGCTGTTACTTCGTGTCTTATCCTCCAGTGACTTCCAGAGCTGCAGACACTTTTCTACTGTTACATAAATTATTAACCTCCAGTCACCTCCACAGCTGCAGTCACTATTCTACTGTTACATTGTGTCTTATCCTCCAGTCACTTCCAGAACTGCACTGACTATTCTGCTTTGACATCGTGTTTTATCCTCCAGTCACTTTTAGAGCTGCAGACACTATTTTATGACTTATCCCCCAGTCACCTCCAGAGCTGCAGTCACTATTCTGGTATTACATCATTTCTTAGCCTTCTGTCACCTCCAAAGCTGCAGTCAATGTTGTGCTGTTACATCTTTTCTTATCCTCCAGTCACCTCCAGAGCTGCAGTCACTATTCTGCTGTTAAATCGTCTTTTATCCTCCAGTCACTTCCATAGCTGCAGTCATTATTCTGCTGTTACATTGTGTCTTATCCTCCTGTCACCTTCAGAGCTGCAGTCACTATTCTACCGTAATATCATGTCTCATCCTCCAGTCACCTTTAAAGCTGCCGTCACTATTCTACTGTTACATTGTGTCTTATCCTCCAGTCACCTCCAAAGCTGCAGTCACTGTTCTGATGTTACATCATGTGTTAGCTTTCTGTTACCTCCAGAGCTGTAGTCACTATTCTGCTGTTGAATCATATCTTATCTTTAGTCACTTCCAGAGCTGCAGGCACTACTCTCCAGTTATGTCATGACTTATCTTCCAGTGTCCTTCAGAGCTTTAGTCACTATTCTGCTGTTAAATAAAGTATAAACCTCCAGTCACCTCAAGAGCTATAGTTACTATTCTACGCTTACATTTTGTCTTAACCTCTAATCACTTCCAGAGCTGCAGACACTATTCTACATTTATGTTATGACCTATCCTCTAGTCACCTCCAGAGCTGCAGTCACTATTCTTATGTTCCATCATGTCTTATCCTCCAGTCACCTCTAGAGCTGCAGTCACTATTCTACCGTTACATCATGTCTCATCCTCCAGTCACCTTTAAAGTTGCAGTTACTATTCTACTGTTACATTGGGTGTTATCCTCCAGTCACCTCTAGAGCTGCAGTCACTATTCTGATGTTACATCATGCCTTAGCCTTCTGTTACCTCCAAAGCTGCAGTCACTATTCTGCTGAGCCACTTACAGAGCTGCAATCACTTTTCTGCTGCTACATCAGATCTTATCCTCCAGTTACCTCCAGAGCTGTAGTCACTATTCTGCTGTTACATCCTTTCTTATGCTCCAGTCACCTCCAGAGCTGTAGTCACTTTTCTGTTGTTGTTGTTCTTGTTCTACCGGAGCAGGTCCCACCTCGTTGTCATTGCCTTGCACAGCCTTGGAAGGCCCCGCAGCGTTCCCGTCATCCGGTGCCTGCATCCTTTGTTCCCACTCGGTCATTTCTCACCACTCTCGCGGGGACTGGGGCACACTGGGAGCTTCCGGGTCCGGTTACTGCCGACTTCCGCCCACACTCTCAGGACTCGTGGGCGGTGCTTCTATTTGCGCGCTTTTGCAGTTTCGCTCTCTTTTGGGCACAGTGATGGCGCAGCCAGTTTTTCAGAATTAAAGATGGCGACAATGTTGCAGGCGGGGGCCACTGACGCTCCTTCTCGGGGGCCTTCTTGGATCCGGGTTCGCTGCTACGGCTCGAGTGGTGACCGGACCCGGGCTCGAGCAGCCGCCTGTCCTCACAAGCATCGGAAAGGGGGGATATTTACAAGGGAGGTGTTGTGTCTGTGACGCCACCTGTGGGTTGCAGTGAGGGATGGTGGCACCGCCGCTGCCTGGTGATGTGGCGCCCGGGGCTGATGGAGCGGGGCAGAAAGGTGGGATCCCCTCCACGGGTAGGGGAGGTGTAGTCCCGGGGCCCGCGGTCGGAACACGGGAGTGATGGCTGCTGGACCGGGGGACAATGGTGTACTCGCAGTTCAGTAATTTCACACAAGTCCAGTAGTAAACCAAGTTGTCAGTGGCCGGCTGCATTTGGAGGGTGCATTCGGGTCTCGCACCCAGGTTAGTGAAAAGGTTTCCCTTCTTCCTGCACTTTGTGTTTGTCTTTCCTATTGGACGACTTCACTTGTAATGGAAAAGTCCACTCCGGTTTTGTGTGTGTTGGGAGCTGTGGCCAGCGAAAGCTGACCCTTGGGATCTCAGTGGGTTCTGGCGGACACCCTATCCCCCGTGTTGGGCTTCCGTTTCGCTGTATCTGGGCAGTTAATGGGACAAAGTCTGGAACCTTGTCCCCGGCTGGTTAATTGGAGAGGGGCTTGGAACCTTCCTCGCCCTAGGGTTCAGGCACCCCGACTGTGCACGGCCTCCGGACCGGATTCCCGCTGTCGGCACCGGCGGGCTACAACCCTGCCCCGATCCACTTAAGGTTTCCCGCGACCGGATCTCCGTCGCCTGTGGCCCTGTTCACCGTCTGCTACCTAGCCGGGTAGTCCAAGGGCTCCTACCCCTGACTACACTGCACAGTCTGCACTTGACTTCCACTCCACTACCACTGTCAGCTTCAACTGTCCACTCTTGTCTCACTCAGACTTCAACTTGAACTGTTGTGTTCCCGCCTCTGACACCTCAGGCCCCCTAGGTGGGCGTTCTCAACCACCTGATCCCACCCACTGGTGTGTCCTTATTGTCAGGAGGGGGTGGCTAGGGTTTAATGGCTGTGTGTTTGCCTAAAGCTGGCTTTACACGCAACGACATCGCTAACAAGATGTCGTTGGGAGTCACGGAATTCGTTACGCACATCCGGCCTCGTTAGCGATGTCGTTGCGTGTGAAACGCAGGAACGACCTGTTAACGATCAAAATTACTTACCAAATCGTTGATCGTTGTACAGTCGTTCCTATCCCGATTATCGTTGCTGCTGCAGGACGCAGGTTGTTCGTCGTTCACATCGCTATGTGTGACACCGCAGGAACAAGGAACAACACCTTATCTGCGGCCGCCCGCAATGAGGAGGGAAGGAGGTGGGCGGGATGTTCGGCCCGCTCATCTCCGCCCCTCCGCTTCTATTGGGCGGCCGCTTAGTGACGTCGCTGTGACGCCGAATGAACCACCCCCTTAGAAAGGAGGCGGTTCGCCGGCCACAGCTACGTCGCTAGGCAGGTAAGTATGTGTGACTGTTCCTAGCGATGTTGTGCTCCACGAGCAGCGATTTGCCCGTGACGCACAACCGACGGGGGCGGGTGCTTTCACCAGCGACATCGTTAGCGATGTCGCTGTGTGTAAAGCCCGCTTAAGTGTGGGGTTTTGGTGGTAACAAGGAGGATGTACTCTTTTGTGACTACCTGGTTTTGCCAGGGCGTGACACTCCCCTTTGGTTGAATACAGCCGGTCCACGGGCTGTCCGACCACTGACGTTTATTTTTTCAGCAACTGAAAATAGGAAAAGAATTACAAGTGTATATATAAAACATTATAAAAACGTTCATCCCTTACGGGAGGCACATTACTTGAACGTTGCAATAAACAAAAACATGCATCTACTTTTCCCATTTTCACCCGCTACCCAAAACACCTGAACCCACCCTCAGTGCCACCGCTAATCCCAAGTGCACACCGTCCCGGGTTCCTGGGGACGTTCGCAATGTTTGGGTAAAAGTCCCTCACCCGCCAGTCCACCCCAAATGTTCCATAGTCCGGGAACCCTTGGCCTGGAGGGTAGCCACCGGTTTCGTTAGTGACTGGGCCTCGGCCGACTCCACCGCAGGCCCTTCTCCAACCAACCTCTCCAGAAGCGTTGCAGTCCTGGTGGTGAGGTAACAAGAAGGTATATAGAAACAAAAACGTTTTAACACCGCTGCCGAGGCAGCCTCCTGCTGCAGCTTCTCTCCACAACAACCCGCCACCCAAACAACATGGATCCCCAGTGCCACCTTCACTCACGGTGCTGCACTGTCCTGAGACCCCTTCTCCAGTTGCTTGCGGTGCAGGTGCAGCTGCTTTTACTTTTCCTGGTCCGGCTCCATCCTCCACCAAGGGCTCCAACCCCTGATGGCCTCTTCATCTTTAGCAGGCAGGGAAGAAGAAGTTCAACAAAAATGGGGCATCTCAAACTGTTTAACTTTTAACTGTCCTGCCACCCTCCACCTGGGGTTCAGATGGCCTCCTCCACGGAACATGAGGACGTCTAACAAGGGTGCAGTCCTTCAACAGTCATTCTTTAAACATTTAAACTTTTAACTTGCGGGTAGCCGTCCATGGTCAGCTACTACTGCTGCCGCTGCCGCTCCCGGTGCGGGGCCCGGGTTCCGTGCTCCGCCTCCTGCTCAGGAGCCAGGCCCACTCGGATGCCCTCTGCGCCGGCTACGACCGGCCTCTCATACTGCCGTGGGCCCCACCGATCAGTGGCCTGCTCCGCCTTTCTGCAGGTGCACTCCACAGCCGGGACGAGGTATTTGAGAGCGGCTGGCGCTGCATCTGGGGTAGACTGTCGGTCGGGTTCCGCCTTTGTTGTGGCCGGGCAGACTGCCGGAGCCGTCATCATCTCCGTTGCGGCCGAGCGGACTGCCGGAGCTGTTGTCATCTCTGTTGTGGCCGGGCGGACTGCTGAAGCCGGATGGAATGTCATCAGGGTTGCGGCCTGGCTTGGGGCCAAGACGGGTGCCGGATCAGTGGTGCAGGCGAGGCCCGAGGTCCCCATTGCCGGGTCCTCCTCTTTAGATGGGACGGGTTCCGCTGCTGCAGCTTGGGGTGGCGGGTTGATCGGGGCACTGGCTGCGGACACGGGTGGCGAGGGAGGCGATGTGGCGGACGGGGGAAGGCCGGACCCCTGAGCCGGGGCGGCCGGTTCCTCTGGAACATAGGGGCGTGGGTCACTGCTTACCCGCTCCTCCGAGGCCATCTCCATCTTGCGTGCCCGGACAGCTGCAGCCAGGCCCTTCATCTCGGTCGTCCACCTTGTCAGGATGAAATGAGCCTGGGCCGCCTGGATTCATTGGCACATCTTCTCCGTCTGCTCCTCAATCAAGTCGGCGGTCCCCGAAACGAGACCCTCCACACGCTGGTTGCCGGACCGCTGAGACATCCTGTCGCTCTTGTGTCCAGGAACGGTATTTGGCAAAGTCCTGGTGTCCCTGCCCTTTATCTTCTCGGATCATATGCTGCTCTTCCTGCCCTCCCCCCTGGATTTTCGACAGCAGTCTTGCGGGACCCACTGTCCTTTACGCTTCCTGTCTTGGGAGTCACCGGCTTCTGCCCGCGTTCCCAGGGGGCGGGGCTTCAACTTCGCGCCTTTTTCGGGGAAGATGGTGCTGTTGTTTTGGCGCCAAAGATGGCGGGCAAGATGGCGGCAGTTCAAAATTTTCTTACAGTTCACAGAATTTAAAGCAAGGCGCACGTCATCTACAGATGGGGTAGGAATCCTGTTAGTGACGCCAGGTTCGAGTTGTTGCGGGCGGGGGCCACTGCCGCTTCTTCACAGGGGCCTGCTCGGATCTGGGTTCGCTGCTACGGCTCAAGTGATGACCGGACCCGGGCTCGCACGGCCGCCTGTCCTCACAACCGTCGGAAAGGGGGGATATTTACAAGGGAGGTGTTGTGTCTGTGACGCCACCCGTGGGTTGCGGTGAGGGATGGTGGTACCGCTTCTGCCTGGTGATGGGGCGCCCGGGGATGATGGACCGGGGCAGCAAGGTGGGATCCCCTCCACAGGTACGGGAGGTGTAGTCCCGGGGCCCGCGGTCTACACACTGACACACCACCCTGCACCTCTAAGGTGGAGGAGTGATCCTGGTGGGTCATTGTACCTTTATTTGTACCTCTGATTAACTCCGTACTCACTGCTGAGAGTTTGAATCTTTGTATTGTGTCTATCTGGCTACTATTGACCTAACAATGTTAATATGATCCCTGAATGACTTTGTCAGCATTTAAACCATGGAAAAAGTATATATTTGAGATCTTTGATATATCTTATACTTCCTATATATGTATATGATCATTATTGGAATTTGATAGCATGTTATTTTGATCTTTGGGTTTTTACCTCTATTTAATATGCATTTGTCGCGGGCGGGGAGGAGGCCGCCGCCGCTGCGCTGTTGCTAACGCTCGGGTCCGGCGCTGCTGCTGCTTGCCCCTGGCGGCTCGGTGGCTCGAGCGGTGGGCCGGATCCGGAGACTCGAGCGGCGCTCCTCGCCCGTGAGTGAAAGGGGTGGTTTTGGGGTTTTTGGGGAGTTGGTCCGTGACGCCTCCCACGGTTTGTGGTGAGGTTGGGGCACCACCGCTGCTCTGGATGGGGATCCCGGGAGCGATGACGGGGAGCAGCCAAGATGTTTCTTTCCCCTCCATGGGTAGGGGGATTTGGTGGTCCCGGGGCCTGGTGAGGTGTGACGGGGGAGGCAGGGTTGGTGAGGTGCAGGGTCGCGGCGGCAGCGCGGTGCCAGATGGCACGGTGGTACTCACTCAGCCAAGAATGGATACAGAGTCTCCGGTAAAACAAACGGCTGGATGGACGGGTCCCGCAGCCAGCTGCTGTGGTTACTCCCGGACGGTTGGTGGTGGCTGCCTTTCCCTGCACCTGTTGTGTATCTTCGGTCCCGATGGCTTCCCACCGGTAACCCGCTCCCCAGCTTGGATATGGGCCGGAGGAGCCCCTTTTGCCCGCAGGCTCTGGCCCTGGGAATTCTAGCTGTGGCGGTAGCTGTATTTCCCCTTCTCGGTTTGGACGGTTGCCTTCTATCAGGTCTTTGCTGCTAGGAAACCCCGGAGGTTCCAGTCGCTAACGGATTTGACCGGTTTAACGGCGACTCCAAGCCCGGTCGGGTTCCGTAGGCCATACTGGTTTGTGCTGGCTTCTCATCGCTCCCCGGTTCGGTACCGGTGGGCCACCGCCCGTCCCCGGTCCTATGGTCCCGCGTCGATCGGCCTCTCCTGCAGACGGCCACCACCGTCTGCCAACCTTGCTCTTGGTGCCCGGGCCACGTACCCGGACACGGTCAGATTGCTCCTCAACTGCCACCTCGCTCCTTCCACTTCACTCTCCCTAACTGCACTCACTTCCTTTCCCGCCTCCAGGACTGTGAACTCCTCGGTGGGTGGGGCCAACCACCTGGCTCCACCCCACCTGGTGTGGACATCAGCCCCTGGAGGGAGGCAACAAGGATTTGTGTGTGACTGATGTGCCTATCTCGGGGTGTGCGGTGTGTTGTTGTAGTACGTGTGACGACCTGGCTAGTCCAGGGCGCCACACATTAATTTTTGCTATGAGAGATCTTTTTTTTTTTTAATCCAATCAATTTTTATTGTAGGAAGTTACATTACAAAAAAGGAGAAATTCAGGTATCATTGGCAATAATACACAAAGAAAACAACGCTGTAACATGTGGTAGTATCACCTTTGATTATGATTCACATTTCCTGTCACACCACCACCAATCATGTCTGATGCAAGTTGCAACTTTTTTTGGTATAGAGTCAACCTACCAATTTACTCTTTAATCCTCAAAATGAGGGATCCAAACAACCAGAACCAGAGAGTAAGAAAGGAAGATAAGAAAAGGGAGGGGAGAGAGAGGTGGGGGAGAGGGGGAGAACCATGGATGGTTGCAAGGAAGCAACCAGGGAGGGGGAGGGGGGAGGGAGGGAATTGGATGGCGTTTTGGGGTAGCCCGAGCAGTAACAACAACAGAGATTTAAACACCTTGACTATTGACATGTGGTATGGGTGAACTCCCTGCGTAACACACACTTTGAGCCTATTTGACCCGTTTTTAATTATCAACAGTTTGCCCTGGAAACAGATGCCTGACAGGGGATGCATATACAGAGTTTAACCACGTGTCCCAAATCTGAAGTATTTTGTTTTTGGCGCGGATGGAGTGAGCCAGACAGAACTCGTATTGGCATTGGAGATTAATTCGGTTATATAGTTCAACTAATGTAGGCGTCTTTGGGGATTTCCAGTGCAGACTTATGCAATATCTGGCAGCTACTAGAATGTGAACTAATAAACCCCTGGATTCCCAAGAGAACTCCTCTATACCCACGTTTAACACTGCCAGAGCCGGATTCGGATTAATACGATTGCCTGTCAGCTCACCCATCAGGCCAAACACCTCCAACCAGAACGAGAAAACCTTGGGACAAGCCCACCAGCAGTGACCAAGAGTACCCCTTTGGAGGCAGCCCTTCCAACAATGTGGCGAATAATTTGGGAGGAACTGTGCTAAGTTGGCTGGGGACCGATACCATCGCAGGTGTACTTTTTTCAGTTGCTCCAGATGATTTATACACTTGGAATATTTTTGGATATTTGCTGATGCCGAGTGCCAGTTTGAAGGTGAGGTAGAGACACTCAACTCCACGTCCCATTTATTCATATAAGGAGATTTTTTCTCTTCGGGGGGGTTATTGAGCCATTTGTATGTCGAGGAGATACCTTTGGATTTAATTATCTTTTTAAATACCAAAGCTTATGTTGTAGGTAACAGAGGCTTTGACTTTGGAGGAAATTTAGAGGCCAGAAAATGACTAATTTGGATGTGTTGATAGAAACAGCCCTTTAAAGAGGGGTGTTCCCGTACTATTTCATTAAAGGGGTTAACACCCAAATCAGAGTATAGGTCCGCCAGCACTGTAATGCCCGATCCCTCCCACCTGGCCAGATTAAAAAAGGGGATTTGAGATTCCAACGACTTCAGGGAAATCTCTGAAAGAGGAATCTGAATCTTATGAATCAAGTCATTTCGCCAGACCTCCAGGGAGGCTGACATGGTGGGAACACACGGGGAGAACCGTGAACGGCTCAAATATTCTGCTTCCATCATTCTTCTGACCGAGCCCTGGCGGGACAGGAAATTTTCAATCTGAGCCCATCTATGGGAATTACCTGGATGCCACCATTCCTTTAGTGATTCAATTAGTAAGGCTTTATAATATGCCGTTATGTTTGGGGTGCCCAATCCCCCTAAGTCATATGGGGGGTATAACACTTTACCTGCGACCCTAGCCCTTTTATTACCCCAGACAAATTTGTTAGTCAACGATTGAAGTTTCATCAGGGTTTTGTGAGAAATTTTGATGGGAAGGCATCTGAGCACATACAATATTTTGGGTAAGAAAACCATTTTAAAGGACTGTATCCTGGCCATCCAGGACAATGATATTTTTTCATACCTTCCCAATTCCTTTTCTAAATTTTGGATCAGAGGTTCCAAATTTTCTTTAATTAACATCTGCGATGGTGTCAGCTTAATACCCAAATAAGGTATCCCCCTGTCGCACCATTTGAATTGAAAGGCCCCCTCCAGCGCACTCCTGGCCTCCGCCGGTACATTAAACGGCAGTATCAAAGACTTTGCCGCATTAAGCTTATAATACGACACTTTAGAAAAGTTTGATAATGTGTTCACCACTGCTGGAATCGACACTGCAAGGTTAGAACAGGAAATTATCACATCGTCTGCGTATAAACCAAGTTTATGTTCAAATTCCCCAACTCTTATACCAGAAATGGCTATGTTTTTTCGTATAGCTTCCGCCAGAGGTTCTACCACTAAAGCAAAAATAGCGGGAGACAATGGACACCCCTGGCGGGTGCCATTACTTATTTGAAATTTAGATGACAGAAACCCCGATGCCAACACTGACGCATTTGGGTAAGAGTAGAGGGCTAGAATGGATGACTTGATGTTCCCCAAGAACCCACATTTTGTTAGAACTCTCTCCAGGTATCCCCAGTGCACCCTGTCAAAGGCTTTTTCAGCATCAAGAGACAGGAATGCACTGGGTTCACCCGATATCTCCACCAGTCCAATCAAGTCAAGCATCCGTCTGGTGCCATCCTTAGATTGCCTCCCTGTCACAAACCCAACTTGGTCTGGAGCCACTAAGGTCGGGATCACTTTATGAAGTCTATCTGCCACTAGTTTGGCATAAATTTTAACATCACAATTTAGGAGTGAAATGGGCCTAAAATTACCCGGGGTGTCTGCAGGTTTCCCTGGCTTTGGTAGCGTGATAATTATCGCTTCTAAGTTGTCTGGGGAAATTGACCCTTTATTTTGCCAAAAATTGAAGGTTTTTGACATAAAGGGGGACAGAGTGGATGTAAATTGTTTGTAATATTCGTATGGCAGCCCATCGGGGCCCGGGGCAGAGTTAGACTTAGTCATTTTGATGGCACCTAGGATTTCATGTGTAGTAAAGGGAAGATTAAGTTACTCTAATTGCTCATCTGAGACCCGGGGAAGATCCAGGGTGTCTAGGAAACCCTGTATATCCACTTGAGTCGGCTGTGACGTATTGGAATCATATTTTAGATTATACAGGGCCTCATAGTATTTCGCAAATGCTTCTGCTATTTCAATGGGATGTCTAGTGATTGTTCCGTTCGGGTCCCTCAGGAATTCTATTTTAGATTGGATCTCACGTTTTTTCGTCCTTCTTGCCAATAAGGACCCCGCTCTATCCCCCATAGCATAAAATGTCGATCTATTTTTTTTAAGATTATGTTCGTATTTTTGCAGGAGTAGGGATCTTAGTTGGAATCTATGGGTTACAATTTCTTTAGTCAAGTTAGGGGATGCTTTGGCTTTATTCAGGGATTCAAGGTGATGAATACGGGTTAATATATATTTAATATCTGCGTCTTTTTTCCGTTTTTGGATGGAGGCTATTTTTATGAGCTGCCCTCTGACTACGGCTTTATGAGCAGCCCACAGGGTCTCGTCAGAAATTTCCCCATTATTATTAAGTTTAAAATATTCTGTTAACACTGACTCTACTTCATCATGTACCTTCTGCCTACCAAGCAAGCTGGTATTCAGTCTCCACCTAGGGGAATTTTGAACATTAAAGCTACCCTGAACAGACAAAGAGATCGGCGCATGATCTGTCCAAGTAATTAAACCAATATCAGCTGCCACACAATTACTTATAGATTTGCTGTCGACCAAAAAAAAATCAATTCTACTGTATGAGCGATGCCTGGAAGAGAAGAACGTATAGTCTCTTTCTGATGCGTGCAAATATCTCCAGATGTCATGAAAATGGAATTCATTGATGAGATGCTTAAGTTCCTTAGCATGTGGAATGCTGGTGTTGGAGCAATCCATGGAGCGTATTACAGGTATATTAAAGTCTCCACAGATGATTTCCGCCCCTGTGGCAGTATCTTTGAATGCTTGGAAAAATTTCCTAGCAAAGGTCAATTGTGATGAATTTGGGGAGTAGACCGTTGCCAAGGTATAAGGGACGCTGTTGATATAACAAGACAAAATAATATATCTTCCATCCGCTCCATAACTGACATTTATCAATTTAAAGGCCACTGAGTGCTTTATTAAAATGGCCACTCCTCCTCTTTTTTTTGAGTCATTAGCAAAAAAGGTGTGTTGGAAGCTTGGATGAAGTAGCCGTTTATTATCTGTGGAAAGAAGATGGGTCTCCTGAATGCACGCTATATCACAGTTAGATGCCTTCACCTCTCTCCACATCATTGACCTTTTTGCTGGGGAGTTGAGTCCGTTCACATTAATAGACAATATCTTAATTCTCATATTGGAGCCGCAGGGGGGGTTGAATTCCTAGGAACGCCATCAGGGATGAGAGGGGCTAGACCAGCAAGGAATTGAGAGAAATTTCCAGAAAAAATTAAGGAACATTTGTGAGAAGAGGAACAAAAACAAAAAAATTCCAACAACACCGGTTTGCCCCGAGTAGGGTGCCCGGTGTATAACCGCTCGCCATAGGCGAGAACATCAAGGGGGCTACGTGACATCCCGTGTCACAGGAGCAGGGACAGCAGGTGCCATAAGCAGGAAGGAGTCCCAGCTAAGCTACTGACCATTCAGGGTTAATCCTGTCTGGAGGGCCTCTATGATTCTCCTGCCCACCAGGGTTTGGTGGGTGGGCTATTCCCCAGTCATCCAGCAATTTGCCCAGCTGAGAAGGAGTATGACATATGTGAGTGCCTCCATCTTTGAAAATTATCATCTTCACCGGAAAACCCCACTTGTACTTGATGTCTTGATCTCTAAGGAGTTTAGAAAGGTGGGCAAATTCTCTTCTTTTATTAAGAGTTGCAGCAGAAAGATCTGGGAAGATTTTTAGTCCCATGAAAGTGTCTGGCAGGGCTGGATTTCCCCTCAGTGTGTGAAGCACAGCTTCTTTTGTTTTATAGAAATGAAGTCTAGCCAGGACATCTTTAGGCAGAGCTGGATCTATGCCTTTGGCTTTAGGGACTCTATGAATCCTGTCCACTATCAGGTCTCTGGTGTCCCATCCAGGGAGTATAAGCTGCAGAAACTTGTGGAAGTATTCCTGGAGGTCTTTATCTGCTACTGATGAGGGAATCCCTCTGATTTTTAGGTTATTTCTTCGGGATCTGTCCTCTATATCACTGATTTTAAGTTTTAGTGCCTCCACCTCCTTTTCCAAAGCTGTGTTAGCATCTATCAGATTGTTATGTGATGTTGCAAATTCAGCCATCTTAGTTTCTACATGCTCTGTGCGAACCCCTAGAGACCTGATCTCTTCCTTCAACTCTCTTACTATTTCTCTGAGATCAGCCTGCAAGGAAGCCCTCAGCGTTTTCAGTAGAGCTTGCATTGTTTCCTCTGTCAGAGGAATGGCTGTGCAGCCTCTTAAACAGCCTGTTTCTCCCTGTGAGGAGTGGGAAGAAGCTGAGTGGGAAGCCATCTTGCTTGGTAAGGAGAGATCCCTATCCAGGGGGAAGAAGTCTGTCAGTTTGGCTGGAGTCCCAGTTTTTTTAGGTCTCCCCTTAGGCATAGCTGGGGGCTGGGGTTACTCACACCTCCTGTAGCTGGTAATCCTGTTATCTGTGAGCTGATAAGAGCCGGTTTATCCTGCTGTCAGCACAGAGCTCTCCTTCAAGCAGCCGTCGCCATCAGCGTGCAGGCCACGCCCCCGCTATGAGAGATCTTTATGACAATAACCCTATACATATATGTGCTGTGTCTATGTGGATATTATGAGCTGCATTATCTGTTCATCTCAGCTTGTTCTTATCTGACACACTTCCCTGACGTGTTTTTATATGCACATCGCACTTTGTGTTGCACTTTTTGTGTCCCTTTATGAATTTTTATAAATTATACATAAATAAACTTTCTAATAATTCTGTAAAGAAATTGTTCTTTCTTGCATTAATTAAAATAGGATTAAGAGGTTATCAATTATGGATGTTCAATGTAGGTTATTATATTATTTTCTCGACACTTGACTGACTGCTGACCCCTCCCACCAGGCTGGCTAACCCCGGGACTCGTTCCTTTTCATAGCGACCATCCCCTACATGGTTAACCCTCTATGCCCGGTGTGGAGTGGAGAACTAGGATTTTGGGTGTGCTTTGGTGGTATCGGCACTGTTACTCCAGGTCTCAGGGGGTAGGTCCTGCATCGTCAAGAGGATGCAGTTCCCTGTAGTGCCCTGAGTGGCTCAGGGGTGCTACAAGACTACTCGGCAGCAGGAGGAGGATATGAAAGAGCAGCAGGAGACTAACCAGCTGTTGATACAGCACATGATCTTGTCACAGGCAGCGGGAGCTCTACCGGTAATTCGCAATACCAGGAAAGTGATGCCGAAAATGGAGGCCACCGAAGACGTTGAGCCTTACCTGGATATTTTCGAAAGAGTGGCCGAGAGAGACGGACTACCCCGGAACCAATGTTCAGAAATAGGTGCTCCATTTCTGGCAGCAGGACCTCAGAAGGCCTATCGTGACCTGCCGGACAACAACCAAATGTCTACGCAGTTGTCAAGGGTGAGACCCTGGCACGACTGGCTGTAAATGTGTTAGTTCGGGCCCAACGGGTACATGAGTCGGAGTATGACTCTTCTAAACCAGCCAGGTCCCAAGGTTCACTGGATACAGAAATGGTTGCAGCCCTAGGTACTGTCACCTATGGTGGACCGCATTGTAGCTGATAATTTCTGGAGGGTCTTACCTTACCCCTCCAACGCTGGGTGGGACAAACGACTCCCAATAATATGCTCCAGATTGTGGACATTTTAGAGCGATAATCATATATGGTTACAACAAGAGCAACACATATACAGTGTGTCCACCCATATCCTGTCCACCGCCATTAACTTGAGAACAGTGGCAGCTATAAGAATAGAAGTGGTGTCTAGGTATAGTAAAGTAGCCATGCCCTATGCAATGAACCACCTATAGCGCCACCTGGTGGAAAACAACGGCGTTAGCATTTTTATCTCGAAAACGGAATGAGATAGAAAAAAAAAGTGAATTACAAAGTTGCAGGGCATCATCAATTCAATACGAATTGACACCTTGGATACAGAAATGCTATGATATGAAACCCATAATCCCCCCAAAACATTGAATGCTGGTCACGCACATGGTGCTTATTTAACTTTGATACCTAAAGTGGCCACCGTCAGCTGCAATGCACATCTGGACTCTGGACAGCATACTGTATCTGTATCTGTATCTTGCTGCACGTTGTGCAATATGGTAGGTGACACGTTTGCACAAGCATCTGTGATACGTCGTTGTAGGTCCTGCAATGTTGGTGGAGGGGTCGCATCATATGTGCCGCCCCTGTGTCAGCAGTCGAGCTGCTCGGATCCGGATCCGCGGTGGCTCGAGGGGCATCCAGACCCAGGGGGCCTCACAGCCACTCGGATGAAGGGGGTATTTACAGGGGGTGGTAAATTAAGAGTTTCTGACCCGACCGTGGTGTGTGGTAAGGTAGAGTATCACCGCTGCGGCTGGGAGTACCCGGTGGCGATGGAGTGGGCAGCCAGGTGTTTAACCCCTCCACGGGTAAGGGGAGATGCCCCGGGACTCGGTGATTGTGACAGGGAGGTGTCGTTGGGGAGGTAAGGGTCACTTGCGTACTCAGTCCAATAACACTGACACCGACAACTTTAGTAAACCAAAGTTCTGGACACCGCTGCCGCTGAGAGGGAGCACGTTTGGGTCCCATTTCTGTTGGTGTTGCCTGTTGATCTGTGACCTTTCCCTTGGCACCTTGTTTCCTTCTGGTTGGTCCCTGTAGCTTGAAACTAGTAGGGTCCCGCTCCCCAATATGGCTAACTGAGGGAGCTTGCTCTCAGGGTTCACGCTTGGGATTTTCTGGGCCGTATTTGTGGAAAATCCTATCCCCCTTGTTGCGCTAGTACCCCGATTTTGGAGCGGGTGGAGAGCGGATCTTGAAGGCTCCGTTCTCGTCAGGTAAATTGTCAGGTTGCCTGAAGCTACTCCCTGACCTAGAGTCCACGTACCCCGTCGTGCCCTGGCCCCTGCCCGGTGATGGTACAAGGCCGCCGGCTGTCCTCCACGACAATGCCGTGCACCCTGTCACGATCCCCTGTGACCGGGGTTCCAGCTCCTACCAGGCCCAGAACAGCGTCTGCTACCTAGTAGTTCCAAGGAGCCCAGCTCCTGACCTCCTCTCACTTTCACCTCCAACTCTACACTCCTATTGACTGACTCCTGACCTCCCCTTACAAACCCCCCAAGTAGGCGACCCTATTCCACTCAGGCCGTCCACTGGTGTGTCTGGTGGGTGTGGTGCAGAGTGTTCCTAGGATTTTGATTAGCTGGTTTTTGGCAACAACAATGGTTAGGGACAGGTAACCAAGGAGGAGGTGGATATTGCACAGGAGGGCAGATTTCACAATACCCTGTGACGACCTGATAGGCCAGGGCGTCACACATACACCTGCTGTTTGATGTGACCTCACAGAAAGAAATCCAATGGGGTCAAGTCAGGTGAGCGTGGAGGCCACTCCATGCAGCCACCATACCCAAGGACTTGTAGGAAGGTCTCCATGAGGTATCGCTTCACGTCCGCAGCCTTGTGAGTTTTACACGTTCTAATCATAGCATTTCTGTATGCAAGGTGTCGATTCGTATTGAATTGATGATGCCCTATAACTTTGTAATTCACTTTTTTTCTCTATCTCGTTCTGTATTCGAAATAAAAATACCACCACTAGGGCTACTCTCATAAAAATATATTTTATTAATAAATATTAAAAAAAGAACATGTGTGGTGTTCTTATCTTTCAATTTCGTACATCACATAGACATATATATACAAGTGCAAGTGTAAACCATGGTTAAACCCACGCCTGAGCGCAGCTATAGACAGTGGTTTATAGAGAGGGGGACAGATGTTAGTACGTCACTGTCCGGCTAGTAGTTGTTTAATGTACACTGTATCTACCTCCTTGTTTGTAGATGTATATGTTGATTATACTCTACTAAAAGGTATATAGCTCTCACTGTCCTTGTCAGCCTCCAGCAGGGATAACCACCACCAGAAAAGTGATAAAAGTGCAAACAAATGAACCATAGACAAACAAACAGTGGCAATGCGTTAGCTGTCCAGGGTTCTCATATTAGGCATAATTTCCCTAATCAAAGGTTGCTGGATAGTTTAGGTAGGAGCCTGGAGTTCCACTTAACTAATGGATCCCCCTGCTCTCCTGACGCGTTTCACCCCCCCCAACGCAGTAAAAGGGGATCATCAGAGGATTTTTTGTGAGTCACTTCTCAAGAAAGGACACCTAGAAAGATGAACGAAAAAATGTTGTAAGTATATAGATAAACGACTGCATTGTTCTAGGCACATATAGCTATATAGGTACACTTACAGGGGACCAGTCCTCTTTTTTAGAGTGCTAATAAGTGTTCCCTCTTAATATGTGGTTACATGAGCGGACTGTTCAAACGTCCAGGATAAGGATGAAGCTTATTTAGTAGTTGGTCCCTGTAGAAATGTATAGGAAAAGTGGGTGGGTAATTCCATATTATTCATATGCTCAGGCAAAATTTATCATACACATAAAGTCTGGATTTCTACCTGTATATAGATGTAGTGGTGTATACACTTTTTAGTCAATAAAGAGGCAGTTTTTTATCCACTATAATTCTCCAGGAGACGTATGGTCCTATGATTATAATAGGTTGTATATTCGTCCCTCCTGTAGGGATAATAAGATGCGTATACATGATTATACATGTCCTCCGTTTGGGGTATACTATAGAGAGACACACATTTTATGGTTTTTTATATTACCTCTTGACGGGACCAGAGTGGGTTTTTCAACCTTCAAATCACTCAGGAAATTGAATATATAGGTGACCTCTTTTCAGGCGAATGTATAGGATATGACAGATAATTTGTCCTGTAAAGGAATAGCATCATTGATTTACTACCTTTATTGAAAACCGTGCATATGCGTTACTTACTGGCACTCAGGGGTATACCTGTAAGGGCAATCAGCGGTGTGTAGGCAAAACCAAAACCCTACCACAGGGATATAAATTGGTGAGTCACTTCATGTATTAACTGCAAAAAAACCAACATAACGGATACTTGTATTTCTGGTTTCACTATCAGCCCAAGAAGCATAATCGTAACCATTGTCCAGTCTTATGCATCTATATATGACAGTTATCCTGCAGTCGCTGTTAAAGCAGCAATAGTCCCCCATCATATAGGTATGATAATGGCCCATTGCAGCTACACACTGTGGCAGAGGCCCCAGAATATTATTAAGTATATTAGAGGTCAGTTCACCTTGCCTGTAAGGGGGAAGTTTCCTATGGTATAGCATTCCCATAAGGTTGAATCACAAAGATGTATATCTTCTGTGAGACTGCACATAAATATATACAGTGCCATAAGAACTATTTTATACATAAGGGTGTCTGGCTCCTGATTATAGGGGCCACTGTCTGCAACACAAGGGATCAGTGTACTTAGATAGTCCCCCTATGAACGGTTAAAGAGCATACCTTGTTCCTGGAGCTCTACCAGTAAGGACTGTGAGTCCCGAGTGACATACACTCTAGCACACTGGGAGCTCACAAATGACCCGTGCCGTCTCGGTCTGTGCCTGCTGTCTGGACTGGTGACCTGCACGGTCTGCGGGCCTTTTATTAATGGAGTCCCGGAGGTAAGTTTCCTCCGTCCGAAAACCGGAAGTAGCGCGTGGCCGGAAGTGATGTATCGGCATTTTCTCGTTCCCATGTCACAGACTAGATCATGTGATCCGTACTGGGCGGGGTTTAGGGAAACAACTTCCTCCAGTAATATCTGTAGTGTGGAACGCATCTGCGTTCCACAGGCACATCAGTGTTGGAAATATAGCGATATTAATGTAGGACTCACGTACAATAAGCAATTCAGAGCGCTGCTTATAGAAGCGAAATTCCTATAGACGATGTATATATATATAGTGACCGGCCATGATGTATTCATATATACATTTCATTTTATATGCCTATATCACAGAACAGATCATGTGATCTGTACTAGATGGATACATATGATGTGTCATCCTTGGTGGTATGACATACATATATATAGGGCATTACAGAGGGGGACTTGTAATATATGTAAGTGGTAGTGCTAGCCATATTGGGGGCATAATAATAGTGCTGGCCATATCCAGGGCATTCATTCCTATATATAAAAACGTGTTAAATAGGGCACCAGTTTCGTGGTGGTAATAACCATCTTAAAGGACAGAGATTATGCTAGATCTATGTGCATCTCGGTAGGGATATATCAGCGCCCCCATGTTTATGGTATATCGCAAGATGCTTGATATCCAAGTGTTATTATATACATAGAGATATATTTCAGAGCCTTAGATACGTAAAAAGGGCTCATATCATAATGCGAGAAGCACCTGGTTACATAATTTCTTTGCACTGTTCTCTATAGACCACATTCCTCCTGAGGGTGTGATGGTGGAGAGAGCATATAGGTATATATGTACTCATTGCTGAATACAGGGTACATGCTTGCCACTATATCCAATACATAGAGTTGTAATTTCTACATTCCAACGTATAAGCGTACATCCAACTAAATGTATGTGCTATTACACTAGTGCAGTCTCAACAAGGTATATATTTTACATGGTAAAAATGACCATGTGCGGGGCATATAGTATATGCACAAAACTTATGCCTATCAGTATCAATATCGACAACCCGGGAGTGGATAGGGAGGGGGGGGGGGTTGTTGGTTGGTGTAGTTTGGGCCCGGGACGAAGGGGCTGGACTAGTGGCTAGATAAAGCTATGAAAGCTTATGATCTCATTGAGACCGTCAGGGGAGACGGAATCCAGGAGGAAGGTCCATCTCGCCTCCCGCTGCAGTATTTTCCTATCCCAGTCTCCTTTCCTGGAAGGTTTAGGGATAACCTCTATTGCCTGGAAAGAAATACTTTTTAGGTCCCCTCCATGGGTATTGTTAACATGTCTGGCTATCGCTGTGTCCCTTTTGTGCCGGATGTCTCCTACGTGTTCTCCAATCCTGGTTCGTAATTGTCTTTTGGTCTTCCCCACATATCACATAGGGCAAGTACAGGTGCAGAGGTAGACCAATCCTTCAGTTTTGCAGTTTGCAAAATCTCTAAGTCTGAATGTTCTGTTAGTTTTGTGGTTCAGGAAAGTTTTTGACTGATTAATATAGGGGCAGTAGGTACACTTCCCACATCTAAACGTACCTACAGGTCTTCTTTCCAGCCAGGTACCTGTGCCTTTTGGCACTGTGAAGTGACTATGGGTTAAATGATCCCTAATGGACTTTCCCCTCCTGAAGGTGACGCTTGGATATTCAGAGATTAGTTCGCATATGTCAGGGTCGGCCTTAAGTATGGGCCAGTGCCGTCTTAGTATTTCCATCACTCTCCCATTTTGATCATCGTATGTGGCTATCAGTCTCGTGATGTCTCTTTTGTCCTCTCTTAGTTTGTGTTTAAGCAAATCTCTACTATTTTTGTCCCTGGCGTGGTGGTATGCCTGTTCGATGGTGACAGCTGGATAGCCCCTGTTATGGAAGCGCTCTTTCATATTAAGAGCCTGTATCTCAAATTCTCTAAGTGATGAGCAGTTGCGTCTCAGGCGTAGAAATTGCCCTTTAGGAATGCCTTTCTTGAGTGGTATTGGGTGGTGGCTTTCCCATCTGAGGAGACTATTGGTAGCTGTTGGTTTTCTATATATGGATGTACTCAGAGTTCCATCTCTGTTCTTGATTATTTTAACATCCAAAAATGCTAAACTGTCCCCCCCTATCTCATATGTGAACTTAAGTCCTAGATCATTGGTGTTAAGGTATCCCATAAATTGTAGGAAGAGGGGGACCCCCCCTGTCCACAGTATCAGGATGTCGTCTATATAACGACCCCATAAGTTAATGTGGGGACCATAGGTAACATCCTCTTTTTTGAAGACATACATATCCTCCCACCATCCAAGAAAAATGTTGGCATACGTGGGGGCACAGGGGCTCCCCATGGCTGTACCCCTTATCTGATGATAAAACTTGCCCCCGAAGAGGAAGTAGTTGTGCGTTAGTACAAATTGTAGCATTTCAATCACAAACTTGTTATGCAGATTGAGGTGATTACCCCTTGTAGATAGGTAATGCCGGACTGCTTCCAGGCCTCTATCATGAGGGATGCTGCTGTACAGTTGTTCTACGTCTATAGATATCAATATGGTCTCAGGTTCCAAGATGATTCCATCTAGTTTTGCTATTAGATCATTGGTATCTCTGATGTATGATGGTAGACTCACCACAAATGGGCGGAGGATTTGGTCTAAGTAGATGCTCGCATTTTGGCCCAGTGCGTCTCTCCCAGAGACTATGGAACGACCTTTTAGGGGTGACAGGCCCTTATGAATTTTTGGGGTGGCATAGAAGGTGGCAATTACTGGGAATTTTAGTAGAAGAAAGTCTGATTCTTTCTCCGAGATCAGCCTCAAATCTAGAGCTCTCTCCAAGATGTTTCTCAACACATCTAGGTATTCATTTGTGGGATCTGCGGGCAATGTCTCATAGGTGGTCGTATCCGACAATATCCTTTGACACATGATGGGATAGGTGTCTGTGTCCATTATTACTATATTCCCACCTTTATCTGATGGTTTAATAGTGAGATTATTGTTTTTTTCCAGTCCAATAAGTGCTTCCCATTCCCCTAGTGTGAGGTTTGGTTTGGTAGATCTTATTTTAGGTTGAATGGCACACAGATCTTGGGTAACAAGTTTTGAAAAAATATCAAGGCTGCTACAATCTGTCACCGGGGGCATCCTAGTGCTTTTAGGTTTTAGATTAGTAAACGGGCCTTTTCCTGTATGGTTCCTATCTTCTGTGGATAGGTCTGCCAGCAATCTAACGTCCTCTAACATTTCCACAGGTATCCCCAATCTTGCACATTCTGCCTTATCGTTATGTTTGAAAAACTTCTTCCACCTAAGTTTCCTTAGAAATAGCTCCACATCTTTCACCCAATTAAAAGGATCAAACCTAGTTGTTGGTACAAAGGATAGACCATAGCTTAATACACGTTTTTCAATATCCGTAAGTATATGGTGTGACAGGTTAATTACCTGGTGTCCCGCAGGTTCCGATGGGGCTATCTTCTCTTTTGATTTCGTTGTATCTGATTCCTTAAATTGTATGGGTCTCTGTCCCCTAAAAAAGAGGATGATGGTACTGGAGGAGGTAGTGACGGTGTCGGAGGTAATAGAGAGGGAGTGGGGCCCGTTTGAAAGATTGGTGCAGTCTGCTGACCAGTCCCCTGTGCCGGCAATCCAAAGAATGAGGGTAAGGTAGATCGAGGCTGCTCTTGATTCCATGATCTGGGTTTATAGTTGGATCTATTCCAATTATTCCTATTCCTAAAGTTTTTCCTACCTCTACTCCTACTTCTATTCTGCTGGCCTTGGAATTCCGTGTCGGACAGGTCTGATGAGGAAAGGTCAGCTGGCAAACCACCTATGGGTGCCACTGAGCTTTTATTGCTGCCTGAGAAATCTCCCAGATCTCTCAAAAAGTGTTTATGTTTTCTTGTCTTAAGATTCTGTTGATATTTGTCAACTGCCAGTTGAAGGGCTATTTCTTTATTGTCAAACTCAGGGTCTCCTTTAAATTTAAGGGCTTCTTCCCTAAGTGCCTGGAGATCTTTTGAAGATTTCTCTAGCGTAATTTTCTCCTCCTCCACCAGAATGGTCATTAGTCTTATAGACGAGTTGGTCAGTTCCTCTTCCCACTTCTTAATTAAACTATCTGTCCTAGACCGTTCAGCGGGGATCAAATTAATCCTAAGCCCTCTAGGTACAATTCTCTGTTTAACGTATTGTTCAAGAGACTGTACCTCCCACCACGATTTTATGTTTAGTTTATACGCTAACAGGAGGTCCGAAAAGGTATTTCTTAAGGTGTTTTTAGTACTGTCTAGTCCTACTGGTGTCCTTTCCGAGAAAACCTCATCCGCATCGTCCAGCCATTTCGTCGTATTAAGGGGTCCTGATAGGAAGCCCGCCATATAGATTCTCACAAAAACCACAAAGGTAAATATTGAGGTAGTTATTATATCAAAATACCACCACTAGGACTACTCTCATAAAAATATATTTTATTAATAAATATTAAAAAAAGAACATGTGTGGTGTTCTTATCTTTCAATTTCGTACATCACATAGACATATATATACAAGTGCAAGTGTAAACCATGGTTAAACCCACGCCTGAGCGCAGCTATAGACAGTGGTTTATAGAGAGGGGGACAGATGTTAGTACGTCACTGTCCGGCTAGTAGTTGTTTAATGTACACTGTATCTACCTCCTTGTTTGTAGATGTATATGTTGATTATACTCTACTAAAAGGTATATAGCTCTCACTGTCCTTGTCAGCCTCCAGCAGGGATAACCACCACCAGAAAAGTGATAAAAGTGCAAACAAATGAACCATAGACAAACAAACAGTGGCAATGCGTTAGCTGTCCAGGGTTCTCATATTAGGCATAATTTCCCTAATCAAAGGTTGCTGGATAGTTTAGGTAGGAGCCTGGAGTTCCACTTAACTAATGGATCCCCCTGCTCTCCTGACGCGTTTCACCCCCCCTAACGCAGTAAAAGGGGATCATCAGAGGATTTTTTGTGAGTCACTTCTCAAGAAAGGACACCTAGAAAGATGAACGAAAAAATGTTGTAAGTATATAGATAAACGACTGCATTGTTCTAGGCACATATAGCTATATAGGTACACTTACAGGGGACCAGTCCTCTTTTTTAGAGTGCTAATAAGTGTTCCCTCTTAATATGTGGTTACATGAGCGGACTGTTCAAACGTCCAGGATAAGGATGAAGCTTATTTAGTAGTTGGTCCCTGTAGAAATGTATAGGAAAAGTGGGCGGGTAATTCCATATTATTCATATGCTCAGGCAAAATTTATCATACACATAAAGTCTGGATTTCTACCTGTATATAGATGTAGTGGTGTATACACTTTTTAGTCAATAAAGAGGCAGTTTTTTATCCACTATAATTCTCCAGGAGACGTATGGTCCTATGATTATAATAGGTTGTATATTCGTCCCTCCTGTAGGGATAATAAGATGCGTATACATGATTATACATGTCCTCCGTTTGGGGTATACTATAGAGACACACATTTTATGGTTTTTTATATTACCTCTTGACGGGACCAGAGTGGGTTTTTCAACCTTCAAATCACTCAGGAAATTGAATATATAGGTGACCTCTTTTCAGGCGAATGTATAGGATATGACAGATAATTTGTCCTGTAAAGGAATAGCATCATTGATTTACTACCTTTATTGAAAACCGTGCATATGCGTTACTTACTGGCACTCAGGGGTATACCTGTAAGGGCAATCAGCGGTGTGTAGGCAAAACCAAAACCCTACCACAGGGATATAAATTGGTGAGTCACTTCATGTATTAACTGCAAAAAAACCAACATAACGGATACTTGTATTTCTGGTTTCACTATCAGCCCAAGAAGCATAATCGTAACCATTGTCCAGTCTTATGCATCTATATATGACAGTTATCCTGCAGTCGCTGTTAAAGCAGCAATAGTCCCCCATCATATAGGTATGATAATGGCCCATTGCAGCTACACACTGTGGCAGAGGTCCCAGAATATTATTAAGTATATTAGAGGTCAGTTCACCTTGCCTGTAAGGGGGAAGTTTCCTATGGTATAGCATTCCCATAAGGTTGAATCACAAAGATGTATATCTTCTGTGAGACTGCACATAAATATATACAGTGCCATAAGAACTATTTTATACATAAGGGTGTCTGGCTCCTGATTATAGGGGCCACTGTCTGCAACACAAGGGATCAGTGTACTTAGATAGTCCCCCTATGAACGGTTAAAGAGCATACCTTGTTCCTGGAGCTCTACCAGTAAGGACTGTGAGTCCCGAGTGACATACACTCTAGCACACTGGGAGCTCACAAATGACCCTGCCGTCTCGGTCTGTGCCTGCTGTCTGGACTGGTGACCTGCACGGTCTGCGGGCCTTTTATTAATGGAGTCCCGGAGGTAAGTTTCCTCCGTCCGAAAACCGGAAGTAGCGCGTGGCCGGAAGTGATGTATCGGCATTTTCTCGTTCCCATGTCACAGACTAGATCATGTGATCCGTACTGGGCGGGGTTTAGGGAAACAACTTCCTCCAGTAATATCTGTAGTGTGGAACGCATCTGCGTTCCACAGGCACATCAGTGTTGGAAATATAGCGATATTAATGTAGGACTCACGTACAATAAGCAATTCAGAGCGCTGCTTATAGAAGCGAAATTCCTATAGACGATGTATATATATATAGTGACCGGCCATGATGTATTCATATATACATTTCATTTTATATGCCTATATCACAGAACAGATCATGTGATCTGTACTAGATGGATACATATGATGTGTCATCCTTGGTGGTATGACATACATATATATAGGGCATTACAGAGGGGGACTTGTAATATATGTAAGTGGTAGTGCTAGCCATATTGGGGGCATAATAATAGTGCTGGCCATATCCAGGGCATTCATTCCTATATATAAAAACGTGTTAAATAGGGCACCAGTTTCGTGGTGGTAATAACCATCTTAAAGGACAGAGATTATGCTAGATCTATGTGCATCTCGGTAGGGATATATCAGCGCCCCCATGTTTATGGTATATCGCAAGATGCTTGATATCCAAGTGTTATTATATACATAGAGATATATTTCAGAGCCTTAGATACGTAAAAAGGGCTCATATCATAATGCGAGAAGCACCTGGTTACATAATTTCTTTGCACTGTTCTCTATAGACCACATTCCTCCTGAGGGTGTGATGGTGGAGAGAGCATATAGGTATATATGTACTCATTGCTGAATACAGGGTACATGCTTGCCACTATATCCAATACATAGAGTTGTAATTTCTACATTCCAACGTATAAGCGTACATCCAACTAAATGTATGTGCTATTACACTAGTGCAGTCTCAACAAGGTATATATTTTACATGGTAAAAATGACCATGTGCGGGGCATATAGTATATGCACAAAACTTATGCCTATCAGTGTCAATATCCACTCCCGGGTTGTCGATATTGATACTGATAGGCATAAGTTTTGTGCATATACTATATGCCCCGCACATGGTCATTTTTACCATGTAAAATATATACCTTGTTGAGACTGCACTAGTGTGTCACCAGGGGTTAAGGGGATACCCAGAACCGGGCCAAGGGGTTGCTTCTGGAAAGGCGATCACGGTGTTGTGACCCAGTCTGTGCTCCCTGGTTCCACAATAAAAAGGGGGGTTATGTTCGTGACGCCACCCGTGGAATGTGATCAGAGATGACCACCGCTGCTGCAGAACCTCCGGGGGTGATGGAAGGCAGCTTGAGATGGGACGGCTCCCCACGGGTAAAGCCTTTTCCCCGGGGCAGTGTGTTAGTCTATGGGGGGAGTACAGGACATGAGCACAATAAACAGGCAGACTCACGGTTTTGCAGTTTCTTTGTCCTTTACTGATGATGGTATTCAGCAGAGTACTGTCCACGGAGTCTGTGAGGGGTTCAGGGTTTCTCCCACCCAGCCGGGCCGTTTTGGCTTCCTTGCCTGCACTGTGTGTCTGTGGCCCTGCCGCTGTGTGAACTAGGCAGCTGGCTCTGCTCTGCTCTGCTCCTAGGTACCGACCTGACAGGCAACTCGAGTCCTTACTAGTATGTTCCTGAACTCTGCGCTTGTTGCTTGTGTCTGTGGTACAGGTGAAAGATCTGGAATCTTCACTTCTCTGGTGGTAACTGTGCAGTATGTAACCTGCAGTCTCGGATCCAGCATCCGTTCTTGTGTGCTCCACTGGGATGAGCTCAGCAATGCTCTGCCTCCCAGGAATGTTCCTCTGTGTACGCTTTCTCCTTTCCTCAGACCCTCAGCTAGGCCTGGAATTGGTCAGTGGATCCTGAGGTGAGCTAAAGCCAGCTTCCAACCTTCAGAGATCCTTTCTCCTCAGTGCTCTGCACTGAACTTCCAAACTGAAACTACTCCTGACCATTTCCTCCCTCCACCAGAATATCTAGGGAAGCAGCTTGGTCTCCCCCTTCTGGCCAGGAGGTCTTGGTGTTGTGTGTGGGGAGTTAACCCTTTGTGTTGTTACTGTGGCAACCCTGGGGTGCCACATTCCCCCTTAGTGAAGAACAGTACTCCGGGACTGTGAAACAAACAAACAAGTTATGAACAACAAGTGTATATATAAATACAGAGTCTCAAAAGGAAAAAATACAAAAACCTTAAAGCTCAAAAAGAGTCCAAAATGTTCAAAAATATATAAGTGTTCATACAGTATAGTCTCTGTAGGTACTGGGCTTTTGGTCTTAACGTTGCAATTAAATAAACATTTCAATCAACAAACACTTCTTAAAGGTGTCTCTACTCTGGTCATAAGTGCAGTAGGCCTCACGGCCCTCGGGCCACCAACATGTGATCAAGTTGTAACTCTCCGGGCTGCCACCTTACACCACTCTTCTCTCACCTTTTCTGTACAATAAACTGTTACGGTTTTTCATATAAACATTATAACATATGTACATTTTATATGCAATTTCACATTAGTCTTTATATCTTGCTGGTATCTGACCCTGAGTACTACGCTGTGACCTGCGTACTGCTGGTGTACTGGGTGTACTTAGCATAATGGTGTGGGTGGAAGTGTACCTATTTGGTGTTTCTGGTACTTGTGAGGATGGTGGACTGACTGTAGGACTGGCAAGCTCACTGGGACCAGGAATCTGTTCTTCCTCTACGGTTTCAACTTCCAGTTCTTCATGTATTGGGACTTCTTGTGGTATGGGTTCTGATGGTGGTTCCACCACTTGAGGGAAGGCGATCATTGGGACTACTACTGCTCCATAGTAATTTGGCCATGTTTTTGGGAAATCTCCTAAGACTGTATGGAATACATCTTCTTCCTTCTTGACAGGTTGTACCTGTATGGGTAAGGTGACTTCTGGTGTCTTCAGGGTTTCAGGACACGGTTTGAGTTGATCTCTTGACACGACAGCTGATGTCCTTCCTTCATCCTTACTGATTAGACACACTTTGGGATTATCCATACTGGATGGTAAGACTGTATATGGGGTGGTTTCCCACTGATTATCCAATTTGTTTGTGCGCCGTTTCCTCTTGAGAACTTGGTCACCAGGTTGCAATGGGGTTGCTAGAGCATGCTGGTTGAAGGTTCTCTCCTGTCTTCCCCTAGCTTGTTGGAGACTTTTCTCTACGCACTCTTGTACTTGGCGATACTGCTGCTGACGTAGGGTATCCCAATTGGATTCTTGAGCTTCCGCATCTGGCTTCAGAATTCCCATATCTAAATCAATTGGCAGTTTACCGGGCCTTGCACGCATAAGGTAAGCGGGGGTGCAGTTTGTAGAACTCACCGGGACATGATTGTACAAGTCCACCAAGTCTGGCAATTTCTCTGGCCATTGATTTCTTTCCGACTCTGGTAAGGTCTTCAACAGGTCAATCACAATATGGTTCATCTTCTCACATAAGCCATTTGTTTGGGGATGGTATGCTGTTGTGCGGATCTTCTTACAGCCATACATGTTGCAGAATTCTTGGAAAATCTGTGATTCAAAAGCTGGACCTTGATCTGCAAGGACTTGTTCTGGGTAACCATGGGGTCTGCAAAAGGACGTCTGGAATGCTTTAGCTGCTGTTCTAGCTGTAAGGTCTTTCACGGGTACCACCACTAAGAAGCGTGAGTAATGGTCCACGATGGTTAAGGCATAGACATAGCCAGACCGGCTTGGTGACAACTTGACGTGGTCTAATGCAACTAGCTCGAGTGGTTGCTTGGTTACTATGGACTGGAGTGGAGCTCTCTGGTTCTGTTGATCCTTTCTTCTGAGGTTGCACGGTCCGCATTTTCTACACCAATCTTCAATTGATTTTCTCATGCCAACCCAGTAGAATCTTTCTCTTAAGAGCACTTCCAACTTTTTCCAACCAAAATGACCAGCACCGTCGTGGTAAGCTTCCAGAACCATCTTGACGTCTCTCTTGGGCACGATGATCTGCCAGACCAACTCATGTGTTTTTGGATTGGTGTGCCTTCTACAGAGCTTCCCTTGGTACAGGAACAATTTACCTCTCTCTTTCCAGAGATGTTGTGTCTCAGCTGGGGCATTCTGATTAGGGTATGCACCTTGTTGTGTAAGCAGTTCTTTCACTAGCTTCACAGCTGGATCGCTGTCTTGTGTGTCAGCCCATCCGTGGTGTGCTAATGGGTTGAGAGTTGCCTGCTGTTGTTTTTGGTAGACACTCGGTTGATACTGTCCCACCTTAGGATGGTGAAAGGCCGGCAGCTCAATTTCTTCCAGTCCCTCCGGTTCCTCTTCCACGTCCCCCGAGTGTGGCATCCGGGATAAGGCATCTGCATTCCCATTCTTGTGGCCTGCCCTGTACTTGATGACAAAGTTGTAGTTTGACAGTCGGGCTATCCATCGCTGTTCCAGCGCACCTAGTTTTGCAGAATCCAGGTGGGTCAACGGATTGTTGTCAGTAAAGATGGTAAATTCTGCAGCTGCCAGGTAGTGTTTGAAACGCTCTGTTACAGCCCAAACTACTGCCAGTAGTTCTAACTTGAAGGAGCTGTAATTCTCAGGGTTTCTTTCTGTAGGCCGGAGCTTCCTGCTTGCAAAGGCAATAACTTTCTCTTTGCCTTCCTGCTTTTGAGACAATACTGCTCCTAGTCCCACGTTACTGGCATCCGTGTACAAAATGAAGGGTTGATGGTAATCTGGATATGCCAGGATCTCTTCTCCTGTCAGTGCCCACTTCAACTTCTTAAAGGACTCTTCCCTCTCATCACTCCACTGGAAAGGAGGATTTCGGGATGCAGACTTCTTTGACTGTCCTACCAGGATGTCTTGTAGGGGAGCTGCTAGCTTCGTGAACCCTTTTATAAATCTTCTATAGTAGCCTACCAGTCCCAGGAATTGCCTCACCTCTTTCACGCTGGTGGGTCTCGGCCAATCTCTGATCACGGTAACTTTTTCAGGATCTGGTGCTACCCCTTCTGAGCTCACGACATGTCCCAGGTACTGTACCCTTGGCTTTAGAAGGTGACACTTGGATGGCTTGATTTTCATGCCGTATCCGGATAAGGCTTCAAACACTTCCGCCAGGTCTTGTAGATGCTGTTCATAGGTCTTGGAGTAGACTATGACGTCATCCAGGTACAGGAGGACAGTTTCAAAGTTCTTATGTCCTAGGCAGCACTCCATCATTCGCTGGAAGGTACCAGGCGCGTTGCAGAGTCCAAACGGCATACAATTGAACTCACAGAGGCCCATCGGCGTGGTGAATGCTGTCTTCTCCTTATCAGCCTCTGCCACAGGAACTTGCCAATACCCACTAGTCAGATCTAGGGTGGAAAAGTAAGTAGCGGATTTTAATGCAGCCAATGACTCTTCTATCCTAGGTAATGGGTATGCATCCTTGTGTGTAATGCGGTTGATCTGTCTGTAGTCTACACACATCCTCATGGTCCCATCTTTTTTCTTAACTAGCACTAGTGGGGCTGCCCAGGGGCTACAACTGTCTCTTATCACCCCTGCTTCTTTCATTTCTTTGAGCATGTCTTTGGCGCATTGGTAGTGAGCTGGTGGTACTGGTCTATACCTCTCCTTTATGGGTGGATGGTTACCTGTGGGTATAGTGTGCTCTACCCCTTTGATCTGCCCAAAGTCTAATGGGTGTTTGCTGAATATTTGTTCATATTCTTTCACTACCCTGTATACTCCATGCTTTTGATGGGAGGGTGTAGAATTGGTACCTACATGTAGCTTTTGGCACCAATCCTCCAGCTTTCCCTCTGAGCCATTGTCTTCCGCCTGACTTGACGGCTTCAAGGGCTCAACGGTGGTGATGGCGTTGTTGTCAACCGTATATAGCTTAGCCATGGTAGCATACTTAGGTAGGGTGACCTCATCTTCCCCACAATTTAGAAGGCGTATTGGCACTCTCCCCCTGTGTACCTCAACTATTCCTCTGGCCGTCAATACAGTGGGCCTACTGTCTGAGTACACAGGTTCTACCAGGGCCTGATAGTCTCGCCCTCTGATGCCTATTGCGGCTCTACACCAGACCAGCATTTCAGTTTTGGGAGGAATTACAATAGGTATTGGGTCACTTACCCTTGCACTGCCAATTTCACCTCCTGACATTTCTACCTGCTGCTTCAGCATCAAGGCTTTAATTTCCTTCTGCAGGAGTCTCTGTTGCCCAGGTTTGGCAGTCTCGACGATCTGCTGCAAGACAGTAATTACCTCTGCAAAACAATTTTCAATTACATTCATTCCTAGCAGCATAGTTGGTTCACGTTCTCGTCGGTCAACATCAACAATGATAATACCCTGATTCTGCAATTCTACTCTCCCAATCTTAATGGTCATTTCTCTGAAACCAACCTGTGGTACTAATTCACCATTGCTAGCCCATATATTCAATGCAACATTAGATGGACCACTGCTAACGTCAGAATCAGCCCAGTACCTCTTATAAAGGACATGCGGAATTGATGTTATTTGGGAACCAGTGTCCAGCAAGGCGTTGAGCGGAATGCCATCCAGCACGATGGGGATGACTGGACGTCCCCCCACATACTTGTCGTGCCAGGGTGAAGGACCTTGAGAGTTCATTCCTGAGGAGCGGCCCGCCTCCCCAGGGGATCCCCATTTAAAGCACATTCACGGGCAAAGTGACCTGGCTCATTGCAACGGCGGCAAATGGGCTGTCCATCCGGCTGGTAGCGGTCGCTGGGTCGTCCTCTCGTCGCTTGGTATCTCCTAGGCCTCATCCATGGGACATCCTCCTTGCTGGTCGCCAGCTCAATCTTGGGTGCAGACTTGGATCCACGCAGCTCCTGGACGATTCTAGCCATGGAAGCAACAGTGTCTGTAAGGGCTTCAAGCTTTTGATGTAGAGCCTCATTAGTGATCGGCTCCAGGTGGTTAGCAGCAGCCGCTGACATGGCCGATGTCACCGGCACTACTGGCTGCTGGGGTGCCACTGTAAGGTGTTGAACAGAGTCTATATCCTGCGGCTCCTCCACCTGCTGGAGGCGGATGGCTCTATCCTTTAGCTGGGCAAATGTTAGTCCTGGATCCTGGATCACCATCATGCTCAGTTGTCCCCGGTGGGAAGGGGATGAGAGTCCATCCAGGAATTGGTCTATCAGCAGCTTATCTGCTCCAGGGGCTAAGGCAGGTTCTGCTAATTTAAGTGCTCTGAGCGCCTCCTGTAAGTTTAAGGCAAAGTCTCTTGTGCTCTCTCTAGGTTTTTGCTTGCATCCAAAGAACCTCATTTTAGCCCGGCTGCCGGCAGTGGATTCAAAAGCTGCTTTTAGTCCAGCTATTATATGCTCTACAGTGTCCTTTGCATCGTCCGGCCAGGATGTAGCCTCCCGCTGGGCATTGCCAGTTAACTGTCCCATAAGCATACCAACACGCTGAGCTTCTGTCAGGGGGTACATGCTGTAGTAGATTTTTAGCTTTCCGATAAAGTCATTAAGTGTGTTGGGCTCACCTGAGTACTGCGGCAGCCACACTGCACCCGGGGTGTACGGCATCAGGAACGGCATGATAGGTGCCGCTGAACCGCCGGGTACAACAGCGTCTCCCTGCTGCGACATCTTTGAGCCCCCTTAGTTAATTTCACCAGTCTTCTTGACAGCAAGCCTGGGACACTTTTCTGCGTTTTCGTTCGGGTCGCAGCACCGAGCGCACCTCCTCTGCAAGCGGTGGGCGGAGTCTTAGTTTAGGCGCGCTGTTCTCCCGCGCGTAGCAGCTAATGGCGCGATTAAAGATGGCGCCTGGAAAATTTTACCAATGATGTTTTTGGATTTTTCCAGGTATCTTTGCAAAGTTTAAAGTCCGTTCTTTGTTGCAACAATTCACAGTGCAAGTCTTTTATGCGATGCAACAAGTCTTTACAGGCGCACGTCACCCGGGTTGCAGCCGGGTCCAGTCCGCATCCTGTTCGTGACGCCAAAGTTGTGTCACCAGGGGTTAAGGGGATACCCAGAACCGGGCCAAGGGGTTGCTTCTGGAAAGGCGATCACGGTGTCGTGACCCAGTCTGTGCTCCCTGGTTCCACAATAAAAAGGGGGGTTATGTTCGTGACGCCACCCGTGGAATGTGATCAGAGATGACCACCGCTGCTGCAGAACCTCCGGGGGTGATGGAAGGCAGCTTGAGATGGGACGGCTCCCCACGGGTAAAGCGTTTTCCCCGGGGCAGTGTGTTAGTCTATGGGGGGAGTACAGGACATGAGCACAATAAACAGGCAGACTCACGGTTTTGCAGTTTCTTTGTCCTTTACTGATGATGGTATTCAGCAGAGTACTGTCCACGGAGTCTGTGAGGGGTTCAGGGTTTCTCCCACCCAGCCGGGCCGTTTTGGCTTCCTTGCCTGCACTGTGTGTCTGTGGCCCTGCCGCTGTGTGAACTAGGCAGCTGGCTCTGCTCTGCTCTGCTCCTAGGTACCGACCTGACAGGCAACTCGAGTCCTTACTAGTATGTTCCTGAACTCTGCGCTTGTTGCTTGTGTCTGTGGTACAGGTGAAAGATCTGGAATCTTCACTTCTCTGGTGGTAACTGTGCAGTATGTAACCTGCAGTCTCGGATCCAGCATCCGTTCTTGTGTGCTCCACTGGGATGAGCTCAGCAATGCTCTGCCTCCCAGGAATGTTCCTCTGTGTACGCTTTCTCCTTTCCTCAGACCCTCAGCTAGGCCTGGAATTGGTCAGTGGATCCTGAGGTGAGCTAAAGCCAGCTTCCAACCTTCAGAGATCCTTTCTCCTCAGTGCTCTGCACTGAACTTCCAAACTGAAACTACTCCTGACCATTTCCTCCCTCCACCAGAATATCTAGGGAAGCAGCTTGGTCTCCCCCTTCTGGCCAGGAGGTCTTGGTGTTGTGTGTGGGGAGTTAACCCTTTGTGTTGTTACTGTGGCAACCCTGGGGTGCCACACTAGTGTAATAGCACATACATTTAGTTGGATGTACGCTTATACGTTGGAATGTAGAAATTACAACTCTATGTATTGGATATAGTGGCAAGCATGTACCCTGTATTCAGCAATGAGTACATATATACCTATATGCTCTCTCCACCTACACACCCTCAGGAGGAATGTGGTCTATAGAGAACAGTGCAAAGAAATTATGTAACCAGGTGCTTCTCGCATTATGATATGAGCCCTTTTTACGTATCTAAGGCTCTGAAATATATCTCTATGTATATAATAACACTTGGATATCAAGCATCTTGCGATATACCATAAACATGGGGGCGCTGATATATCCCTACCGAGATGCACATAGATCTAGCATAATCTCTGTCCTTTAAGATGGTTATTACCACCACGAAACTGGTGCCCTATTTAACACGTTTTTATATATAGGAATGAATGCCCTGGATATGGCCAGCACTATTATTATGCCCCCAATATGGCTAGCACTACCACTTACATATATTACAAGTCCCCCTCTGTAATGCCCTATATATATGTATGTCATACCACCAAGGATGACACATCATATGTATCCATCTAGTACAGATCACATGATCTGTTCTGTGATATAGGCATATAAAATGAAATGTATATATGAATACATCATGGCCGGTCACTATATATATATACATCGTCTATAGGAATTTCGCTTCTATAAGCAGCGCTCTGAATTGCTTATTGTACGTGAGTCCTACATTAATATCGCTATATTTCCAACACTGATGTGCCTGTGGAACGCAGATGCGTTCCACACTACAGATATTACTGGAGGAAGTTGTTTCCCTAAACCCCGCCCAGTACGGATCACATGATCTAGTCTGTGACATGGGAACGAGAAAATGCCGATACATCACTTCCGGCCACGCGCTACTTCCGGTTTTCGGACGGAGGAAACTTACCTCCGGGACTCCATTAATAAAAGGCCCGCAGACCGTGCAGGTCACCAGTCCAGACAGCAGGCACAGACCGAGACGGCACGGGTCATTTGTGAGCTCCCAGTGTGCTAGAGTGTATGTCACTCGGGACTCACAGTCCTTACTGGTAGAGCTCCAGGAACAAGGTATGCTCTTTAACCGTTCATAGGGGGACTATCTAAGTACACTGATCCCTTGTGTTGCAGACAGTGGCCCCTATAATCAGGAGCCAGACACCCTTATGTATAAAATAGTTCTTATGGCACTGTATATATTTATGTGCAGTCTCACAGAAGATATACATCTTTGTGATTCAACCTTATGGGAATGCTATACCATAGGAAACTTCCCCCTTACAGGCAAGGTGAACTGACCTCTAATATACTTAATAATATTCTGGGACCTCTGCCACAGTGTGTAGCTGCAATGGGCCATTATCATACCTATATGATGGGGGACTATTGCTGCTTTAACAGCGACTGCAGGATAACTGTCATATATAGATGCATAAGACTGGACAATGGTTACGATTATGCTTCTTGGGCTGATAGTGAAACCAGAAATACAAGTATCCGTTATGTTGGTTTTTTTGCAGTTAATACATGAAGTGACTCACCAATTTATATCCCTGTGGTAGGGTTTTGGTTTTGCCTACACACCGCTGATTGCCCTTACAGGTATACCCCTGAGTGCCAGTAAGTAACGCATATGCACGGTTTTCAATAAAGGTAGTAAATCAATGATGCTATTCCTTTACAGGACAAATTATCTGTCATAGCCTATACATTCGCCTGAAAAGAGGTCACCTATATATTCAATTTCCTGAGTGATTTGAAGGTTGAAAAACCCACTCTGGTCCCGTCAAGAGGTAATATAAAAAACCATAAAATGTGTGTCTCTCTATAGTATACCCCAAACGGAGGACATGTATAATCATGTATACGCATCTTATTATCCCTACAGGAGGGACGAATATACAACCTATTATAATCATAGGACCATACGTCTCCTGGAGAATTATAGTGGATAAAAAACTGCCTCTTTATTGACTAAAAAGTGTATACACCACTACATCTATATACAGGTAGAAATCCAGACTTTATGTGTATGATAAATTTTGCCTGAGCATATGAATAATATGGAATTACCCGCCCACTTTTCCTATACATTTCTACAGGGACCAACTACTAAATAAGCTTCATCCTTATCCTGGACGTTTGAACAGTCCGCTCATGTAACCACATATTAAGAGGGAACACTTATTAGCACTCTAAAAAAGAGGACTGGTCCCCTGTAAGTGTACCTATATAGCTATATGTGCCTAGAACAATGCAGTCGTTTATCTATATACTTACAACATTTTTTCGTTCATCTTTCTAGGTGTCCTTTCTTGAGAAGTGACTCACAAAAAATCCTCTGATGATCCCCTTTTACTGCGTTAGGGGGGGTGAAACGCGTCAGGAGAGCAGGGGGATCCATTAGTTAAGTGGAACTCCAGGCTCCTACCTAAACTATCCAGCAACCTTTGATTAGGGAAATTATGCCTAATATGAGAACCCTGGACAGCTAACGCATTGCCACTGTTTGTTTGTCTATGGTTCATTTGTTTGCACTTTTATCACTTTTCTGGTGGTGGTTATCCCTGCTGGAGGCTGACAAGGACAGTGAGAGCTATATACCTTTTAGTAGAGTATAATCAACATATACATCTACAAACAAGGAGGTAGATACAGTGTACATTAAACAACTACTAGCCGGACAGTGACGTACTAACATCTGTCCCCCTCTCTATAAACCACTGTCTATAGCTGCGCTCAGGCGTGGGTTTAACCATGGTTTACACTTGCACTTGTATATATATATGTCTATGTGATGTACGAAATTGAAAGATAAGAACACCACACATGTTCTTTTTTTAATATTTATTAATAAAATATATTTTTATGAGAGTAGTCCTAGTGGTGGTATTTTGATATAATAACTACCTCAATATTTACCTTTGTGGTTTTTGTGTGTATTCGAAATAAGAATGCTAACTACGTTGTTTTCCACCAGGTGGCGCTATAGGTGGATTCATTGCGTAGAGCATGGCTACCTTACTATACCTAGACACCACTTCTATGCCTATAGCTGCCGCCATTCTCAAGTTAATGGCAGTGGATAGGATATGGGTGGACACACTGTATAACACCTAATGGCAGGTGTCGCCCTACTGTCTGAAGGTGGGGTAGGCAATTGTCTACGTGTTCTTCGTAAGCCTACTAGTGTATGGTCTGAGGGCTCTTCTGGAACTAGTTCCTATGCAGCTTGTGGAAATGTAAGGACTGGCACAATGATAACATTATACATTATACTGATGCCAATTCTCTGGAAAGTCTCTCAAGATAGTATGGATCACTTTTTCTTTCTTCTCTTCTGCTTGCGGTTGGTTTGGTATTTCTTCTCTTGGCTTCAGCAGTTCTGGGCATTTTTTCAAGTGGTCACGTGAAACAGTGGATGTTGTTCTTCCCTAGTCTTAACTGATTAGGCAAGTTTTCTGATTATCAAAGTTTGAAGGTAGTATAACGCAAGGTTCCTTATGTCCTAACACCACAGACGCCCGCTGCCTGCCGGTAATCGTGTACATGTCCAGTACAATGCAAATTTTCTTTTTAAATCCCGGTAAGGCGTCGAGTTTGCCATCATATTGGGGCAGCCAGGCTGCGCCGAGTACATACGGTAAGGTAATCGGCACTATCAGGGCGACCGCCGCGGCTACAGGTGCTGCTGCTTGTTTACCGGAGCAGATCCCACCGCGTTGTCATTGCCTTGCATGGCCTGGGAAGGCCCCGCAGCGCTCCCGTCATCCGGTGCCTGCGTCCTTTGTTGCCCCTCGGTCATTTCTCACCAGTCTCGTAGGGACTGGGGCACACTGGGAGCTTCCGGGTCCAGTTACTGCCGACTTCCGCCCACGCTCTCAGGACTCGTGGGCGGGGCTTCTATTTGCGCGCTTTTGCAGTTTTGCGCCCTTTTGGGCACAGTGATGGCACAGCCCGTTTTTCACAATTAAAGATGGCGACAGTCTTTGCACAAACAGTCCATTAAATACAGTTCCTTAAGGCACACGTCACCCGTGTTAACGGGCCTTGTCCGTATCCTGTTCGTGACGCCAGAAAAAGAAGCTGTCGCGCCAAGGAAAGGGGATACTCGGTCCCGGGCGGTTGCAAATGGGAATGTCACTCTGGTGGCCGTTGCCCGGTCTTGTGCCCTGGGGCTTCTTTTGTAAAAGGGGAGTATTTACAGGGGAGATAAGAGTTAATGTTCATGTAACCTGCGGGTTGCGGTTAAAGATGGAGAACCGTCGCTGCTGAAGAATGTGGGTACTTCCAGAGCTGGTGGTGGTTGCAGCAATGGTGTTAGGCCCTTCCGAAGGTAGGGTCGTGCCTGGAAGATGTGACAGGAGACCACACCAGGTTGTCTTTAACAGTCTCTACTTACTCGGACCCAGGGATTGCTGGTTCAGGTCCCATGGAGTATCAGTGCCAATGTAGTGACCCAGGTTGCTCTGTCCCCGACACTCTCTGTTGGTTGGGTCCCCGTAGCTTGGAGCGCTTAGGCCCGATTATCCCTTTTGGGGTAACAGTCTCCTCCGTACGGCGGGTAGTGCGGACCCTGTGGGGAGGTAAGTGTCTGAATCCGATCCTAGTTTACTGCTGATGCCCCTGGATTATTTGGTTTGGTGAAGTCCATGAAGGTGTGATCACCGGGCAGGTATTTATGAAGCCGTGTAGAACTGGCGCCTGATCTAGGACCCTGTGCCCAGTTCATGCTCTGGTCCCAGCGGTATCTCTCCGTACCCGACCTGGTGACCTCTCTCCCATGCCTCCAGGGTCACATCACCGTTGCATGGACCCAGCTCAGGCATGTCCGCACACCTCCCTGCGCGCCACACTTCTCTCGACACTTGACTGACTGCTGACCCCTCCCACCAGGCTGGCTAACCCCGGGACTCGTTCCTTTCCATGGCGACCATCCCCTACATGGTTAACCCTCTATGCCCGGTGTGGAGTGGAGAAATAGGATTTTGGGTGTGCTTTGTGGTATCGGCACTGTTACTCCAGGTCCCAGGGGGTAGGTCCTGCATCGCCAAGAGGATGCAGTTCCCTGTAGTGCCCTGAGTGGCTTGGGGGTGCTACAAGACTACTCGGCAGCAGGAGGAGGATATGCAAAAGCAGCAGGAGACTAACCATCTGCTGATACAGCTCGTGATGTTGTCACAGGCAGCAGGAGCTCCACTGATAATCGATAATTTGTGATTCCAGGGAAGCAGTTTGTGCAGTGATGCCGAAAATTGAGGCCAACGATGACGTTGAGTCCTACCTGGATATTTTCGAAAGAGTGGCCGAGAGAGACGGACTACCTCGGGACCAATGTTCAGAAATAGGTGCTCCATTTCTGGCAGCAGGACCCCAGAAGGCCTATCGTGACCTGCCGGACAAGCAACAAAGGACTACGCAGTAGTCAGGGGTGAGATCCTGGCACGACTGGGTGTAAATGTGCTAGTTCAGGCCCAACGGGTATATGAGTCAGAGTATGACTCTTCTAAACCAGCCAGGTCCCAAGGTTCACTGGATACAGAAATGGTTGCAGCCCTAGATACTGTCACCCACTGCTATGGTGGACCGCATTGTAGCTGATAAGTTCTGGAGGGCCTTACTTTACCCCTCCAATGCTGGGTGGGAAAAGCAACTCCCAATAATATGCTCCAGATCGTGGACATTTTAGAGCGATATGGGGCTACCAAAGATCTCCAGGGAGGGACCCCGTTGTCTGCTGGTGATGTCAGGATCCAGGCCATGTAAGAGCTGACTGCCCTCAACTGGTTGAACCTATGAACACTAACTTTGGGTTCTGTCAGTCCCTTTTTTCTAAACTGGTTTGTGCGACTGGCACCCCAAAGGATCTCAGTGATGGACATCTGTATTGGGTTGAGGTGGAGGGCAGTCCAGCAGTGGCATAACTGGACTCAGGGAGTCTCGTGACCTTGGTGCGTGATAGCCTGCTGCAACCCACCGAGCTCACCTGCAGGAAATTTGGTGTATTGTGCATTCACAGGGACTTATAAGACCATCCCACTGCTCTATGGGTAATAAATACACCTGCCAAAAGACTATGCCATGAAGTGGCTGTGATGAACTGATTGTTGGAAGGGATTTTCCACTATTCATGACTTTATGGCCAACAGTTATGCTTCTTGAGGAACTGGAGTCAGGGCTGGTAAAGTCCACAGAAGGTTCTACGGAATGAGTGCAGGAGCCTAATGGTCCTGAGGAGGAGGTGCCAGCTGTAGGAGTAACCTCCAATCGGGTTGAGGAGGGGGAGACGAACCTCATGGAAATAATGGCCGGGGAAGTAGAGGACTCGCCGCCGGCTCCTGAATTGTCAGACTTAAATGTCTCGAGTGACAATTTTGGTATGGCACAACTCCGATACCCTAATTTGTCCCGGGCCAGGGAAGATTTGTTAATTGTTGATGGGGAAACCCCAACAACCTGGGACGGATAACAGGTTTGAGGTGACCCATGACCTGTTGTATTGAGTTGTCAAAATACAGGGTTGTACAATTGTTGGTGCCACAGGCCTATCGCATGTTGGTAATGAACCTGACCCATCCTAACATACTTGGCGGACACTTGAGCCATAAGAAAACCTTAGAACATATACTGCAGTGGATTTACTGGCCCTGTGTGCACAAAGGGGTAAAACGATTTGTGATTCCTGTCCAGTATGTCAGATGACCAGTCCCCAGCCACACTTTCGAAGCCCCTTTGTACCACAGCTGATTATAGGGGTACCGTTCAAAAGGGTGGCCATGAACCTGGTGGGTCCAGTAAATAAGTCTGTAAGGGAACACCAATATATACTTGTCGTTCTTGATTATGCAACCCGATATCGGGAAGCGGTACCTCTGCGTCATATGTCAGCTAATCTCATAGCCAAAGACCTTATTGGCATGTTCTCTAGGGTGGGGATTCCTAAAGTGATCCTAACTGACCAGGGAATCCCATTTACGTCAAAGATCATAAAGGAACTCAGCAAGTTATTAAATGTCAAACAGTTATGCACATCAATCTATCATCCCCAAACAGAGTTGAGAAAAAAGTTAAGGAAAATCCAGCATCCGCATATAAAATTAAAACATGGCTTTACTGAAAAAATTAAAAAGTAGAAAATACCATGAAAAAATTCCAAGTAGACTAGATAGTCCGTTTACGCGTTTCGAAGTTAACCTGTTCTTAATCATGACAACATTAAATGCAAACACAGAACATATATCCCTACACCAAGTGAGGTGCAGCGCCACAGAAATCAACCAATATGGAAAACACTTGGAACTGATCTACGCAAAATGCACAAAAAAAAGACCACCAAGAAACATGATCTTCATAGATTGATATATAATCACAATGTTGATAGTATAGATTGTATGCTTACTTCAAAACCAGCATCAGTAATCACAATCATTTATATCGCCATCAAAATGTCAGAATAGAAAATATATTAATAAAAATTATCATCATATACAGAATGCAGTATACGGTAGATATAAATAATTGTGATTTTACAAATTGATATATAATTAGAATATTGTAACATAAAATAAATAATAATTCGCAAAAACACATCTCCAATCGCAATTTATCGGATTTTCATCAAGATCCCAACATCTATGGTAGCTGTTTCCTATTTAAATTACTCAAACCCTACACGGGAAAGGATTTGGTATTGGGAAGCATAATCATATATGGTTACAACGAGAGCAACACATTTATAACACCTAATGGCCAATCAATCTAGTTATTAATAAAGATAAAATAGATCCGTCTTGTAATTCAAGTTCTTAGGATACCGTGTTCCCAATTTGTATCCAAAATGCATCCCTTTTGCGTAATAAATAAATCCAGTCCCCCCCTCTAGGTGGCTTATTCACTCGTTCAATACCCCTTGAATGTGTTTGCATTTAATGTTGTCATGATAAAGAACAGGTTAACTTTTCGAAACACGTAGATGGGCTATCTAGTCTACTTGGAATTTTGTCATGGTTTTTTCTAGTTTTTAATTTTTTCAATAAAGCCATGTTTTAATTTTAGAATGCGGATGCTGTATTTTCCTTCATTTTTTTCTCAAGTTCCACCTGACTGCTAGTCAGGTTTCCGGGCACCTTAGCCTCATTCAACAGTCTGGTGAGCTGTTTGCATCTTCACATTTATCTTTCTCTGGCATATGTGCTACAGGACTGTGCATTTGCTTGTTTAATTAATTCCCTAAGCTACTACGGATTTTTGCCATTACCTCTGATGGACAAGGACTTCCTTTCTGGAACCATGGATGATTTCACGAAGTCCACCAAGGCAAGTAAGATTTTTTCTAGGGATCATATGGATATGTCTGCCTCTGATGATCATATTAAATCTCTGTACGTGGTGGGACGCTACAACTCTCCAAAAATATCTAGATCTGGAGATGATTCCGAGGGGTCTCAGACTCGCTAAGAAATGTACAACCACGTATGAGGGTTATTTCACTAAAGAATGGAATTCTGTGTTAATTCAGTGTTCTTTGAATCTTATCAGATTGATTGTCAATATGAACATGTAAAACTTTAAAAATTGGAGGAGTCTATTAAGGACATTTTCAGCGCCCCACGGGGCAGGTGGTTAACCTACTCGCTGCCGGGCCTTTTCGGGTCAGGTCAGGCATTGTCATAGGGTGGCCTTGCCTGGTTCTGTTGCCCCGAGGCGTGCAGTAAATGGTGGGGAAAGCGGGGTATTAGGGAAGGTTTGTTGTGACGCCACCTGTGGTATGCAGCCAGGGAGTAGCTGTTGCTGCCTGGTTCCTCACCGGGTAGGTGTTATGGCAGCCGGGATGGTGTCTCTCCCCACAGGCAGAGAGGGCCCCGGGTGGATGTTGAGGGTTGTAATGGCCGTTGGCGCCTAAGCGCTGGGCGGCAGCGCCGCTAAGAATGAGCCAACACAGTCTCTGCAGGTTCAGGGTGAAGTTTACTCACAACTTCAGCTGCCAGCTCGGTCATACTGGTCACTACCGTGATGGGCTCCGGTCAATCCCAGATCCGGTAAGGGGTCATTACCGGTGTTTTGAGAGAGAAGGATTGAGAGTTCTATTTCTAGGGTATCCCCCTCCGCAGTTTGGTACCCTGGCTGAGCTCCCGCTTCAAGCTCCTGGGCCCAATAAAGTCCAAGTTCTCCAGAGATCTCTTGCCAAAACTATGGTCCTGACGGATCTGTTTTTGATGTGCGTGTGTTGTGCCTATTTCTACCCCAAGTGGAACCCGCCACCCAGGTGACTGGCTTCAGTGACCGGGAAGTCCATGTTCGTATGGCCACCACCCTGCCTACCATGAGCCAACCCACTCTGTGAGAAAAATTGTGAAAACATACCCTGCTGTAACTAAATAAAAGCATAGTGCATATAAACATAGGGTACTTAGTAAACACTGTTTTTGATCAAAAAAAGCATAAAGCTATCCCACCAACGCCAAGGTGTACCCAGTTGGGATAGTACCTACACTCTCTAATATTAAAACCTTACCATGGGTCTAAAATAGGCCTCAATGTGGCTAAGGGCTGAGAGCGACCGGGTCCCAACAGGACACACACAGTCAGGGGGATTCACAGAATGAAATGTCCAGCTCACCAAGAGGGAGGGCCACACCTCATTTGTACTGAATACAAAAAAAAAAACTACATAAAAACAAAAAAGTGAGCCGGAGTATGAGATGGTATACATGGAGCTTGTGAGCTCATGTTCACACTGGCCATTAGACAAAGAGAAACCAAGGGAAAAATTGTGAAAACATACCCTGCTGTAACTAAATAAAAGCATAGTGCATATAAACATAGGGTACTTAGTAAACACTGTTTTTGATCAAAAAAAGCATAAAGCTATCCCACCAACGCCAAGGTGTACCCAGTTGGGATAGTACCTACACTCTCTAATATTAAAACCTTACCATGGGTCTAAAATAGGCCTCAATGTGGCTAAGGGCTGAGAGCGACCGGGTCCCAACAGGACACACACAGTCAGGGGGATTCACAGAATGAAATGTCCAGCTCACCAAGAGGGAGGGCCACACCCCATTTGTACTGAATACAAAAAAAAAAAAACTACATAAAAACAAAAAAGTGAGCCGGAGTATGAGATGGTATACATGGAGCTTGTGAGCTCATGTTCACACTGGCCATTAGACAAAGAGAAACCAAGGGAAAAATTGTGAAAACATACCCTGCTGTAACTAAATAAAAGCATAGTGCATATAAACATAGGGTACTTAGTAAACACTGTTTTTGATCAAAAAAAGCATAAAGCTATCCCACCAACGCCAAGGTGTACCCAGTTGGGATAGTACCTACACTCTCTAATATTAAAACCTTACCATGGGTCTAAAATAGGCCTCAATGTGGCTAAGGGCTGAGAGCGACCGGGTCCCAACAGGACACACACAGTCAGGGGGATTCACAGAATGAAATGTCCAGCTCACCAAGAGGGAGGGCCACACCCCATTTGTACTGAATACAAAAAAAAAACTACATAAAAACAAAAAAGTGAGCCGGAGTATGAGATGGTATACATGGAGCTTGTGAGCTCATGTTCACACTGGCCATTAGACAAAGAGAAACCAAGGGAAAAATTGTGAAAACATACCCTGCTGTAACTAAATAAAAGCATAGTGCATATAAACATAGGGTACTTAGTAAACACTGTTTTTGATCAAAAAAAGCATAAAGCTATCCCACCAACGCCAAGGTGTACCCAGTTGGGATAGTACCTACACTCTCTAATATTAAAACCTTACCATGGGTCTAAAATAGGCCTCAATGTGGCTAAGGGCTGAGAGCGACCGGGTCCCAACAGGACACACACAGTCAGGGGGATTCACAGAATGAAATGTCCAGCTCACCAAGAGGGAGGGCCACACCCCATTTGTACTGAATACAAAAAAAAAAAAAACTACATAAAAACAAAAAAGTGAGCCGGAGTATGAGATGGTATACATGGAGCTTGTGAGCTCATGTTCACACTGGCCATTAGACAAAGAGAAACCAAGGGAAAAATTGTGAAAACATACCCTGCTGTAACTAAATAAAAGCATAGTGCATATAAACATAGGGTACTTAGTAAACACTGTTTTTGATCAAAAAAAGCATAAAGCTATCCCACCAACGCCAAGGTGTACCCAGTTGGGATAGTACCTACACTCTCTAATATTAAAACCTTACCATGGGTCTAAAATAGGCCTCAATGTGGCTAAGGGCTGAGAGCGACCGGGTCCCAACAGGACACACACAGTCAGGGGGATTCACAGAATGAAATGTCCAGCTCACCAAGAGGGAGGGCCACACCCCATTTGTACTGAATACAAAAAAAAAAAAAAAAAAAAAAAAACTACATAAAAACAAAAAAGTGAGCCGGAGTATGAGATGGTATACATGGAGCTTGTGAGCTCATATATGCACTATGCTTTTATTTAGTTACAGCAGGGTATGTTTTCACAATTTTTCCCTTGGTTTCTCTTTGTCTAATGGTCAGTGTGAACATGAGCTCACAAGCTCCATGTATACCATCTCATACTCCGGCTCACTTTTTTGTTTTTATCCACTCTGTGAGAAGGCTCCTAAGCTACATGTAGTATGTGAATGTGGAACACCGGTGATTAACCCCCACCTTACCTGAGATAGATACCGCACCTCAATTGAGGTGCAGTAGCCTGTGATGACCATAGCCTCAGGCAACAAGACGATAGGAAGGGCACCACCCAATGGGATCTCCAGGTATATGGAAGAGAATATGCAAAAAAAGAAGAAAGATATACCAAAAAAAGGGATCACCAATGCGATCAAAATAAGTGAAAAACAAGATTTTTTATTATTATTAAAACACTTAAAAACATTTAAAAAGCCCAGAGAGGCATAAATCCCCAACACACCAGCCTCCAATATGTTATAACAATAATATAAAGTAACCCTCACAGAAAATAAGAGTAGACAATCTCCACAGATGGTAATGTATAAGTAACACGCTTCAGGGCAAGGCGGATTTAGATCAAGGATAAACATGCATAAATATGCAAAAATAAATATTATAGGCCATATATCAACAGATATTGATGTAAAGTAGAATAGACCCTGATAAAACCTTCCAGGTACAGCCAGTGATGTGTCAGAGGTTTACTATATCCATAAATAGTTAGGATGACCACAAAGGGCTAGCTGGTAAAACCCGTGGAGCATAAAGCACACCATAGGTTCTGGATGTGCTGGTAATACACTGTTCGATTGCAAGTATATACCTGACGTACCCCTCACAGAAAATAAGAGTAGACAATCTCCACAAATGGCAATATAGAGGTAGCACGCTTCAGGGCAAGGCAGATTTAGATCAAAAATAAATATACATAAATATGCAGAAAATACCAAAAATACATATTATAAGCCATATATCAACAGGTATTGATATGAAATAAGATAGACCCTGGTAAGTCCTACTAGATACAACCAGTGATGTGTCAGAGGTTTACTGTATCAATATACACTGGTCAAGCTATGGTGTGATGGCAGATCTAAGTCACAGGCCCCTGGTGATAAGTAAGCGACACAGGCCCCTGGTGATAAGTAAGCGATCACCTAAAGTGCATTAGGAAGTTTAGGTAGTAGACTAAGATAATGCAAAGTCTGGATCAGGAGTATAGATAGCCTGGACGGTCATCCAGATAGGTAACAAGACCATACTCACACCTGACAGACACAGCGATACCAGGGAGAGGGAGGAGGGTAGGTACAGAGAGGGGAGGCGAACAGCGTGTGTCCCCACGCGTATCGCCACTAAACGTGTGGTTTCCTCAGGGGAGAGAACGTGTACACACGTTTAGTGGCGATAGTGTGGGGACACACGCCGTTCGCCTCCCCTCTCTGTACCTACCCTCCTCCCTCTCCCTGGTATCGCTGTGTCTGTCAGGTGTGAGTATGGTCTTGTTACCTATCTGGATGACCGTCCAGGCTATCCATACTCCTGATCCAGACTTTGCATTATCTTAGTCTACTACCTAAACTTCCTAATGCACTTTAGGTGATCGCTTACTTATCACCAGGGGCCTGTGACTTAGATCTGCCATCACACAATAGCTTGACCAGTGTATATTGATATAGTAAACCTCTGACACATCACTGGTTGTATCTAGTAGGACTTATCAGGGTCTATCTTATTTCATATCAATACCTGTTGAAATATGGCTTATAATATGTATTTTTGGTATTTTCTGCATATTTATGTATATTTATTTTTGATCTAAATCTGCCTTGCCCTGAAGCATGCTACCTCTATATTGCCATTTGTGGAGATTGTCTACTCTTATTTTCTGTGAGGGGTACGTCAGGTATATACTTGCAATCGAACAGTGTATTACCAGCACATCCAGAACCTATGGTGTGCTTTATGCTCCACGGATTTTACCAGCTAGCCCTTTGTGGTCATCCTAACTATTTATGGATATATTAAACCTCTGACACATCACTGGCTGTACCTAGAAGGTTTTATCAGGGTCTATTCTACTTTACATCAATATCTGTTGATATATGGCCTATAATATTTATTTTTGCATATTTATGCATGTTTATCCTTGATCTAAATCCGCCTTGCCCTGAAACGTGTTACTTATACATTACCATCTGTGGAGATTGTCTACTCTTATTTTCTGTGAGGGTTACTTTATATTATTGTTATAACATATTGAAGGCTGGCGTGTTGGGGATTTATGCCTCTCTGGGCTTTTTAAATGTTTTTAATTGTTTGTGTGCTCCTGCTTGTCCCTGGAGCCGTGATATGTCCACAGTGTTTTAATAATAATAAAAAATCTTGTTTTTCACTTATTTTTATTGCATTGGTGATCCCTTTTTTTGACCATAGCCTCAGGGGCGCCATATTCCCCCACGGCAAATGGCACCACTCCTGGGCTGCAAGAAAACACAGGTAACACTGCAATTTTTGTATATGCATGTAACAGGCTAACAAGCAACATCCTTCCCTTTGTGGAAGGCATCAACAATTTCAAAACGTTTAAAATATGTTCAACAGTACCGGTCACAGGTCATCAAAACATTTCAAGTCAGAAAATATCAGCAATGAGAAAACATTCTGCATATGAAAAACATTAGCAATTATTCTTGTTTAGTTTTTGGTATTTCCAGAGGGCTGGTCCCGACCCCCTGGTTTGACACGATCACTGGACATCCTCTGGCATAATGCCCGACTCGCTTGCAATGACAGCAAACGGGAATGAGAAAACCGGCGGGGTCAGCGTCAGAGTCCCCTTCCTGAACGGTGCTCAAGCGACCTCCCAGAACCCCTTGTTTCAAGGGTTAGATCATTACTACCTCACTCGCAGTCCCATCATGATGTGTCGGGCGATGAATCTGCTAGCAGTGCACCCCACCAAGACCCAGGTAGACTAAGCATATCAGCGTATAAGTCTCAGCTAGGCAGTGCACACCGGTCGGGTTCCTGGATCCATTTCTGCCAGCAGTCAGTGGTTGCAATTTCTCTGCACACTGCGGAGCCTCATCAACTTTCAAGGTGCCAGGTTTTAAGTCCTGCTTCTCGAGGCTCATAGTTGTAGTGTCTGGGGCATCCTTGATCTCATCCCAAACAAATAAGTCCTTTTCTTCCTTCTTCAACTGGTCATCCTGGGTGCTAGACTCCACCTCCGGCAAGAGATCCTTTGTTCGCGCGCTTTTCGGGGTGCTGCCCACAATGGCACGCCCCCTTTTCTTCCCGCGCGGAATTGTTAATGGCGACTGTTCTTTTCCAATTGAGCGGTTCAGTACCAAATTATCTGGTTTAACACAGTTCTGTAGGCGCACAGTACCCGGTTTAATGGGCACAATATCTTGTTCGTGATGCCAAATGCAGCGCCCCACGGGGCAGGTGGTAAACCTACTCGTTGCCGGGCCTTTTCAGGTCGAGTTAGGCATTGTCATGGTGTGGCCTTGCCCAGTTCCGTTGCCCCGAGGTGTGCATTAAATAGTGGGGTATTAGGGAAAGTTTGTTGTGACGCCACCCGTGGTATGCGGCCAGGGAGTAGCCGCCGCTGCCTGGATCCTCACCAGGGTAGGCATTATGGCAGCCGGGAGAGTTGTAATGGCCGTTGGTGCCTAAGCACTGGGCGACAGCTCCGGTAAGGACGAGCCAACACAGCCTCTGCGGGTTCAGGGTGAAGTTTACTCACAACTTCAGCTGCCAGCCCGTTGTTACTGGTCACTGCCGTGATGGGCTCCGGTCAATTCCAGATGCGGTAAGGAGTCACCACCAGTGTTTTGAGAGAGAGAGAGTGAGAGTCCTATTTTTAGGGTGTCCCCCTCCGCAGTTTGGTACCCTGGCTGAGATTCCGCTCCAAGCCCCTGGGCTGCACAGCTCTGGTCAGCAGAAATGCAGCATTCCTGTGTGAGCCGGCGCTCTGTCGGACAGAAAATACGTCATGATAATGACAGGCGTCATCACATAACCTGTCACTACCATGAGATCAATCAGCTCTGGGCACGGGCGGCAGTGGGGAACAGTATGATCCTCGCCACAGCCATTTATATGTGACAGTGCGATCTAAGTGGCAAGGAGGAGCGGGGGGATCACAAATCCACCCTTGCCTGTTAGCCCCACATGCCTGCTGTTCAAATCAGCAGACATGTGTGGGGATTACTGCCGGCTCACTAGTCGTGAAGGGGTTAAAACTTGGTAGATTCTCCTTTGTTGTTGATGAAGCTTCCAGAAGCCTCCTGTATGGAGACACTAGTCGCCTGCATTGCTTAGGTGTGATTTTTGGTCCATTCTTCCACATACACACTCCTCACATCCTGCAGGTCCCGCCTCCTTCTATGAACTCTGAGCTTTAGTTCCTTGCAGACATTTTCTCTTGGATACAGCTCCGGTGATCGGCTTGGCCAGTCTAGCAGATTTATTTTCTTTCTCTACTATTCATCCTTCCATGTATTGTATGAAGTTTGCCAGTGTTGTCTGTTGAAAAACAGCCACACACCATGATATTCCCACCTCCACACATCACTGGTGTTGGTGTTTTTGGGGTGATTTGTCTTTTAGTCTCCAAACATAGTGTTCAATGTTGGTCTCATCTTACCAGACTATAATCTCCAATATTTTACAGATATGTGTAACTGTTCAGCAAACTTTAAACACACTTGAACCTGCTTTTTGTTCAGCAATGGAGTCTTACATGGTGAGTGTGCATACAGGAGCGTGCATACAGAACATGGTGAATTAGTTATTGCTTTCTTTTAGGCCTGCGACACACATCCGTGCCCCCGGTATGTGTTTGGTACGTTTTTGCGCGTACCGGCGGCACGGAGATACGTTGACAAATGTTACCCTATGCTAGAAGGCACACACACGTAAAACCACACGGAACGTGTGTCCGTGTGGTTAGTGCGTGTGTGCGTTTTTCCACACGACCGACATGTCCGTTTTTAGCCATCAGCACGCAGGCACGGACCCGCTAAAGTCAATGGGTCCGTACCTGCACAGACGGCACACGTAGCATGTCCGTGTGCTACACGTACCGTCCGTGTGCATTTTTAAAAGAGCGATGTCAGGGTTTTTTTTTGTTAAATGTCAGTCTACTTACCTTTTTTTCTGCTGTTCTCAGTCATCATCCCTTTGGCGCTCGGTCTGTATCTTCCCCTGTCGCATACTCACTGATTCCCGATCATCAGCGCGGCGAAGAACAGCTGTACCAAAGATACGCGGCTTTAATTAATTTGAAAATGCCGGCCGCTCATTAATCAATCTACTATTCCCTGCTTCCCCCGCCCACAGGCGCCTATGATTGGTTGCAGTTAGACACGCCCACACGCTGAGTGACAGCTGTCTCACTGCAATCAATCACAGCCACTGGTGGGCGGGTAAATACTGTGCAGTTAAATAAATAATTAATTAAATAAAAACGATGTGCGGTCCCCCCCAATTTTGATACTAGCCAGGGTAAAGCCATACGGCTGAAAGCTGGTATTCTCAGGATGGGGAGCTCCACGTTATGGGGAACCCCATAGCCTAAAAATATCAGCCAGCAGCCGCACAGAATTGCCGCATCCATTAGATGCGACAGTTCCGGAATTGTACCCGGCTCATCCCGAATTGCCCTGGTGCGTTGGCAATCGGGGTAGTAAGGAGTTAATGGCAACAACCCATAGCTGCCACTAAGTCCAAGATTAATCATGGCAGGCGTCTCCCCGAGATACCTTCCATGAGTAATCTGTAAGTTAAAGTAATTCAACACATACACCTGTAAAAATCCTTTATTTCCAATAATAAACACTAACAAATACCCTCGTTCACCACTTTATTAAGCCCCAAAAACCCATCCATGTCCGGCGTAATCCACAGAGGTCCCGTGTCGCTTCCAGCTCTGCTACATGAAGCTGACTAGAGCTGCAGAAGAACTCCGCCGCTCCTGTCAGCTCCACTCAGCAACTGAGGTGAGTAGCACGATCAGCGATGACGTCACTCAGGTAACTCGCGGCCACCGCTGGATCCTCCAACTGTGAACACAAGTCACCCAAGTGACAGCGAAGAAGTCACAGGTGAGTTGCGGTCTCGGGGGGAGGACTCTAGCTTGCCGCGGGTAGCCTGAGTGACGGCAGCGCTAATCGCACTGCTCACTTCAGTCACTCAGGCGATTAGCAGTCACTTCACGGGTGACCGCTAATCAGTACGCGACACCCAGACAGAGCCGCGGTATGACAATGAAGTCGGGTGAAGTTCACCAGAGTTCATTCTCCTCGCGCGACTCTGTCTGCTGTCAGCCGACGGTTATCAACAACATTGAGCATCACACACAGAACATTTCACATGGACATTACACGTACGCATACACAGCCATTCCACACGCACACACGGCAAGCATACGCCATCACACGCATGTCACACGTACCGGAGAAACTCCCATAAAAACCAGAACACAGACCCAAAAAACGGAATGGGAGACACGTATGTTTTTTATGCGGAAGCGTGTTTTAGTAATTATCAAAAAACGGTTCAATTGAATTGAGTTTTGGAACCAGAAACGGAGAAAGCCTCAATCATCAATATAAAATAATAAACTTTATTGTATCATAAATATTAGATATTAGAAAAACACACCCAGTGATTGTGAACACACACAGGGGCATACAAGGAGATTATAGGAGCAACCTAAATGGGACCCTTATATTCTCTTTAAGAGGTCAAGCTCCTATCTATCCTACGGGGTGATGTACACATATATATACACATAGCGCCGTGCTTTTCTCTGGGCGCCCCCTTTCAGAATCAATTTTTCTCAATGCACCCTCAATAAAAAGTATTAGCCACTAACGGGGCAGGGAGATGGAGGGGAGGGGAGAAGACATTCTCTATGGGGTCCCTATCTCACCCTATGAAACCTCACTCCTACCTACCAACGGAGGGTGTGACGCCGTAACTGTTTTGGGCGCCCCCGTTCCACGTCGGCTTGCCCTTAATGCGCCCTGACTAGAAGTGAGTTAATACTAAAAAATGGCACAACACTCATACGTGATTCAAGATGATGGAGTTATGAACCCACAACCTGTAATTTGATAGCATAGATATCCCTTCTCACCAGGATTATAAACAATAATCAATATGCTATTTCTTAAATCCGTACGTTTGTAACCATTATGCATGGAAACACACAAAAACTTCAAACTATGCAGGTATATCAAGATGCACTTAGATAGTCATGAAGATAAGCAGATTCATCAATCGTGCATTTTGTTTTAGGATAATCCTACATGTTAAGAAGCAAAACAACACATCAAAAATGCAACAATTTAGCACTCAAAGAGGGAATTGTTAAATTCCAACTACTTCCCTTTAGATGAATGTTTTCATACCGCATCGACGCGTTTCCCCTTCATTTTAGATTCAAGGATCATCAGGAGGCAGAAAGAATCCTAGCTGTCAGATGTGGTGATCCATGGCTGTGTGCCCTGATCACAGAGTGTGCAGGGTTTAAAAGCCGGCGCCATTAGGTCACATGGAGATGTCGGCCAATCAAAATCACTGGCTAATTTGTCTCTGCTGATTTCACTGCACATGCCACCTATATGTACGCAGGCGCTGTGTAGTTGTATGCAGTTTCAGACAGGTGCGGCGACTAAACCAGTGCCGCCCTTATTCCCTTAAAACATCCAGATGTAATCCACCCCCAG